>NC_139929.1:11143102-11313681 GCF_963514095.1 Eutrigla gurnardus | reverse complement strand
GTGTATTGTTTACACTGCTAACATGCCATCCTAATGACGATGCTAATGATAGCATGGTCATTCCGAAAGCACGGAATGATCTTCAGAGTGGTTCAGCCGGCAAAAAAATGGCTCTCTGTCTGTCTAACGTTTGCAGATATTGAGATTTAATTATGTCAATGTGATTCCCAGAAAAGGGCGAGAGCACGTAAAGACATCGTGTTATGGGCGTTGCCGCGGCGGAAGTGTAGTATGTGCCTTAGATTAAATCAGTTGATGTCTCAGGATTCATATAGGCGCTTTCTCCCACCACTGATGTTAATGACACCGGATATCAGCTGCATGACTACCTATCGCTCTTTCTCCACCTTCGTCTCCCCGCCGTCTCCTTTCTTTTCTTCTCTGTTCTCCTCTTCCTCCCCTTCTTCTCCTCCGCTCCGTCTTTCCATCCCTCCTTCACAAACACCTCCCCTCCCTCCGGAGGCAGGGGTTGACAGGGTAAGAAACATGTTTCAATAAGACAGTCCAGGAAAGGAAGGATTGATAGTGAGACAAAGGAAGGCTTTACTGCAGCGTATGAATGCATGTGCGTATGTGTGTGTGCACGTGCACGTGTGCGTTTTCTCTAAGTATTCTTCCATGCGTGCGCTCCTGTCTGAGCCGTACGCTCGGGTCCTTCGGCTGGAAGAGACAGAAAATGTAGTAAAACTTGGATGATTGCATTACCATTGAACGAGGCTCAGATTCAACCGGCAAAACACTGCTTCCATGAAATACGTTTGCTGAAATTCATAAAGACACTAACGCTCCGGACCTAAGCAAAGGAAATCAATATTCTTGAAAATATTTTCTCTCGCTTGAAGTACTTTAGGTGTACCGGACTTCACTTTTCTTCCATTCCGAGAGCCTAAAATCTCCAAACCTCCTTAGTACATTTAAATCAAACACCTTTATGCAGTTTCTGTTTCAGCTAGAGTCCAACTTCTCTGCCGCCGAGTGCCGTATTATGCATTTTTATGACACAAATCTCCAGCTGACAGTTTCAAAGACAAGAGAAACAAGGTTGAATCGAAGTCCATTTTGCCCCATAATAATACTTATCCTCTGCCAAATTGAGCAGATGGAAATTAAGTGAATCTATTGAGGCCATATTAGTCCCATTTGGGTAAGTGTCATTGAAAAGATAGTGAACAGAGCCAAGTCGAATGACACCTTTCAGCTCAATGAATTAGGCACAGTTAAGGATTAGCCCACAATGGAGGTCAATTGATTAACAGTGTTAAATACAGTATTAAATGTTGAAGTTTAAATAAAGGGGAGAGAAGAGAGGGGGGATTGACATGAAACTTGGAAGCAATCTCCTTTGTTTTTCTCCCCTCATCTAACTCAGGTCAAGTTTGCATAATCGTATTTTACCAGCTATGTTTTCCTCCCCTGTTGAGATTCTGTTTCTGGAGTATCAAAGACTTGGATCTTCCTTCTTTCATCCTTCCTTCCCTCTCTCCTTCCAGCCTTTTATTTCTCCCCACCATATATTTCCTGTCACATCCCATCTTTTTGTCATTTGCCTGCCTTCAGCCCGCAACAATGGGGGTGAAAATTACATTTTAGCTCCAAACGTTTCATGTTGCAAAGCGCCAGCTGGTGTAATCTTTTTTTTTTTTTTTTTTTGCAAAGGTGAAAAAACATCAGGCTGTATTTGCTGCACTTCATGTATGTAAATCAGAACCGTGATGCGCACACCTTCTGGAGCCCGGCTAGACGAAGTGTTTAGCGAGAATGATACAATGTAAGCTCCCGTGTGTGTGTGTGTGTGTGTGTGTGTGTAGGCCTGTTTATACCCTTTAGTGACAGCCTCAACATAATCTGGGTTTGCTCTACAGGCATGGTGGGATGATACTTCAAAGTAAGTACCTGCTAACAGACATTAGTCCATGTAAACAGGGCATACTCTACCTAAGCTGGGTGTGTAGCAGTATGCATGTGTGTGTGCACGCATATTTTTTGGGGCGTGCGCACATGCAGATGCAGTGGCATATTAGGGTAATTACACACTTGGTGTGGTGTAGTTTTATGCCCGTGTGTGCAGTTGTAATATTATGTCATGCTATGCCGGACAATTCAGTGCGAGCGCACGCCCGTGTGTTTGATTGTGTGCGGGGGAGTGTGTGCGTGCGCGTGGGGTCTGTTTGCATGTCATATTACCTCCGCGGTGGCAGGTGAGAGAGTCAAACATAATGAGACTGTCTCCCTCATGGTTTAAACATGAGCGTCGGAAAGGTGGCGACAGAAGAGAGCGAAGCGGTTCAGCTTCTGGAGGCAGAGGAGCGAAGAGGACCGAGGCGTCGGCTGCCTAACGGTTTGCCACTGCAAGGAAAAGCCTTTGGTGAAAAAAGATGTACATCTTTGCATGGATTAGTTTTATATAGCATGTGTTAGAGTGCATATTACAATAAAACATCATCAAATGGACATTTCAGACTGCTTATTGCAAGGATGCTGCTGTTAGGATCTTTGTGTGTTTGAGATCACTCCGAGGCCAGAAGGTCCTTGCATGACCCAGACCACCACTCCATATATATTATTGTATCCTGCATTGTGTCTTCAGCCGTATCTCCAAAAATACATCCATCCATCCATCCATTTTCTACCGCTTATCCTGTATTTAGGGTCACGGGGGGGCTGGAGCCGATCCCAGCTGTCATTGGGCGAAGGCAGGGTACACCCTGGACAGGACGCCAGTCTATCACAGGGCCCCAAAAATACATTTTATATCTTATTAATTTTCTTTTCCAGATGCAGTTTTGGAGGCAATTCAATTGCTGGGTTATGATCACTGGAAGCATTATTTCTCCGATCCAGGAAGTGTGACATTATAGCCTACTGCTAAGTCAAACAGAGGAGGTCGGTGCAGATGGTTCGATGGACGAGAGAGACAAAGCACAGGTCGCATTATGATTCTTTTAATATGTAGTTTGCGATATAACTATAATAAATATGATTAATATTAACTTTTAGGAGTTAATGTTTTCAATAAAATCCATCTGTCCAATAAAGTGTCCAGTTCTTAGAACAATGTTCATGATTTAGGTAAAACAAGAAACTCAATCCTGTAACAAGAGAAGTAATCAAGTGAAACTGGACCGCAGCTAAATCAAATGATCTCATCCCTCTGTCATTTATTTTTCACTTTTCGTGAGAGAAAATTAGATTCAAAGGCTCAATATGATTCACTGACTTAGATTATGTGTTGAGACAGATAACCTCCAAGTCCAACACCTTTACCCTATACTTCCCAGCGCCGCTGACAGGATATATATATCAAGTGCACTTATCAAACACCATCATCGCACCTCTAGATGTATCGATGGTCACCCAACCTGCCCAAACCAGCCAGTCCATCCCTCACCGCATCACCACTCCATATGTTACCAGAAATGAGAGAGCCGCTGGAAATAAGGTGTAAAAAAAAAAAATTGCCTTTATGTGTGTCTTCCTTCCAACATACTTTTCCACTTTGAATCCCTCCTCCGGTCTTCTTTCCTGCCACTTACGTCGCCTCCCTCCGTGTCCGGGCTCGTCCCTTATCACTCCATGTTCAACACAGGCTGAGGGACTTCTCTCCCTCTCCCCTGTCCCCGTCGTCTCTTTTCCCCCTCCTCTCTTCCTGCCAAGACAATAGGCGGTCAGGATAACCCCTTACTCTAGAATTAATTATCTGCCCCTTTAATTCTGGGCCACACTGATTAGCTCTGTATGTAAAACGGAGTCCATATTAACATAATATTTGGCTATCTCCTCTAAGCTGAGGTCCCTTGACCTTTTCAGCCTCCTATGTCTCTCTCCCCGCCGCCCTCTCTCTCTCTCTCTGTCATCTTTTACTCTCAGGAGGTACCTGACAGTCCCAGCCTATGAATGTGATTTGAAGGGGTAAATTAGATTTCGCTTCTCTCTCTCTCTCTTCATCTCACGTTTCCCATCCCTCCCTCCTCTGTATGTGTATGAAACTAACGACAGTTCATTTCGAGGCCTGGGTATAATTATGTGTGCTCCCCCCCCCCTCTATCATTGACTGCTCTGATGGCTAGGCTGATATGCTGTGTTAATATAAACGTTTAGCCGGGTTATTATGAGCCCCAAGAGTCATAAATGACAGCCAACCTGCGCGCTGATTGTCTCCCATACAGGATGTCCAACCTTTACTGTCGGCTGCTGCTATTCTTCCCTTTATCGCCATCCCCCATCTCACTGTTTCTCTATTTATCGCTATCTTGTGTCTTTTTCTATCTTTGGCTATGCCCAATATGATGTTCCCTGGCAGATTTTGAGAGACTGAAGAGTGCTTTTCAAATCAACTTTCTCCGAATGGCCATGAACAGTTGGCACACTTAAGGTGGCTGCTGTACGACTTGTGATAATGACGTTCGGGGACGTGAACGTCGGTGTGGTGCCTGAGATCAGGAGGACTGACATGGCGAGGTCATCAACATGCACAATGCAGCAGGTTGTTTAAGGAAAATTCCTAATTTCTGAAATGCTCTTCAATAGACAAAAAAAGAGTAATTCATGATGTTCACTGTGGGCTGTAATTGTGTTAATCTGGTGATTGCTTTTATAATGAATAGATTAATCATTTAATTTTAGGAAATAGTGGAGAAATGGCAATCACAATGTCCCATAGCCTAAGATGGTGTCTTAAGTAGAAAATGAAAAGCTATTCAATATTTGCTGATATCAGACAATGCAAGGGAAACGTTTTCTCATTGGACTCACTGGAAATGGAAAATAATGGGTATTTTTGCTTGATGGATATATTTTAAAATCAACTGATGATTGATATTGTCGACAACTCGTTTCAGCAGTGAATTCCATCACTAGCTTACAATTACCCGCTTCAATCGCAGGAATCATGTTTGTCATATTTGATACTATTTTCTTTCTTTTTTTTAATACTTCTGGCGATCCTCTTTCATCACAATGCATCAGGAGAATCAGTTTGGTTTTAGTCTTATGGTCTAATGTGGGCTTGTGTTGTGTTGGATAATAGTTGTTCATTACAGTTTCAGAAGGGGAGTCGTACTGGGACTTCCATCAAACTTCCATCATCTAACACCACTCTGTCACGCACTCACACAGCTTTAGTAAGTTGTAGAATTAGCAAGATCAGCTAAGGAAATAGACCTTTAATTGCCCAGTGGTGTGTTGGAGATTGGCTGTGTGTGTGTGTGTGTGTGTGTGTGTGTGGCTGCACTTCTCCGTTTCCTCAGGCCATTAGATACGGTGCATGTTGTTTCAGCTCTCGGCAGGTAAACAGTCAGAAAGACATTTGCAATCAGCCTGAGCTATATCACCTAGAAGTTTAATTAATTTCAATCCATAGGGCATGCGGTTGTATGGGAAGTCTGCATTACTAATGTGTGTGTGTGTGTTTGTTTGTGTGTGTTTGTGTGTGTGTGTGTGTGTGTGTTTGTTTGTGTGTGTGTGTGTGTGTGTGTCTGCTTCCATTTAGACTCCCTTATAACCCTTTCACGGTCAGGGTGTCTAAAACTGCTTGAAAGGTCAGCACTCTCTTTAGCCTGTCTCACATTTTAATTGACTATCGCCCACACACTCCACCCACACACACACGGTCCACACACACACACACACACACACACACACACACACACTCCCCCATCATTACGCAGGGTATGGATCCCAGTATGAATTGATGATCTCCTATCTAAATCCTAATCACTCTGCAGGACCTTAGGGAGGCCCAGTGATCCGTTTCCCTGCACCACTCGGCGGGAAACACACACTCACACGCTGAGCCTGTTGATTAGAAGAAAATGAGCATTCTACCTGGTTTAATATTGTAGTTCATCACAAAGTCCCGTGAAAAATTGAAACAGACATAAAATGGCACTGGGAGACAGGCGTCAAGATTGGTGAGCTCGGTGGAAGTGAAGGATTAATAGCAGCATGCAGAGGCACATTTAGATCAAAAAGTCCATGATGATTTCCCTTTCATTGGCAAGTAATCACAGCTAATGCATATAGATATAAAATGTGTGACGCGAGCTGATTGAAAGATAGATGGACATCAGATATGTTGATCATGGCTTGGCTTTGATCCCTGGTGTCCTTGTTAAAGTTCAAAGGATAGGGGGGGAAAAAATCTATTTTTACAATTACATTCTAGATAAAGATGACATTTTTAGTAGCTAATCATTGCATGTCCTTCTGTGATGAAGGCCCTATTTTCTCCACAAGTTTACTTGCCCACTGCTGCTTTTTACAATGGTGCCTTGTGTGGTCAGAGCAACATTAACTGGCTGGGGAGTCAAATATGGACCATCATCATTATGCTTTGCTGGCAGACACAATGGGAGAGACAATTAGGCTAAAACAGAGACAAAAGACACAACAGCAAAGGCAGAAAATGAGAGTGGGCATGCGGTCCGGTATGTGAGCTTTTTTAGAAGCCCTGTGGACTGACGAATGACATTGAATTGGCTTGTGTATCCCTAATAAAGAAACTAAGCTGTAACTAGAAATTTAACTACAATGATAAGGGTCAGGAAAGTCCAAAAACAGTGTCCTAGAGTGACTTTAAGGGGGAAATTAATGTGAAAATCGCATAGTTCTCCTTTAAACCACATAAACAAGACTACATATACCGTAGATCAGTTATGATCATTGTCGTTTTTGATTTTTTTTTTTAAATCCATAGCCGTAAAGATGGACTTGAGCGACAGACAGACGCACACAATCATGGAGACCCAGATACACAGACACACCCTGGGTGGCAGCTATTCAAACATCTACATAATGCCCATTGATGCAGCGTTTCCTGAAGGAACAAGACAGGACCTCTAAATACACACGCGTACACACACACGCACACTCACACAAACAAGATGGCAATAACACAGGCCTGCTTTTGTCTCAGCCTTTTGGAAGTGGAGAAAAGGGGAGTGTGAAAATGAGGGAGCGAGAGAAAAGAAGCCCAGGATGAGGTGTGTTATTCAGCCTCGCCACAGGGGGTTAGGACAACTAGCAGACCAGGAGAGTCTGCCCATTGTCCACACACTCACACACACACACACACACACACACACACACACACACACACACACACACACACGGCGGACAGAAAGCAGACTCCGCCGCAGCACAAAACCCAATATGTTGCAACATTTGCCAAAGAAAAGTGAAAATGAGTGTAAATTGAGGTTATTTTCTCCACCTCTCCCTCACACTTGTTATCAAGTCACCCTCGGCTGTGATGGAGGTTCATTCATTCTACACCCCCCTTTCTATGTTCAGCACGGCCACCATTTATGCAGGTGCCACCAGAAATGTAAGGAAGACGGAGCGGGAATTACTTTTTCCTCACCTTACTTCTATTTTTGTCACAGATTTCTCGTATGAAGGGAAAGTTGATTAACGGCATTTGATCATCCATAATTAGAACGTAGACACTCGGAGACCCTCCGGACTGCTTTCTGTGGCCGCGAGGCTGCAGCCCTGCTACTTGAGGTGCACAATGCCATAGATCAATGATCCCTGTTAGGACATTTTACTGCTTAACACTGAGAACTTGACTTACTGTGAGAGTCAGCTGTTACTCATATATTGTCTCTCTTTCTATTAAATCTTGAATCTACTCTAAATGTAGCTTGGAGGCATTTTTAATTTAAACTTTATTTATACCGGATAGTCCCATAATGATTTAAAATCTAATTTCCAAAGGAAACCTGGTAAAGACAGCAGCATTATGGTCTCACTCAAGAATGTACAAAAAGAAACTTTCACCCAAAACCATGAATATGATGGAAAGAATAAATAAGAAAAGGTTAAAACCAACATAAACATAACAATTGTATGTCTTTACTGCAGCCCATACCATCGATATTAAAGCTTGAGTGCGGAAGTTTGTCTCCCCCTGTTGGCAGTGAGAGTAATTCAAAATAGTATAATTTTAATTTTAATTTTAAATTAATTACATATGACATTTGAATGCAGGTTAGCTTTCCACACCTCTTCAAATAACACTTCTGCATCATGTATTTATGGAGTTAATTCTCTCGCTTCTGTTTGTTCTGCAGAGGTGTCAAAAGTACTGACATAGTCAAGTAGAGTACAGATACTATGGTAAAAGTATTGACTCAACTTCTTTGTACATGCATTTGTATGTATTTTGTTACTTCCCACCTCTGTTGTTCTGAGAACAATCCGCATACTGACAAATGCAGTGTGTGTGTGTGTGTGTGTGTGTGTGTGTGTGTGTGTGTGTGTGTGTGTGTGTGTGTGTGTGTGTGTGTGTGTGTGTGTGTGTGTGTGTGTGTGTGTGTGTGTGTGTGTGTGTGTGTGTGTGTGTGTGTGTTTGTGTGTGTGTGCAATGTTCAGGACACGTGTACAGTTTTCTATTTTTTTTTTTTTCACAGTTATAATTTTTGACACAAACCTTCTGGAGCGTCGTCGTCTCAGTTGCTTAGAGGTAACTGAGCCGCGTTCCAAAGTGTTTGTGGCAGCCGTTCATTCCACTGTTGAGACAGCCAAATAAAACCTCTCTTGGCAACGAGCTCTGCTAAAGCAAACAGTGGGTTTTTGATTTTTGGGATTTGGCTGTTCCCACATTGCTACATACATATACTTTCATGACTGTGGCAATTGATTCAACACTAACCAGATAGGTACCAGACACGTTTACTTCCATTGCTGGCAATGACAGTGTTATACTGTATGTCTTCACAACTTCACATATTTGGCATTCCTTAGCAATGATTATTGACTGTGAATAAGAAATCTACAATATTTTTTTTTTAACCACAATTTCTTTTATTTTTGAATAAAGCTCAACCAGCACCATTTCTTTTATACACGAGCCTCTTCTTGCATCACCATCCTGTCAGCCGCAACCATTTCAAGCAAACCGAAGCAAGACGTTTCTGCCAAATAAAGTCCCTAAAATATGGGATGATGAACAGTTTTCTACCTTTTTTTTTTTCAAAAATTATTACGAAATATATCCCATATGTAGTCGCCTCTGATATTTCAAATCAAATCATGTCATAGTTCCTAAACATCTCACTCTAAATCAAATATTCTGGCTAAAACCATACTAAGTTCTCACCCGGCTTCAGTCACAGTATCACACTTCAGGGAGAACGGTTCGTCACAATCCTCACCGTTTCAACAAACAAACACAACCACAGCTGGACTCATTGCACCATTGATCAGTTCTCAAAAGCTTTGTGTAAATATTTCTTTCACACATGCCGTTATGTGACGGCGCCACAATAGAGAAGCAAGAAAGTGTGAACGACGCCCTTGATGATGAGGATGAGAGAGTAGAATATCCTGGACCATACTAAATTATGGTGCAGTGAAGAAGTGGCTATCTTTTTTGGAGTTTGGGATTGGAATTTATTAAAAGTGTCTTGCAGAACAAAATGTCTTTGTGGTTTACCGTGCAGACTGTTTGGGTTTGCCCTAATTACCGGTAGAAATGAAATAATGCTGCGCTCCATTACCACTTGAAATCCTGTTTTGCAGGATTTGTTTTTTAAAGGTCAAAAAGAATCCAGAAGTAGCTGATGCATAGTTGTTTATGATCCATGAATATCGCATGCAGTATATCCAGGCCTGGGCACATTTAATAATATATTAGATCTACTGATTTTCGTGTCATTGATAGTCATCTTTCAAGACAGTTTTTTAAAACACGCTTTTTGCTCAGACTTGTCAAAACCGAGTCGAAACCGAATGTGCAAAAAAATATTGGGAGCGTGTGTTTTCTCACAGAGTCGGCCTGATCAAGGGATTCCACATGAAAGCTTCGATCCTTTATTGATTTCACCTTTTTAAACTGCGTCTCTGGTGAGGGTGAGCGATTCAGGTTATGAGAAAGACGCGGGTTAAAAAAGAATTTGCAAATTGACAGATGGATTGTGAGAAAAAACAAATGGCACTCATTATTTCAATGCTATTCCTAATATTTTGTAAACTCTGTCATTATTAGTGAGGTGGAGGTCCTAATTTGAACTTTCTTCACGTACGCATCATATTACAAGACACATGTTCGCTTTTCCTTTTACTGCAGTGATCCCCGGTACAAAGTGGGGACATGTAAGACATTTCTTCGGAGAAAAAAAAGTTGATAGGGGGTTGATAATGATATGGAGAACTACAGGAGAACCTGTCATCATTTGTTTTTTTTTGTAGCACCTTCCAGTCTCTCAAATCAAAACTGCAAACTAGAGGCTCTCCATTTGTCTCCGAGCATTTTGATCATTCTGTTTTATCAGTTTCAAAGACAATATTGCAGCAAAAGAAAAAAAGAAAAATGTGTCACAGGAGCTAGGCTATTGTGACACTTGGGAAGGAAACAATTCTATGAAGGTGTTCATTGTTGTTAAGCACCAAAAATGTCCTGTTTGTGTTCTCGTTCTGTGCTTCGCAGATGCCTCGTTCCAACTGGTCCGCTGCTTTAAATAGGTGAATACAATTTGTAAATGTTGACTTCTGTCAGGTAAGTTTTTGTGTGCTTTCAGTAAGCAAAGAAAAGAAACATCTTTGAGTCGCAGCAATGCTAATTCCTCCTGCAAAAAAAAAAAACACCAATAATTGTATGAATTTCCCATAAATTATTGAAGCGTAGCAGAAGAAATGCTGCGGTTGCGTGACATGTTGACAACGACGGTGATGTTAAATGGTGCGCATTAGTAGGAGGGACGCAAATGGCTCTGGAAGGATAGTCAGCGGGGGGTATTGGCCACTACAAGCCAACATTATGACCTTATCACTTAAACTGATAAATAGCTACCGGCTGATGTTCCGTGATGTGCTTAACCGTTATGTGTTCATTACAGGTGGTGAGAGACGGAAATGAGGAGAGCAAATCATGTCCGGAGGAAGACCTCGCTGAGATTCTCAAGTGGAGATAAAATGGTGATGTTGTCAGTCTTTTTCTTTAATTGTCATGAGTGTGTGTGTATATATATACACACACACTCCGCCACATGGGCGTTGTGTGCTGTATGTTTATGAGCACGGTATAATGATAGATTCACAAGCTGCTCCCGTTGGACCGCGGTGCCTCTGACCTCTGACCTTGAAATTTCAGTCAGGTTTAATGATCCAATCCTCTCACACCTGGAATATGTTACCATGGAAACATAGCCTTTACCCCCCACACTCATAATGCAGGAGAGTTCTCCATCCGTGTCTAATTCAGTCTCAAGCCAAGCCGATGACCTCTAAAGAGACGTTTGCAGTCTGATCAGTAGATCCACATATATGCTGTACGTCTTCCTGAAGCTGATATATATATATATATATATATATATATATATTTTTATAGGTTAAATAGTATACAGTTCATGTAATTGGCAGTGACTGTTACCTCAGGCAAAACTGTTCCCCAGCAAACATTGGCATTATATGATTTAAATAAATAAAACGGACAAAAACTAATAAGAGGCACATAATAGCAATCTTTTGAGTCGATTATGTAAATGAATCGTGAACAGTTATAAAACACCAGGTGTTAGCATATTTTACTTTGCTGTGAAAGTCTGCTTTAATGTGTTACATTTGTTGCACAGAATTTGTGGCCCGTCGTCATGTTTTACACATAGTTCTTCTTAAGTTTGATTAAATATTTGAGGACATAGCCAGTTTCATCATAATCATTAGCGCTAATGTCCTCGTGCACGTGGCTGCGACCGAGACCTGAAATCATTCATATAACACATTCATAAAAGCCAAAGCCGTGGCAAGCTAAATGTTAACCAGATAAAGTTAACGGTGTATGGATTCTGCATGTCCGGCTATTGCGAAGGAGGAAGGAACGGCCCCCTTTAATCACCGTGAGTAATATTTGTGTCTGTGAGCTGGGGGACCAGCAACATTATCATGTCAAGTTACAAATTAAAATGCCAGGCCTGCAAACAGACTGGGGATACATCATGGCCATCTACGGGTTCTAATGACATTCTTCGCCTGCCAGACAATTAATTCTATCAATCTGCATAACCTTTCCCAAAGCTCAGAAAAACAATGGCATTTTTATGGGTCAAAATGAATGGAGTCCGACTGAAAAGTACGCCGAGGCAATCATTAGATTATTTAACAAATGTATTTAATTGGATTTCCATGCCTGGGTGTCTGTTTTCTGGAGCGCCGGGGGCCAGCGCGCTGACTCCAGCTATGGCTAATTCAATAGGCTAAATGGAATCACTGGAAACACTCTGCGATCATCACTGCATTAGGACGCTCATTCCCATCATGTAAACATTCCTTTGAGCTCTCGCCATTTATCTTCTGGTCTCTCTGTCTCTGTTTCCCCTTTATTTCACCACTTCTGAAGACTTTTTTTTTCATCCTCCGTTTAATGAAAGTTGAGGTTGAGTTCCGTTTTGGACTCAAGTGAATTCACAAAAAGCAATTTAACCAAAAAGCTAGCACTTCTAGACGCATGAACTGCTTAGCTCCTCACTTTTCATAAATTAGGGGTGGAAGGCTTCCATCAGACATGGTCTCCCAGGGATTGGGAAGGTGCTAAGCACGTCTGCCTTTAACGGAGGTGAAAAACAGACTAATTCATTAAGCATTGATCACCCCAAATGACAGCAAAGTGCTTCGACATTTAGCGGGCAAATAACTGACAAATTGGCACACAATTTTTGTACATTTCCAACTCTTTAATGGGTAAAGTATGGAGCAAAAAGGCAATAAAAATGTTAGCAGACAACCCGATGAACCCGCACCCAGCCCATTACACTCACCACTCCTTATGGCTAAACGCCCTTAATGTTTTAAACTGTGGGCAAGGGCTGCCCTAATGATGCATTTTGGTGAGTGTTTCTTACTTTTTGATCAAAATTACATGTTTTATTTGATTCTTTTCAATGCAGTTTGTAACAGGAGCCCCATTATGCAGTGGGCGAAATGGACCCATTATGAAGGGTTAGGCTGAAAGTACCTGAGTGTGTATTTGAGTAAATATGCTTAATCTAGGATGGCCTAACATCGTTTGGATCAACACTCCACCCCGTTCCGGCCTGTGGGATGAATACTGATATGACCTCATTATTGTGTTATTATCGGTTGGACTGCATGCCTAGCAGACACACACACACACATGCACATACACACATGTGCACACACCTGCAGACACAGAAAATGCAGAATGTGAGTACATATCAAATGTATAAAATCTGGCAGTACTTCTCCACTGTTCATGCAGACACACAAACAATCACAGACAGATACTGATTCTGTGTTTTTAACAGATTCAACCTTTGGCACAGCTTCTGCTCAAGAACAATTAAAAGGGGTTAGGCCATGTCAGTCAACACAGGAATGCTGGCAGGCAGTGTGTGTGTGTGTGTGTGTGTGTGTGTGTGTGTGTGTGTGTGTGTGTGTGTGTGTGTGTGTGTGTGTGTGTGTGTGTGTGTGTGTGTGTGTGTGTGTGTGTGTGTGTGTGCGTGTGTGTGTGTGTGCGTGTGTGTGTGTGCGCGTGTGTGTGTGTGTGCGTGTGTGTGTGTGTGTGTGTGTGTGTGTGTGTGTGTGTGAAGCCGGAGCGCTGCTAGATGAGTAGAGAGCTGACCTGAGCCCCCAACCAGACTTTATTAATCAAGGCGGGAGACGTGTACAACCTCTCAAGCTCGGCCTCAAGACTCGGCTCGCTGTCTTCCTGTGGCGTCTGCTTCTCCGTCTCAATGCTCTTTCGCTGTTTGTGTTGTTTTTTCTTCCTCCGTTCTCTCTCTCTCTCTCTGTGCCGACCTCACAATCTCTGTCTCACATGCTCCGCTGATAAATTTTTGTCTCCGAGAAGATCAGATAGCAGCGCAGGGATTTCAAAAACAATACCTCTTCAAGCAGGGACTCTGAAAGGTGGTAATGATTTACAGCATTATACCTGTGGAGACCCGAGAACTCCTGTGTCTCCGTGATTCATCTCTTTCATCTTCTCATTACATGACCACAGATGGATTGATGCCCGGTGCTGCTGCTCTTAAAAACCGCGTTGCTGCTACCGAGCTAAGTTCTGCTCATTTGCAGCATTTTGCGGTCGGTTGTGATTAAGTGTTCGGGGCTTCCCGCTGCTATTTTACTATCCGGTGCTTATCAGGCTTTCTACGTGGTGTTTTACAATGGGCTGTGGTTGTTTGTTTAACGCTGGCTGCATGTGATAAAGGACGTGTTTTCCATAAACTTTGCTTCCTGTAACAATTAACTACTTTAACGAATGCCTCATCCCGGCATCGCTTTGTGTCTGTTTGTATTTATTCACATAAAAGGATGTGATCAGCACCACCACTGATCTAAAGACACTAGACATTTTTGGAATTACATCACCTTTGTATAACCTGATGAGAGGTCTTTAAATGAATGTAGTTATGACTTATTAATATCACAAGTATCACATAAGTTTTACCCCATTCTGCCGAGTGCTCGCTCCTCAACTATTCCATCTCCTTTTATTCACAAAGAAAGCAATTTGATAGCCTTAGTAACATAGATGGAATACAGCCTTGAAAAGTTGCTCAGTTTGAACGTTATTAGGCAGCTGTCTGTGACTATTGCTCTTACTGAATATTGCCATGGACACGATTTGAGAAGTATGCTGTCAAAAGAAATACGCGGCGCCCGATTTAGCTGTGAAGTACATTTCACTTGGGGTCTCTCTACATTCTTGTACCAAATGACGCAAATAAGGCAGAGAAGAATGATTAATGTGATTGCATGAGTGATTGCGGGGCTGATTGATGGTTGGCCTCTTTTAATAAAAAGTTTGTGACAAATAACGTATTTCCCCCCCCCCCCCCCCGTCAAAAGGAAAGGGAGCTGAAGTGCGGCGGAGTTGGGAGGAAAGTGCTCAGACAAGTTGGTGCAATATTGACTGTGCCATCTGTGATGTGTGTGACTTCAAAGCTACAATTACTTTGAGCGGTTTTAAGACTGATACCTGCTCATGTTAAGAAGCAGCCTCTCACCTCCGGAGAGCTGCCTGCCAGACGAGAAATAATTCATTTTTAAGAAAACCGAGGCAAGGGCAAATTCTGCCGCGCAGCTCTCTTCACATCCGTCTTCAAAGGGAACCAAGTTCCTATATGAAACAATAGAATATTTGGCTCCTTATTCATGTCGTGGGGCTTTTTGCCAGTGCAGGGTCCTTTAATTCCACTATTGTTACTGACAGGCCCTACTGGGAAGGCCTAAGAGGCTTTTTGGACCCCACTGGACACTCTTTAACATAGACCAATCAGAATGCACAATAACACGTCGAACATTCATTCCAGAACTGCAGGGATTTTGGTATCAGGATGATCTCCATCTTTAGAGAGACAATGAAAAGCCAAAGACATCCTGGGTGTTTCCACGAGAGGCCATTTTGTTCACTGCAGCTGTTTCCTCATGTCTCTTAAATGACAGCTTTGCTGCAGCCATTAACATGCATGCCACTGAAACAAGTATTATAGTTTAATTCCTACCATGAAAAGCTTCCAGAGGCATAAAAAGGGAGCCACGATATAGGGGGGGAGGGGGGGGGGGGGGGGGGGGACAGACAAGCTCCAGAGGCCTCATTGCTTGTGTGTTGCGTTGACTTAATGGCAAATGGATGTCATTGGAATTTCGAGCGAGGCAGCAAGATCTTATCGCACAGATAAATGAATTAATATTTTACACTTCAGCTGGATTTTTTTTTTCTAGAAGGCTAGAGTTGAGGGGGGAGTCAAGTAAATTAAGAAAAGAGAAAAGAGAAGGAGAAAGAATAGGAGAGGAATAAGAACTTGGGATGTGAACTCCTCTAATGTTATTCAGAGGCAGTGAGTCATGTAAGAGAAAAGGATCTTTTCTTGTACCAGTCAAGGACATTATCTGCTCCTGCTAGCAGTTATTAGCATTAGCATTTATATATTCAATGCAATTTTGAGGTCTGGTGATACTCTGAGGGGTCAGGAGAGAAAAACGAAATGAGGGAGGAAGGATAAAAAAAAAGGTCTTTTCTCTGTGTGCAATTGGCGCTAACCAGGACAGAATAACCAATGAGGTAAGACACAAGGACATTTCATGGAGGAATTCAATCTGTGATGGCAGCTCAAATTCTCTCTATCAACAGCAAGAGGACACACCTTTGGAACAAAAGCAGAAATATTATAGACAGGAATGAATGTTTAAAGGTTCTGAACCGGCACTCGAATCTCAGACAATCGTATCCATTTAGAAAAATGCATTCTTCACTTATGTAGTGAAATGTGTTAATATTGTATAAGCAGCGAGTTAAACCCATCCAAGATCCACGCTCTCCAGATGCGTGATAACGGTTTTTGTGGGTCAGACTGTATTCAAAGCAAATGGTTGGAATAATTTAAAATTGGGTGTTGGATTGTGTTGTCTATGAAAGAGAAGTGGGGGAGGTGACCAGATTGATAGACACACACTCCCACACAAAGTGTCTGAACATAGTCGGCTAATGGTGCCCCCCCCCACAGCACAGGAGGGTCAAAGATCATGAGCCAAAGTGCTCAAGACAGTTTGACGCAGTTAAATGCATCATCTGTTCAATTTAAAGACAATACAACGCAATTAAAATGGTCTTTACCTCATGTAATAACTGGGACATTTGGGCCACAAATGGCGGAGAGGAATTTAAGATTCGTATTTCACAGAAAGCCCTCTTTTGCACCGCTTTTAAACAGGATATACGGATTGTAATTACTGGGTAGACTTGACTGACTTGGTATTCTTGTATTCAGCCTCCACCAACCTCTTGGTTTCATCCTCCTGAATCATTCTTTAAAAAAAAACACCTGCAACCATATGATTTGCATTGTTATTTTAGGCAGGTATTGTTTTATTTGATTAACCGCCTGTAGCTAAAATGCTGTGCACTTGAACATGACATTTCAAATGTCTGAGCACCATTATACACCGTGCTTCCTTTGGCTTGAAAGACAATAGGTACTCCCACTTCAGCGATAGCTGTGCACCTACATCATTTTGAATTTGAATTTCCACTGGTGGTGTGCATTAAGGAAGCTCTGAAAGCAAAATAATCTTTTTCTGTAAAGACAACAGAGCTGGAAAAAAAAAGCTTTGTGACTAAAACAGTGTCAGTTCTTCATTTTAATATAGCGCAGAGATGACGAGGAAGAGAATGAGAAGCTACAACATCAACATTCATATTTCAATATAGCTTTACATACCACCTATGTGAAATATCATCTTTAAAGTACAGAAATTCAGCCCTTCGTGTGTCCACAAGAGTCATCTAATCTCAGACATAATGAGTCTTTTCATTCTCATCATCTTTGTGTTTGTTCCATGAGTAATTTAGGGGGCCCTAAGTGTCACAATTTGCCCCCCACCCTCCTCACACACACCCACAGCCCACCTTGTCCTAGACGGTCATTGTGCAGTTGTATTAAGTGGTAGGGGGCAGAAGAGGAGGGGATGAGGCACAGTGAGGGGGGGGAGGGGGGGGGCACATTCTCTTCTGAGGCTGACTTTGAGATTGTTATTATCATTTTCAAAGCATCAAAGCTTTCTCTCTCGCTTTCTCTCACTCTCTCTCCATCCAAGCTTAAAGAGATGAAAGTTTGCCTTTGTTCCATCCCCTGCTACATTACCTCTATGCATTAGGCCTCCTCTTTATCCGTGAAATTACCTTTTAGCTTTCTCATTCAGCGCAGGCAGTCTGCATGCGACGAGATGGCTCACACTTTTTCACCACATCATATCCCCCCTGCACACCTCTCTCTCTCTCTCTCTCTCTCTCTCTCTCTCTCTCTCTCTCTCTCTCTCTCTCTTTTCCAAAAAGATTGTTGCATTTGCGGTTTGATTTTGTCTACACCTCTGTCTCTCTCTCTCTCCCTCTCTCTCTCTCCACTTCATATAAGGTCCATCTGTCCCTTCATTATATGGTTAGTGTTGTTCTTTGATCGCTCTATCTCCAAAGCAAACACGGGGTCTGTGTTGTTCCCCCCATCACGCAGATGGCTCGGATATGATGGCTGAGATGCTTCTGTTCTCGCTGCTGTTCAGAGAGCCACTTCCGCGGCCTCTTAAAGCGCCCTTTGAAGCTGACAGGAAGCACTCTAAGAGAGAAAAGTTGCTTGATCGTCATGCAAACCCCCCCCCCCCCCCCCCCCCCTCCACCCCCGCGCTTTGGTTATTAATTTTTTTTTCCCACTTTGATTGGGCTGATCTCCGTCTGTCTGTCTGTCTGTCTGTCTGGTTATTCACTCCCGCTGTTTCTTTAAGTGACCAAACTGGACTGCTGGGAACAGGTGACATGATTTCATTTAGCGATTGGATTTTACAAGCTGCAGTAAAATATTCTGAAATCCTAACCTTACAAGCGACGACTGGGCTGAAGTGTAAGGGTCAACGCCTCTGCAACCATTGCCAAGTCAAATAGACGCAATAAATGTCCTCCTGTCCATAAAACGCTCGTATAGGGGTGTTTGCTTTGCAAAGCAATACACGTGAGTAAAAGTCCTTTTCTATGCTCATAAGCTCATCTCCAGAGAAGCACTTACTGGCCATTGTTTGGCCGCGAGACTTAATATACAAATGAGAAAAAGTGTCTGTGTGTAAGGACGGGAGATACACGCAGACAGAGATACACACACATTCTACACGGCTGGAATGACTGTTCGCAGACTAATGTAATTAATAGCTTTTTATCCATGTAGAATTTGAAATGAAGATGTAAATTGTTCGTTTAACATAGCCATAGGACATGGAGGCTTCTGCTGTCAAAGTCAATTACAGACTCAGCATAGTCCCAGACTTTATGAAAACCTAATCAAGATGTGATCTGTGTGTGTGTGTGTGTGTGTGTGTGCGCACACACATGTCTGGACATAAGAGGAAATGTGGAGTGCAAGCTTTTATGCATGCATTTGTAATTTGTATGTGTGTGTATGTGTGTGTGTGTGTGTGTGTAGCTTCTGTCTTTGTGTAAGTAGACTGTTTTACGCTGATTTTGGGCAGTTCCGCCGATATAAAAATATCTACAAACCAAATCTTATCGACAGAGATAGAAGCTAGTTCTGTTACAGCCACTTTGGTGGAGGAGGGTTATCATCTTCAAAAAGTTGCTTTAGTCTTAATGTAAAACCTTACTGAAGTGGTATTTTATAAATTCATGATATACGTTGCAGAGCAAGGTCTGTTGAAATGTTATTAACCTCGACAAAACACGAGTGTAAACAATAGATAAAAATCCTCATTTACAATAGAATACATTCTCAAACTAATGTGTTTGGAAAAAAGTGTAAATACACACATTAACACATACAGAGATGGTACATATGTACACTTTCTACAGCACTATCATTGAGTCATTCAGACTACAGCTGAAATGATTAGTCAATTAACTGGTAGATCAAATTAATTGGGAATCTGCTAGGATAGTAAATGGATTATCTTTGGTTTTGGACTATTGGTTGAAGTAAACCATTTGAATATGTAATTTCAGGCTTAGGTTACTGTGATGGACATTTTTGTTATTTTTGTCCAATTTATAGATTAAGCGGTTGATCGATTATTAGAGAGAGAAAAAATGATATTGGAAACAGCGGTTTGTTGAAGCCCTTCTTTAATCCTTGTGCATTCCAGAGTTTTATCATGACTTATATCCATCAGTGTCTTTCTATAGATTCTATAATAGAAACCAGTAAACAATAATAAATCCACTTAGTTAAGCTTTTCACTGAAACATAGACCCTCTCTTTTACAGTTTTTCACCTGCTGATCATCAACTTCAGCACATTTTTACCGATTTTTCTATTATACCAACACAACATTGTATCGCTCAAAAAAGTCAAAAACAGTGCCGAAGAATCTTGTCAAACTTTTCTAATGCAACTTGTCATGCCAATGGACAACTGACACAAATTCTGTTGACAGAACTCAAATACCCAAATGAGCTCAGTGGAGTAAGACATGCAGACGGAGGTTTGCTTGTGTGGAAAGTCATTTATAAACGCCAAGGGTAGCCATTCATGCTCAATGATTTAGGACTTTCAAAACACATTTCTAGCTCATTTGAATAATAATGGTCATAAAAAAACACTGCCTGAGGCGCAGCAAGCATACATCAAGCAACAACAAATGCCTTCTGAAGTTGTCGAAAGGCCCACAAACACTGAAAACAATTAGGACACACAACTTAATTTGCGAAGGCTATGTTTCTCTCTTATGCCCATGCTCATTTTAATGAGTTTGAAGGCAGTAGTGTCCTGTAGTTTGTGTTGCTGATTGATTGACTGTTGCAGCCGTGCAGCGCAGGCTTAGGCAGACTTCTAATAAACCTCACTACGTGTTTGTAGGCGTACACACTTATGTCTGCTTGCGCATGCACCCCCCCACCCCCTGGTTCCTTATGCCTGACTTAATCGCACCAGGTAGCTGATGATAAGACATTCAAGCAGCCACGTCCTCGCACTCACACAAAGCTGGATCAAACAAACCTACCCACTTCAAACAGATGACCTCATGATTGCCTTACATCAAAACTAGCATGCAATTAAGCCTGAGTAGCGTTCATCAGCCTAGCCGCGCTTTGTCCAGAGGCTTTTCATTGTCCAGCACTTAGCAGCAAACATCAGTGTAGAGAATCAAAAGATGAGTGCAATTACATCGGCAGTCCCCGGCAAAGAGAAACCATAACCCTCCTGAATGAGAAGAACATTTGATTCGACTGTGCATTCCCGCCATGCAGCTGCCTTGACCCCAAAGACATAAAACATGGGAAATAATATAAGTGCCAACTGCAAAAACTAAAAATGTAAAAAAATACAACACTGTTCATATTATGACTGAATGTGATTGAACAGTTATGCATTGCAAATGTCTTATACCTTATTATTACACTTTTTATTGTATAGTTTATAATAGAATAGAACATTTGAATCATTATTTAATATCTCGGCATTAAGTCCCTCCTGTTATCCACAAATGGTCAACATGACGACAGCCAAAACATTCGAGCAAAGCAGTGCACGGCATCTTACCACAATTCCATTAAAGGTTTTGAAAGAAACTCAGTCGTTTCACTCACTCTTTCAACTCCCCAAAAGTGGTGATTTAGCCCCATTCCTGTGCTGTTGCACTGGTAAAATATGACTATTGTCATTTAAGTTCAATATTATACATGATTTACATTTGTGAATCTGTCATTTCAACTGATATATTGGTAGCAAAACACAGTGTAGATATCTTATTGCACAAAGCGTTGTTTATTTTTCTTTACGGATGAACTGCAGGCATTACAGACCAAAGTCAAATAACTCTTTAAAGGATCACCTGAACAGTTTGAATGATGTTGAGTTGACTGAAGATATCGGACACTTCCTTGCAGTGTTGGTCATTTTTCTCTTCGTGGTAAATACTCCCATCTGGTCCTGCAAGTAGTAATTTTACCAAGACTCCCCTTTCCCTTAAGAATAGCTTAGAGCTTTGTAGGGAAACATTTGACATTATCGCCAACCAGACCAAACACACAATCCTGATCCTCATTTCTAAATAGCAATTTATGAACAAGGATATTTGATTAATTATTACAACATGCCAAATATGTACCTTTCCAGTTGTGCAAATAATAAGGAAATGTAAAATAACGAGAAAACATCAGGTATCAAGACAACAATCTAGTTTCCACAAGAAAACATGGCAACTTGTTTGCCAGGCGGCTGCTGCACACTTTCATAAGGGTTGAGCTCGACTCGCAAACTGATTATTTTCCTGTTCCATAGCTTGTCATACACGGTGGCCTCCCTGATTGGCTTTTATCGCCAGCGTAGAAATGAGAAACACATATTTCCTGTCTCCACTGGAGACCATGTATGCCATCCGAACAGTAGCCTACAAGCACGCACACATGAAACAGCGTGCAGAGACACGCATACACTCTTTACGCACAGAGGACAATACCCACCGCAGCCTAGGTGGAACTGACACAAACAAACACGCACAGCTCGCTGACTGAAAAAGCTCCCAGCAAACAATGCAAAGTGAAAAGATATTAATATTTAAATAGATCATTTGCAAGATTGGTATAATTAGCGGCTCATATTCATGTATTCACTTCAGGGATATCACATTGAGACATGTCTACTTATTCAAATAGGATGCAACATGTCACAGGGTGCATATATGCAAATGCACATATGCCGCTAATTACACATTGCCTGTCACAGGGAGAGAAAGGCTTTCAGCAAAAATTTTCAAAGTTTTCTATGAACTGTTCAACTAGGCTGCTCAGGCTGCTCAGGTCTAATTAAAACATGCATGTCCCCAAGGCCTTATCAAAGCACTGTAGAAATATGTACATCTCAAATAGAAGAGAATTAGCTAAATAAAGGACCTCCCTGGTGCCTTTGTCCTGCTCACATCCCAGAATCCGGCTAACAAACTTTATTTCTGATTGATACTGATAGTCCACCGCAGGGATTCGAGAATATTTTGACCTGAGGCGGGAGACTTTTATTTTGACATCTCCTCCCCTGGCACGATTCCAGATTTCATACTGTACTTGACACCCGCTGTATTGAAGGCTGTTGTGACAGAGATTGTTACCTCAATGAGGTGGCAATGAGAGGTAACCCTTCTCGGAAGTGTTTTCTAATTAATTAACCAAATGATTTGGCCTTTAAGGGTTGGTAACTGACAAATTGTACATTGTGTTCCGAACAAGATTGATAGCGGCGTTCATTTCAAGAAAATCAACAACTATGAAAGGACTTTTTGCAATTGGACAAAAACTTTTGACTTATTCTTACTGAGAATGTCTTTTCATGATAGCTTGATTTTATAGGAAAACTATTGGGAATCATAAAATAGGTCATTTAAGGTACCAAATGCTACATTTGGAGCATTAGAATGCCAGTCAACAAGGTGACAGCTGAGCCGGTGGATGGCAGCTAACAGTGCTGGCAGAGAAAGCAGTGGAGGTTGTTTGGGTGCTACGCTTCCGCAAAGACACGTCATTCAAAATGATCAGAAGTTTCATTCCATCCATATATTTTATATTGTACCCAATTAGCGAGGTTAAAGTCAATTTGCTTGTCAAGCTGCTTAAATGGCATTTCATGCTGTGTTGACTCGTTACTGCTGAACCAACTGTGGTGAAAACAACATCCATCTCTCCTCATTTCCCTTTTCTTAACTGTCCGTTTAGTTATATCTTTGTTTTACATGTCGCAGATTAACGGAGAGTTTCAAATTTGCTTCTCTGACCAATGAATACTAACCATTTGAGTAAATTTCCTATTAAAGAAAAAAAAAACCTGTCAGGTATAACAAATGCATCTGTCGAAAATGATCGTTGAAGAGGACATTTTGTGTCTCACTGTCGCGCGTTGGTGTTAACATGCATTTGCATTTACACGCACAAACACAAAGGCCAAAGCACCCCTGCTGGAGAGCTCAGAGAGCGGAGCTGTCCAGAAGCCCGTCTGTGTGAGGACAATGTATGCAGCTCAAATCAAAGTGATGTTGCACACAGTAATCTTTCTCTATTAAGGATGTCACATTTTGCAATCTTTTCGCAATTGCGGCCTAATATCCTTTACCACTCCACTGCCGGTTTGGTGAGCTTCTGCTGGCGCGCATACACACATACACTCACTGTCTCATCACACACATCCACGGTGCGTAGGTATCCCGCTGAAGGACTCAGTCATGTGTGTCTTTCAGATAGGAGTTGAGAAAGCCCTTGATTAGGACAGGAAGTCATGTGTGTAAAATTCACACTTTTTTTTTTTTTACCACCGTCTCCCTCTCTGTGCATAGTGAAGGTAGTGTGTGTCTGTGTGCACACGTATAGAGATCATAATTAACTGACGTAAATAGTAATATAAAATTAATTACACGCTAACAGTGAATTCCTTTGTACCTTTTTAAAGTGAGCTCAGTTCTAATTTCGGGGTAAAATAATTATATCCGGAGCTGTGTTTGAAATGAAGGGCCATGCCTCTGCTATAAAAGGCAAATTATTTACACTTGGTTTGTTTCTGATCATAAAATTCAAACTGTAGACCCAACAGTCGTGTGAACTAGAGATAAAAGTGTCTATTGTCTAATTCTACTGATCTTCCTCAGGTGCATTTAGATAATTTTTTTCGGTTTCATGATTAAACTTTATTTTCTCAGCGATGCCTCGATTCACACTGAAAGTTATACAAATTCCCCTCAGCAGGCCAGGTGCCACCGCAACTGAAGCAGGTAAAAAGTTCACCTAAAGTTAATCATGTGGATTTGTATACATCCATAGCATTAGTTTGTAATGGTGTTTGGTGTCTAATTCTATTGACAGCTTCTTTAATTTCCCAGACAATGTTCCTGAACTTCTAGCATTCATCTTGAGGGTTGGGTGGAGGGAGAAGGGGAAATGGAAAGAGTAAGGAAGGTTTTCCGGTTGAGTAAAAGTGAGGGTCACCAATTACTCTAGACACATGTCTTGTGACTGCATTATGGCATTATGGACTATTGATGTGACTGTCACCGGGGAAATTGCTATCTCTGCTTCTTCTGTGATGGATCTTTCCCTGATTGCTGAATGTGAAAATGGTCAAAAGCCCTTCCTCCTTGATTCGGGACTGAAAACAGAGATTTGAAAATAATGTTTCTGATACAATGGAATTCTCAGCTATCCAGCTACATTTGACCTACTAGAAATGTCTTAGTGTGTCATTAAACGGTATTGTTTTCTATCTGTTATCTGCAGGAATACAACATGGCATACCAACTTTTTGCCCGTGGCCCAATCTAAGGTAGGATGGATTTTTCTGTTTAACACATAACCCAACCATCATTGTGGTTGGTTGGGTTACCACTTTGGTTCAGACTGAAATATAAAGTATTGGATGGATTACCGTTAAAAACACAAATTATACAGACATTCATGTTCATGTTCTCAGAAGATGGATCCCACAGACTTTGACGATTTACAGACTTGAAGTACCATGAGATTAACATCTTTGTTTTTTAGTGAGACGTCTTGATAAATATTGGAGAGATTGTCAAGAAATTTGTTACAGATATTAATCTTGCCCAGATGATGAATCCTATAACTCTGGTGATTTCATTTATCAGCTCAACAACTCAACATACCATACCAACTCCAACATACCGAATGGACTGGCATCACATTTTGTACAGACATTCATGGTTCCCATGAAATGACGGCAGATGAGTTTGGTGATGCCCTGACTTCCTCTAGTGCCACCATGAGGTTTTGCTTGAAATTTCTTGACAACTATTGTATACATTGATTTGGCATAGACAGCCCTTTGCTTTTCACCTGGTGCCATCAAATCCCTACAAAACTTACGACATTCCCATCAGCCTCAGCTGTACTTTGTGATAAGTACAAATTAATGTCATCTTGCTAACACACTTTAAAAAAGATGGTGAACATGGTAAACATTATATGCTACATTACATTACATTTCATTTTGGACTTCAGTGCATTTAACCGTTGGGGTACAAACCCAGAACAGCAAGAATCATGTACATTAGCTTCAAATAGCGTTAACCAGCCTAACCTATCCTATCGAACTGATACTATTGGGTCTGCAACACAGCTCTCTTAACCAGGGGGTCCTTTTGAGTATAAAGGTCATCGTTGCCATTTTAACTAAACACTTCAGCATCTAATTTACCTGGAAAACACACCTGTGTCCATAAAAGGCTTGTTTGGGAAGAATGAAAACCTGCAGGCTCTTCGGCCTGCATGTCACACAGTTAAAAAAACGACTACAGAGTGAAGGCATTTTCAAAGAGTGGTAACCGCTTAACTTTGATTCCATGCTGCTTCGTGTATAAATAAGGGCAGTATTCATGCACCCTTATTACTATTTGATATCACCTCTTACGGCGCAAAACATAGCCCACCTACACGCTACAATTTGCAATACATTTAGGGTTATTGACCAAGGTCCATAGGCGCCCTATAATTTAAGGCACCAAGCACAGACTTTTACTGCGCTTCACTACAGGGTTCCTAATATCCTTTGGATTGAAGGTGATTTCGTTTATGCTGCAAACCTGTGAAACCATTAGAGGGGGGTATAAAGGTAAGCATTTCCTCAATGCAGATGGAGTTATCTGAAATCATGGCTCTAGTATTTAGTCCTCTCTCTCCGTCTCCTCTCTCTCCTCCGTTACTCCCTCGCCCTTTCTTTCTCAATTGTGTCCCTCGCCTCTGGCAAATGGGAGTCATTTGTTTGTGTGAACTTCCCATAACCCGCAGCGCGCAAGACACTTATCATTCAGAGTGGGGCTGCTTCGTCCGGAGTTGTAATACCTCTTCTCTTCTCTTCTCTTCTCTTCTCTTCTCTTCTCTTCTCTTCTCTTCTCTTCTCTCCCTACTCACCCATTTCCCCCAGTATGCCCTTCTTCAGCCTCTCCCCCCCACCCCCTCTCTATCTCCAATCTCCCTCCCCATGTAATCTCGGGGTACACAGGACCGTTTTCATTACTGCACTACTCATCTTATCATCCACCCTGTCATCTCCTCTGTCTCCTGTCTTTTATATATTCCTTTATTCTAACAAGTATGCATCTGAGAAGCCATCAGTGGTCCACCCCTTTTCATTTCCCTAATGTACCCCAAACACACACACACACACACACACACACACACACACACACACACACACACACACACACACACACACACACACACACACACACATGCACCCTTGCCTGGGCCTAACCCCCAGTTTCATTGCCTTAACCTGGTTCCCATCACCATGATGGGAACCATGATGTAGAGCACACCCCGGCTCCCTGAAATTGTGTAAATCACTCGGTGTGTAGTCAACGGTACAGTGTGTGTTTCTTTAAAAATGGTATCCGTGCGTTTATTATCTCTGCAGGCAAAATGAGCAGGAGCGAGAGACAAAAACAGATAACCTAAACATGGAATGAGAGAATGAAAGAGGAAGAAAGAGTGATGCAAAAATAAAGATGGAGACAGACAGATAGGGTGAGATGGAAAGAGACAAACAGAGAGGGGAAGAGAGCGATTTTAAGGAGGGAAAGCTGTCATTGAAGGCCGAGGTGAGCCTTAACCCTCTTGCTTGCTTTAATCCCTCATTTATGTGAACTCAGCTTTGGAAATGAAGCTGTCACTGTATTTTTCTTCCCTTCACCCATGCTGTGGTATAATCAGAAACCACACATGCATGGAACACACACCCACACACACACACACACACACACACACACACACGGTCGCAGGACGGAGACACAGAAAATCACTCAGGAGAGGTTTTAAATTCATTCCAGAGTTGGAGGCAGAGATTCAAACAGCCTCACCTTGTCTCCTAGAGGAGGAATCATCGGATATGTTGGAGACAGAAGGGAATTATGGGTAAATGCACTGGTGAGGAATGATAGCCCGCAATCTCCGGCTCTAATCTGGGATCGCTGACACATGCCATTCATTTCAGACTTGCCAGTATTCCCCTCCATGGTGTAGACCGGAGCATACGTGTGTGACTTTATAATCCGTTATGCCTATTTTTGAGACAAAAATGTAATGAAACAGTTTGCAAACAGCAATGTAAAGCAAAATTACAAAATGGTGAAAATCACTCATCAAAAGTCGTCTTTCTTAAAGAAAGCTTAATGTAACATGTTTCTATATCCATACATTTATGTCCATAAACACACACACACACACACACACACACACACACACACACACATATATATATATATATATATATTCTTGACGGAGGAAGGGCAAAGTACATTGATAACAGCCATTAAAGGCCAATTTGTCTATTGTGAAACCACAGACTTGTACTGCCACCTAGTGGTTATGAGTGAAAACTGTTAGATGAAGTCAGGATCAGTTATTTGATGGCCAGATGACCAGAGAAAAGAAAAATAACTTTTTTCTGTCTCTGTAACTATAAAATAAATGTATGCAGAATGAAGTTAATCACTTCCCCGATGACTTTACGAAGGGAATACATTTCATGATCCGTGTATTTTTATTTAGGTTGTGAGAGTAAATTATTTTTTAAAAGCATCGCATGGCAAATAAGAGCCTCTTTGTGTGCTTGTATATTTTATAGTATTCATCCATTTTATTTTGCACATATTTCAAAATCCAAAGCAAATGTGTGAAAAATCGTACACAATACACATAATCACCCCCTAGCCTGGGTAGAAAATGTGAGCGTTTCTGTAAATGTACAGCCTCGATTAACATGTCAAACTATGTAATACAAGAAACATTTCATATTCCTGTCCATCTTTTGCTCCTCCATCTCTGCCCCCCCCTCCCGCCGCCCTCCTCAGGTGGAGAGAGAGCATCAGACTGGTGTGTAATAGCGTGCTGTCAGTGTGGGTAGCGGCGAGGAGAGCGGTGCGTCTCAGATGAGATATGTGACTAGCATGCTAACACACAGTTTTATCTGAGGAAAAAGAAAGAGAAGGACCCCCACATCTCCTCACTATAGGCCTTTGATTAAAGCTCCCAGCGCGCACACTTCCAAAAACACCCATGTAGGAGTCTACACACACGCACCTGCACAGATTCTAAATAAATTGCAGGTAAGAGCACGCACACACACACACACACACACACACACACACACACACACACACACACACACACACACACACACACACACAGTATATATGCATGCACACATCCTCACGTTGTGGGTGGTGTTGTTTTGACCTACGCCAGGTAGCTTGTCCATTATGAAGTTGATAGGAGGATTTGGCCATGTTGATTCTAGACAGCATCATCTCCTCGACCATAAATAACCGGAGTGTTTTCTCTGAGTCACACAACAATATACAGAGAATAAGAGCTCTCACCTTTATCCCCTGGTCTCATCCACTGCACATAAACGCTCACACGTACACACACACACACACACACAGGCCCAGAAGAAGAAAAAAGATTGTGCGTGGATGGACGTAAACAAAATAACAGATTTAAAAGTACAGTTGGCCCCGGCTCGGCTTCAGCTTGAATTGTCGCCTTTACAATCTAGTTTGGCTTCAGGGTTCGGTCTCAAAGTGTGTTTTCTCAGATGGACGTGGGGGGGGGGGGCCGGTTTGGTTTTAGATGAGCAGCATCAACCGGCAGCGCAGTCTCAATAGCTTGCCAATAAAGCTTTGGACACACACTGCATACCCCTAACCAATGGAACTGTGCAGGAGCGTGATGACTTCCATGACGGAAGTAATGGCCAAAACACACTCAGTATTCTTGCATGTGGCGAAACCATATTGAAAGACAACCTGTCAATTTATCATCATCTGTCCGTCTATATTGTTTTCCTTTCAGGATGAAATGTGGGGGAAAAATGACAATTTCTATGTATTTTTAGCAATATCCATTTAAATGGTTTGCTGTGGATGTTGCAACAGATGAATGTTTGATTGGAAAGGAATTTATCGTTTTCCATCTCACACTTTACTTTTACCTTAATATTTATATATATATATATATATGTATAGTTATTACAGAAAAAAGTGAATGAATAAATGCATACTCATTTCACATGATGTACCATTGCATACAACACAATAAGAAGTCCGTTTACATTTGACGCTCTGTTGTATTTCCTCTCTTGACAGCAGGAGGGTGCCACTGTGCCATATGATACTCCACTTTCAGTCACTTGAGATTCTCAAAATTGCATTTTTGAGAATTTTACACGCATAAAGAGTAAAAATACACAGTTAATTTTAGAAATTTAATATAGCAAGAGACTTCATTATCCAAATATTTCCTATCATCCATTTGGATATACACAGTAGTAAAATATAACAATTTATACACATACATTTTTGTATTTAACATGAGGTCTTTATGAACTATGTAAATATGATATTATGATTATTACAATGTTGATCTTGACTGCAAACTATTGTATCCTATTATATTTAGTTTTAGCTGCTGCATTATTAAATACAAACCACTGAATTGATTTTTCACTACTTTTTCACAACTGTTAAAATAGTTACTTCCTCTGTATACAAAAAAAAAACACACTCTGGAGGACCATAGTGTGTTTTTGTGGAGAAAATTGAAATCCTGTAAATCAGCAACAATGTCTATGACATTCAACACAATAGTTGATCTGAGACCAGTTTACAGTCGTAATATGTTCCACTGACACATATCGTATAAACAAAACAGGGCAGTTAATTTCCATTTGATGGCCAGCTGTAAGCCATGTTTTCTTCCATTATTTGATTTGGTAGTATTTCATATATACTGCACATACATTCCCACGAATTGCCATTTCATATGCAGTAAAAGCACATAAAGAATTAGGAGGACAGATGGCATGTTCTGCACATCTATGTTCTATCAAGCAAGACATTAGTCAATACATGTTTTTCAAAAATAATATATACATGTCAAACATTGCAGAGTTTTAAGACGACATTCGCATTTTTAACAGACTAATATCTTATTTTACACTTGAATTGCCATCATGTCTAACACGAAAGTGCTGCACAACCATGATACTGTAGTATATTAGTTTTAGGTGACCACAAAAATGCACAGCATTTTTTGTTAAACCCAAGTTTGGTGTTTCATTAGTTTGCAGAATTTAAAAAGTGACATGTTGAAGTCCCAAAGTGGTGCCAACAGCAGCTTTAATTACATCTTTGATAGTGTTGCAACACCCCCTGCAGTCACAGGGAGAAGGAGCAGGCTAATGTCTAACCACAGACACTGAGCAGGGATTGCTCTCATAATCTCATGACTGAGCTGATGTATAGGGGACAAGGGAACTGTGCCCATGTCAGCTCCTTCGACAGAGTTCAGGGAGAAGTCAGAGATCTGTGTGTGTGGAAGGCGAGGGGCTGGCCGGAGGACAAAGAGGATGGGAAAAGTGTTTGTACTTCTCTTGGGCAGGACCTTGCGGGGGCGACGGCATGGGAGTGTCTGGAGAGGCTGCAGGGAGAGAGGTGGGGACAGAGAGACCTTTTTTTTTTTTTTTTTAATTACAATGTTTTCTGTGTGAATAAAAGTGAAATTGTATATATAAAGTCTGTAAAATGTATCCACTGTGGCCCACGGGAAATGTTGCATCTATAGCTGTTACATTATAGATACAGTTCCCATCAGTCTTCAGTGGCCATTAGGTGGTGTAATACTGCCAAATGCATGCTTTATTTTTAAATGAAAGAATGCAACAGGGCCAATAGTCATCAATTCTTGTAATTGTTGCATTTTATGGAATTTTTTTCACATTCTGGGGGCCCATTTATTCGTTTCAAGTTAATGGAAACACATCTGGCCCACATTTTTGTGACAGTTCATGCGAAGATATAACTATAAATCAATGCTGCTTTGTCATCTCTGTGTGTGTGTGTGTGTGTGTGTGTGTGTGTGTGTGTGTGTGTGTGTGTGTGTGTGTGTGTGTGTGTGTGTGTGTGTGTGTGTGTGTGTGTGTGTGTGTGTGTGTGTGTGTGTGTGTGTGTGTGTGTGTGTGTGTCCCGGTTGTCCAGCTCTTACCTATCTGTGGAGTGTGAGTGATCGGCATGGCGCTGATGACCAGCGTGTGTCCAGTCAAAGGGTCCTGGGCCAGCTGGGTGTGTGCTGGGTGGTGCAGGTGTGTGGGATCTGACGTGAGGCCTGAACACATAACACAACGCTCCTTCAATCAAACATCACGTTTGTTATATGCTAGAATAAATCCTCTGCTTTGGAGCTTTGAATTCATTGAGTTGACTTTGCCTTCAAAAGTGTTATAATATGTGAATGTGCATGTTTTATTATTTGAGACGGGCTGACACAACTTATTTAAAAAATCTGATAAATCTATGTACTGTAAGCAGCTCTGCAGTAAGCTAAAATAACCCCAAATTCCTAAATGTTTTTTTCTTTTATCAGTTTCAATATATACTTTAATAGCAATGTTTTGTTGTGCAAGCTCCAGGATGCTGAAAAACACTGAAAAACACCCACAGCTCTTTCGGTGCAGAGTCTTCTAAGCCAGGTTGTCATATTCGGGAGTTGTTTTTAGCCTGCATGGAAAAAATGGAGGCCATTTTTGGAGATGACTTGGTACTTTATTCCACGCCTCATTTTGTGCTTGAGTTGTCTGCCGTGGCTCTGTTTAGAATATGTTTGATACGTTCTACCTTTAACGATGTGTTTGTAGATGTCACCTAGCGGCATCTCATGTTGCAAGTTGTCTATTTTGGCTTTGCCTAAATATACAGTATACATGGATAATACAATGTATACCATCTCTCTGCAAAAACCCTAACTTTTTAAACATTCCATTTGTTCGAGGAAAACTTTGCCATGTATGTCTACTTTTTTTTTTTACATCGCTTAATGCTTGTCGAGTTCCACACATTCATCACGCGATATCTCCACTGGAGCATTTGGTGGTCTTGCTGAATTTTCTTTCTGCAGGTTTACACCTCGGTCTCACCTCCCAGCAGCATCTCGTGCAGCAGGTTGTCTATCTTGGCCAGTCCGCAGAGCTTTATGAACTGGAGCTGTTCGATCATCTGCCAGGTGATGCTCTGCAGGGTGGGCAGCAGGAGTAACAGCTCTCCAAAACGACCCCTGGAGTCATACTGACGGTCATTAATGTAGTCTTCCAGACTCATCTGGACCTGCACACACACACATGGCCAAGTGTCCATCAGTGTAAGCAAACTGCCCTTATCCTTGTACGTTGATGGATATATTATTTATGAATGTGTAAAACTGCAAAATAGGAAGGCTCTTAACAGTCTTTATTGGAAATTATAGCAGAGCGTACTAGAAAAGAACTGCAGCTGTGCAATAAGGTACAAGAGTCAAATGCCTGACCTACCTGCAGACGAATGGCCTTGATCTTCGATGGGTCCCGCAAAGACTTGGCATCTGCAGATTGGGAGGCACAGTGTGGAAGTCGTGGATGGATTGAAGTGGTGGTGATGGGAGGGAGAGAGGGGATTAAAAAAAAACAGAAAGATCAGGGATGGAATTGAGGATATGAGTGGAATTGATGGAATGATTATGGTCTAACTGGGGCATGAAGGTAAAATGAGGGGATTTAGTGAAGGGGAGAAACAAGGGGGACAGGTGACACCAGATGGGGGCAGGGATTGTGGTTACGCCAGGCCAACGGAAGATAAAAGAAAAGAAAAAAGGAGTGGATTGGGACCTTATTTTGAGGGGAAATGTCACCAGATGGAAGGAATTGATTTGGAAAAAAGGGATCTGGACAAAAATGGCAATGTATCATTAAACATATTTACTTTTAATATTCACGATATTCTTTTTTCATCTCTCTATTTCTTCTTTTGCTTGATTTGCTGGCTACTGTGTTCTGTTTTTCCTTCATATGAATGCATTACCTAGTTGGTTACACATAATGACAGTTTGAATGGAGAAGCAAGGGTGTGCTGGAAAAAACAGGGTAACCACTCAACTTGGTTCCATTTCTTATCATCTGTACCTCACAAACCTTCTGATGGCTGAAATGACTAACCATGACTTTATTTATATTACCTGGGTCAAAGAAGACAATAGCCTTGAGCGCTGCATACTCGTTGTCGTCTATTTGAATATCCTGGAAAGGCTGGACCAGCTCATCCAGCACTCGGTTGGCGACCTTGTACAGCTCTTGTTCAGGACTGTTCCTGTGGATCACACAGCCGTTACCTGCAGACACAGGTGAGTATCGGTTAGTGTCAGTGTTGAAGTGTGTGTATCTGAATGCTTGAGTGTATGTAGCTGACAGACCCGCCCGCCTACAGTATGATGTTGATACATGTCCAAGTAATAAGTAATGGGACACGTTTGAAGTCACAAAGACATAGAAACCTTGAGTTAATCATTCTCCGCGGACGCAACATTAGATGAGTGTCACTTTACGACACAAAAATGTTAGCAGTTGTTATGGCAGGGGTGAGGAACGACCTGATAATTAATGAATCGTTAATGAGTTGTTGAATAACTCTCAAGGGCCATAGATAGTAATGGATTACTAGAACCCATTAATCATCATTAGGTTGATTAGTTCAATAATATTTCTTCATGAGTTGTTTTTCCTCAACCACTAAGCAGCTCTAACAAGCAACGACTCATTAATACCACTTAGTTCATCATTACTTAAGTTTTTGCCCCCCCCCCTGTGAAGTGGTACATCCTACTAAGTAGTTATGAAGAAGCCCCTCTTAACTTCATGTTTATCTGACTGTTACGATTCAAACAGTCGTTGTTCGCCATGATCAGCTCGTTCCCTGTGAAGCGATGGTTCCGTCTTCACACCTGATTGCACCACGTAATAAATAAGATGCCCTTCTAGTGGGGAGTTCATACCTAAAAGCAGGAAGTCCTTGAATGGCATCGACCTTTTGGCGACCCCAAGCAAAAGGTGCTCACCTGCATGAGCCCTGAGCAAACTCACCTGGAAACAAACACACACACACACGCCGTTAAACAAAGGACACAAACAATGCAACAATGGCTCCCCTTTTGCCCTTACAGACATCACAGGGGGGCCCTACTTGTAGCGCAGTAAAAGAGTGTTTGTATTAAACTCTCCTGAATTATTGCTTTTAATATTCTTTCATCTCTCCACGAATTTGGTTGATTAAAGATAACTTTTTCTTTCATCCCAACTGAAAGTGCTTCGACATAATAAGCAGTAAGTGCAAGCGGAATGCGTCCAATATAAAAAGACGGCACTTCAGAATGTTGTTGAACCAAAGTACCGAGAGGTAAAATTTTAGGACATGGGGATTACAAACAAGGAATATTTATTCCTGCGGGCAAAAGCATAATCATCGTTGACCCATCATGCGTCAAGGCCCTGCAGTGGTGTAAGGTAGCTATGATGAGCCCCAGTACACGCTATTTTGACAGGTTGTCGTGCGCACTAGATACTAGTGATGAAGCTTAAACACACACACACACACACACAGCATTAGGCCTATCAGCTAGCATATAACGACTCGACATTGGACAACAGTAACATACATATACTGCAATGATCTCTAACCAAAAACATTAAAACTATGATGGAGATGGGTCTGCCTTTTTGAGGACTTATATAGCAAATGGTACCATTTATTATCAAAATTCTTCTTTGAACACAGGCATATTTCTAAGTTCTGTGCCAACACTCCTTAGGCTCCCACCGGCCCCAGCGCAGTAGCACTGGCCTTCACTGTCTATGTTTCCGCCCCTGCAGCAATGTTACCTGGTCATCCAGTGGCAGCTCTCCAAATGCAGGAATGTACTTGGCCCATTCCACCAACACCAATAGCTGTTGTCTCATAGAATCACATGCGTCTCCGACAGCGGCTGACTTCTGCTCCGCTATGTCTGCTATTCCAACCGGAGCAGTGATCTGGAGAGAGACGGCAAAACAATGGCTTCCTGTGTCATCTGTTCATCCCCTCGCGCCCATCATTTAATCATGCACTTAACATTCAATCATGCCATTGATTTTTTTGCCAGATTAGAATATCATGAAAATGGAGTGTTACCTGTTGGGACAGTGATTCAGCTTGGGCCAAGATAGTAATGGGTGGCAAGTCTTGGGTGTCGGGAATACTTCTTCGGGAGCTGATCCGATCTCTCTCATTCTGTACAGCTAAAATGTATACAGTACACAATTAGAGTTACTGTGTGTGGGTTCGTGTGTGTGTGTGCGTGTGTGTGTGTGTGTGTGTGTGTGTGTGTGTGTGTGTGTGTGTGTGTGTTTGTGACACAGAAAGAGCAATTAAAAAAGCCATTCCATTCCCTGAATGGAGAAGCAAGGGTGTGCTGAAAAAACAGGGTAACCACTCAACTTGGTTCCATTTCTTATCATCTGTACCTCACAAACCTTCTGATGGCTGAAATGACTGAAATGAAAAAAAGGAACAGGGAAGAAACACTTCCTGTATATTCTTTATCGTAAAAATCTACTAACTTTCTAACTGGTATGTGTGTTTATCCCAGGTGTCGTGTTTTTGCTTGAGTTGGTATTTATCAGTGTGAAGAGAATATGATGACAGCAGCGGCTCTAGAGCAGTTCATATTTAGGAAAATAGTCATACAGGCTGGCATCAGCAAGAGGAGTCAAACGTTAACCAGTCGCGATCCAGAACAACATGTTTGAATAACACATGATTAGGTGTCATAAAGCTCCTTGTCAAGGTTATACCTCTCGTAAATACACACACACACACACACACACAAACGCACACTAAGTAATCCCTTTTTTTATGGCTGAGCCATCTTGAAGTAGCTTTCAGATTCTCTGAAAACAGCCCCTCCTTTAGTGGCACTAGTTTATGTCTATGCTTTCTCTCAGTGGTAATGTCTTTAAAAATGAACTACACATATATGACAAGATGCTATGGAAATCTGATTTTTTGTTTCTCTCTTGTCCAGAGATCAGCAGGAAGGGTTCCCTACCTTCTTTCTTCATGCCAGCCCTGAAGCATTTGTTGAGTCTGCAGAAACGACACTGATTCCTCTTATCTTTATCCACAACGCATTGTCTGCTGAACCTGCATACGAAAAATCATGTAAAGGGGGGGCTGAAAAGTAAGTTACAATAGTTGTACATCATCATAAAGGTGCACACGTTCAAGATCAGGATTATGTGATCGTATACTGTTCCACATGTTTTCACATAAATAATACATATGGAAGTGCGGCTTGATTTGAATCCTGCTGTGTTTTTTGTACGTATGTGTTTGTGTTTTCCATCCGTACCTGCAGGTGTAGACGTGGCTCTTGCGTATGGAGCGTCTGAAGAAGCCTTTGCAGCCATCACAGCTGGAGGCCCCGTAGTGTTTCCCCGTGGCTTTGTCTCCACAGATGGCACAGTTACTGCCGACCCCATCTGGACCGACTGCCAGGCCCGGCTCTGTCGGCATGCTGTCTGAAATACACATGAAACCCATCACACAGGTGAGTACACAGACACATGCTCATACATTTGTAGTGTTGCATACATTGGCATGGACATGAGTACATTAGCAAACAGATCCCGGAATAGTTGTAAAAGTAGTGTAGCATCTTACTACTCTCATGAATGTAAATCAGATAGTGAAGCTGCAGAGGTTATTTTGAGGTTTCTGTAACTGCAAAGACATTTGTGTGATGTCGAACGCAACATAAATCAGGAAAAAAGAACAAATGGCAGTTCAATCGCCAGCCATTTTAAACATTACTGCCGATGTCTTTATTTTATTTTTTTACCGTCACCTCCTCATTATCATGAGCATTGTCACAATCATCAGGGGGGTTATTATTATCAGCAGCAGCAGCATCGTCCCCATAATCAAAACCATAATCATCATCATTGTCTGCATATTTATCGCTCAGGCAAAGCCTACCAAATAGAAGACATTGCAATCAGAGGCCACACACACACACACACACACACACACACACACCTCCCAGTCCCACACCAGGCAGCATCAAGGCGAGTAAATGTTCGTCTAACTTTCTGTTCACATGCTGAGGTGAAATCAGTGTATCACCTGTGCTTGCTCTTCAGTAAAACGTCTTTATGACACATGCTTGCAATTTTATCTACATGCTGATTTGATACCTTTACAACCACAACCTAGCCCTTCCCTTCACGAATGCTCAGATTTCCACACACATATACACACGATAGGCAAACCAAATGAATCTTTTCGATTCATTTATGTGATTGATTTAAATAAATATCTTTGGTTATTCCTTTGAAACGGTGCATCTCTGTTGTCTTTGTCATGGCATTGAGCCAGCTGTGACATAGCCGACAACCAGACGAGCTGGAGACATGCACTATTGCCCAATCTCAAAATGTCAATTCCCCCATGGCTTATTTTAGCTTGTTTTGTTCACAACCCGTACCGATTTCTGCAATTAGCACCTAATTTGCCTTCAGCTGGTCTCATTTCATCAGAAAGTTCTCAACTTACACAATAACACAGTCATTGAAGTGCTGAGGTGAGATGACCCATCCTAAATCCTCCTCATGTCACATCACACAAGAGGATACAGATTCATCAGACACACAGTGCAAGGCTCCGCCTGATCTCTCATTCCATAATCTATCTGCACCCTGTTATACTTTTAGTGAGCATGTCTGATGTTTTGTTCTTCAGTTGGTGTTTGTATGAGCATACCTTGTTTGTGTGTGTGGGTGTCTTCACCACTTACCTCCTCCTCCACAGAGCACCTCTGCGTTCTCAAAGCCCAGGGTGCTGTATGAGGGATCCAGGCCTTCACAATAGTTTGCTACTTCCATATCTAACAGAGATTTACTCTGAGGTGCAAGAGGATACTTCATTCCTGTTTCAACCTGGTCTTCTTCACGCTCGTTGGTTGTCTTCTCTTCTCAGTTCACTCTATCGTCTCCCTTCCTCCTGTTCTCCCCCTCTCCCCCCCTCTCTCTCTCTGCTTCATCTAATTCTAACAGGCATGACAAGGGAGATCCCTGGCATTAAAGATTTATAATCCCATCTGATTGGGCCAGGAACAAGGAGAGGGGAGGAGCTGTGGCCCAAGACTTCTCACCTTATTGCACATTACTTATCTGTCCTTCTCTCCCACTTATCACAGGGATGGATAGATAGTGGTGAAGGAGATATTTCCATTCTCCTTCTTTTATTTTTATTTTTTTTTTACCATGAGACAGATTTCATTTGATTTTGGAGGACAGCTTGCTTGTTTACATGCATATTGGTGAGCTTCTGTGTGTGTGTATCTGCATACACGCCGGGGCATTGTTCTGCAGGCATGTGTGTGTGTGTGTGTGTGTGTGTGTGTGTGTGTGTGTGTGTGTGTGTGTGTGTGTGTGTGTGTGTGTGTGTGTGTGTGTGTGTGTGTGTGTGTGTGTGTGTGTGTGTCCTTCCCAAGCTTTCTAATCTAATCAATAGTGGAGTAATAGCACCACCACCTCAGCAGATATAATCTATAAAGACACAGAGTGAAGTGGAAAACGCTGATAACTTCCATTAACTCTTCCACAAACACACTCCTTTCTCCATTTCATAAAACTTTATTCTACGTGTTGCTAGATTAACTGGTCATATACTTTAAATATAATATATGACCTTATATCTCAAATGACATTTACCTCACTTGCCAAACTTCAGTTGAAACATCAGTGTTTTTACATTTTCTCTAAATATTAAAAACTATATATATTACACTTTCGCTGTAATTGTTTTCGTCTTCATATCAGTTCAACACACTTCCTTTAAGAAGGATGACCCAACCTGCTGTTTGAAAGTAAAAAAAAAAAAAATGCAGCAATATAGAGCAGCATGTAATATTTACACAACTGTATAGTTCCCACACTTCATTTAGCTCTCTTATTGTACAAACAGATCAGAAAGGCATGTTGAAGTGTGTCAGAGCACATCAAAAGTGGAAGTCAAATATACAAGTGAAACAGTTGTCACTGGGTTGCCTCCTGTTTCAGACCAGGAATGTTGTAAACACACTGTAATTTACTACCATAAACCAGTTAGAATGCCCCAACCCACCCATCTTACATTGGGAGTTTCATTGCACTAAATCTCACTGTATGGCCTAAAGGTAATCGGCTTGGGTTAGAGAGGGCTGTAAATTCATGATAAGAGGCAGTATTGTGGGAGATTTGATGCCCTTCATCAGTAATGAATGGGTCAGTCAGCAAAGCACCTCCAGTATATGAGCAGGCATGTGGGTAATATATTGTCACTGTAGGCTCAGTATATCAGATTGCACATTATTACAGATAACTTACTGGGCAAAAAGAGAAAGAGCAATTAGTATCCGGCCATAGGTAATAATAGACATGGTGAAGAGGTGAAGAGGTGGTGGGGGGGGTACAGAGATAGAGAGAGAGATTACATTTTAACCAGGCAGTGAGGTCAGGCCTCCTGACTCATCAGGTTTGTGGAGAGAGAGGAAGAATTTACTCTTTATTACGTTCACAATCACCTAACACACACAGCAGGAATGTGGATCCAATGAGACATATGGAACTATTGTATTTCCTTGTGTTTGAATGTATGTAGAAAGAAAGGCTGGAGTATACTGCATGTAAGTGGGTAGTTCAAGGCTATGTGCTATAGTTTGGTCTGACACAAAGAAAGCAAGGCACATTGGGCAATCCACAATCCAGTATTCATTGGAAAGTGTAAATCATTTTACTTCCTAGCTATTGGTGAGCAGGTTAGAAGCTTTAAAAGACGATTTCAGCCTCACCCAGGTGCACGGATGATAATGAGTGACTTTGATGTTTGCTCTTCTACATTTTGAATACTCATAATCATACCCATTTCTTGATGTATTTGTATCAAGATGCAATACCCCAAACGCAGTAGGAGGTCAGCTGTTACTACCTGCATCTCCAGCCCCTTCACTATCACACTGCCAAAAAACACAGTGTCATACTTGCTGATTTTGAAATTTTGTAATGTAAAACAAACATATGGATTACGAATTCTTAAATAAGTAAAATAGTAAAAGCTGTAATGACTTCTTCAGCTGAAAAGCCACCATGATGCCTGAGAAACCTTGTGTCTGCCTAGCAACCAAAAGCTCTTTGAAGCCATAAACAGTGCTAAGAGGCTATCACTGTGTGAACTGGCCATAATGCTGCCGTCTCTATTTAGAGTAGAGGTTTTAATAGTCACAGATGATCAGCCACCCAACTGACAAACAGCTACTTCCTGATGGGCAACAGTTAAGAACACACATTACAGAAGAATCCTTTCGCTTTCAAAACTCCACCGAAGCTTTCGTAATTTTCTTTTTTTATTTGTTGCCATGTCATTCAGTTCTTAAACTACTGCTTTGATATTAGATTTGTGCAAATGAACAGATTATTACCTGAACTAGTCAACAACACTTTGAAGTCATTTCATGAACATCTTTCCCATAAACCCACGGCCCCTGAGGGAGTTTAATGAGCGCTAATATCACCACTTAGTGAAAAGTCTGAAGGCTTCCACTTGTAAGCCATTCACCCAGGAAATCGTTTTGTGACAAATGACTTATCCAGCTAAAGTGAAGCCTGTGTGCTTTTAAGGCAACGGCAGCCTCAAAAATCAATCCACAACCTTCTCAGCAAAATGTCACCGTTGCAACCTTCACAAAGGGAGGTTTACTGAAAGGCTGATGATTTTGTATTGCATTATATTATTGCATGTTATTGTGCCTGTGCATGTGGAATGATGCAGCTGATGCTTTCAAACATGTTGTCAATTTGTAATTACAGTGAATTACAGATAAAAATGATTCAACAATATACCTGTATTATTTTGTTAGGCATGATACTCAACAATGTGTCTGTATTACCATCCGGTTTACAGTAGCAACCTGTTGCTCTGCTAAAGCTGCTCTTGTTACAGGATGACGTCCTTGTACAGGTGAAACGGGTTATCACATGATCTTTACAGCATGCGTGACAAAGTGAGTCTATCTTATCTGTTTTCACACAAAAATGCCGTCTGCAGACGGGGAGGGCGAGAACACTTTAAATCCTCTGGATAAAACGCAACAAAGGCAATCGGGCAGGCTTGAGCCGCAACATTCTGTATAAGCAACGAGTACTCACGGTTACCACCAAAGTAAAAACCACATGATTTAGCAGAAAATATGAGGAAACGTCCTCGAGAAACGACTAAAGATAAGCTTCACTTCCTCCACAAGAAGCAACATCGTAGTTCTCACAGCCGACTACAGAATTCAGCATTTCAAGTGACATTGCACACCGTAGGAGGACTTTGACTTACCTGCGTTTCTGTTTCTGCGTGGGATGTGCATTTATCCAGGTGTGCCGTTGTACTCCGGTGATGAGCAACCCCTCAGTGTGACATTGGTTAAAGTTACACTGAGAATAGGAACGTGTTAAAGGTGTTTGACAACATTAAAAGGGAAGGTTGGAGAGCTGAGCGGCCTATATTTCATGCAGCGACACATTGGATGGCGCCACCATAGCCCTGTCATTAGATCGATTTACTAAACAAACTCAAAGTAGGGTGGGGATGTTAAACAGTAACCCAAAGCCATAAAAACCAAAGGGAAAGGATCACGGGGGGTGTGTGTTTGTGTGCATGTGTGTGTGTCGGTCAGGGCCTCTAACACCACCTCCAAGGGCAGAAGGTAAAGAGATCCGAGTGGTTTGAGGTAATGTTTCACACAATCATGGTGAAAAAGTAACAATTTTAGACATTTATTTCACTCCAGCTATGTACACGGGGTTAAGTGCAAACATGGTGAAATATGTTCGTTTTTCATTTCAACTCGCATGCCTTTCACATAAAGTCACATTTTGGATGAAAAAATGGAATCAAAAGGAACCCAAAGACCATTGGCATAATCTAACATTATAAATATCAAGGTTGAAGCCTGTGTTGTATATACAAAGACCAGCAGATGGCAAGAGATCATTCATTTTGAATCAAAAGCAAAGCACAGTGTCAAATTCTTTCAATATTTGTCTAAATAGAAACACAGTTAAATGAATGCCCTGGTAGCTTCTGGGCTAAGACACATAACCGGATAACCGTTACTGCATGTCATGCCTCACTCCTTCCCCATTTTAGTTTCTCCCTCTGCGCTTTGAAAACATCAAATCATTGCAGATAATAATGTAAAAAAACAACAACAACTGAAAGACGGTTAAATAAGTCACATCACAAGAAATACTGCAGAGCAGATGACACGACAGTTGTAGGATTAATAAATCCTAAAAAATAAAAAGCACAGCATGATATATCTGACAGGAGCACGTGAGTCCATCTGCTTTTTCACAAGAAAATAAATTAACTTGAAAAAAGCTCCAAAGGGGCTCATAAGTAGCCAATGAGTAAACATTTTTTTTGTGTTTTATAGTTAATTTTTTAATACAACATTTTTATTTTTTAAACTCCAGTTAATCTGTTTTAATGATTCGTTATAATGTACATAATCAATTTTCTTAAAAAATAAACTATGATGAAGCAAATAAGGTACATTGACCCTCAAACACACCTGACCAGCAGTTGTTAAAATAGCCTTTCATGGGATGCACATGTCGAAGGTTCTCCTCCCCAAGAAGGTGAGCATGTCCAAACAGTTAAAAGTGGTCAGACTCAGAAACACCTCATTGGCATTCTGCAGATCAAGGTTTTCTAAGTAATACAGCCGGAATATGTGGTAGGGAATGAAGCAGACGTCCATGATGAGAGCAAAACACAGACTCTTCAGCTGCGCCCCAAATTCCTGCTGAGAGGTGCATCGCCGATGATGCCTCCTGTATAAAACCCTCAAGACGTTGGCTTGGAGGGCCGTCAGCACGGTGGCCACCACTATGATCACTGTGCTTATGATGTAGTTGCAAACCTTGGCGGCAGACTCTATGCTGTCTCCAAAGTTGAAGCAGTGTGACACAGTGGTGTTGTTGCTGCTGTCAAAATGCTTTTGTTCAGTCTTACCGCCGTAGTAGTGGTAGATTATGCAAGGGACCATGACAAGCACCACAATCCACACCACAGCACTCACCAGGAATGCATGAATCCTCTGGACGGAGGCCTCCCGCTGGTTTTTGTGATAAAACATCAGCAGGCGTGTGATGAGGATGATCACATAGAAGACAAAAGACATGTACATGTGGATGTGAATCATGCCGCTGACCATTTTGCACCACCAGGGGCCCAGGTCCCACTGGTTATTGGCGTAATAGTAAATCCTGAAGGGCACCGTGAGAAGGAAGACGAAGTGGATGAAGATGAGATTGAGCACAGCGATGGACGTGACGGACGTCATATTGGACTTTAGGACGCGCATCGTCAAGATCAGGCTGATGGTGCCAATGACCAGAACCAAGGAGAAGATGGCCAGAAGGACTTCGTGGTACATGGGATTGGGCTCTGAGGCCATATGTGCACTTTCGTTTGCCACGGAAGCCATCTAAAATAGAGAAAGAAAGGGAAGAAGAGAGAGGAGTGCTCGTCAATGAGAGATATCGAGAGAATACGATGAGTAAGAATATATCAGGAAAGGATTGATTTATTTATATCCATTTCCACTTGTGGGATGTTTTTCCTTGTCCGGATGGAGGGTGTCGTAGACTGAACAGATTGTGAATCCCTTTGAGGCAAATCTGTGATAAATGCATGTCAGTAAAAACTGGTTGACTGAACTTACTATTGACCCTTTGACAAAACAGATGAATTTACACTTGGATTGTAATGGCATTCTTCACTAATCCTCCCTCATAATCCCAGACCAAGACATTAACCAGAGTATAACTTTGTACCGGTGCAGTGCTCAAGTGGTTTTAGCTGTTTCAGGAAACAAAAACTAAAAACAAAACCCGAAATTCTGAGAATGAAATACCACGAGCTAACAGACAGAAACAACAGCATTGCTCACATCGTAATAATTACAGAGACTGGAGCATTAATTAACATTACAGTCAATAAACCCAGACTTACGTACCTTTTGGTTGCCTGCCGAGTGCTCTTGTGTGTGAAATTAACGCATCAAATAAAAAGCGCGTCTTCCATATAAGTCAGCAAGCACTTGGATTTTCACATTGCGAGCACGCCTAAAGCTCTCTTTGTCTGAGAAAAGAACGCCTGTGTGTGTTTCTGCTTGGATGCGTGTGCCTTTCTGTCTGTGCCCGTCTGTGTGTGCCCGTCTGTGTGTGTGCGTGTGTGTGTGTGTGCGTGCCATTATATGTGGAAGTTAAGGTTATAAAAATGTGTTGACAGAAACCACCACTTTGCATGTGTGTGTGTGTGTGTGTGTGTGTGTGTGGGTGGGTGTGTGTGTGTGTGTGTACTCTGTGAGAAACAGGAGGTGTTGCACACACATTTATGCACAACCAGAGAGCTGGCTGGCTTCCCTTTTCTGGTCCCCCTTGTACCTAAACTATTTTGTATTTGCAATGTTCACTTAAATACAAACCATTTAGATGTGATGTGACATAGAATGAATGCCCTTTACAACTTTTAATCAGGGAAAGGGAGGAAAAGGGTGGTTTGGTGCATGATTGCAGGCGTAAAAGTGTGGTTATTAAGCTCACCATTACAGATGACTTTTCACATCTATACCAGGATATTGCCAGAGGACTAAATAATATGAAGCAACTTTGCCTTTAATTTAGAAACCAATACTTAAACATGCTAGACTTGAAGCAGTATCTGCACCAGAAATAAAATAAATGTAGTTTCGTACATTTAAATCTAAATGACCAGACCTTCCTCGTTTCAGGTTGAAATCAGTTTCGCTTATCTCTTTTATAACCAGGTTAATTTACCATTTAACAACCATTAAACTCTAATTATGTGAGCTGTTTGTGTCTCAATTACTTTGTACTCTGTGGAATCATACATATATCATAACAAATACAAGTAATATTATAGAATGTCGAAGAAAGTCAGAAAAAGGCGTTGTATAGTCTGTTCTGAAAACTGAAATCTGAAGTCATGTTATATGTATAAAAAAGTCATAGTATAGTATTTCTAAAATAATAACAGAAAAAGGTCAAAGCGTAGTATGTTGAAAAAAAATCATAAGGAAGAGAAAAAAAAGCCCAAAATATTACGTATCATGAAAAAATGAATTGCATAATATGTAATCAAACTTGAATTTGAATGATATACAGTGCCGTTGTAGTATGTCATAAAAATGTAATGAACAATGTCATAGTATAGTTTGTCCTGAAATATCAAAGTATAGATTGCAATAGAAATGTCATATTTGTATGTTGTTCGTATGTCAGTGTGGTATGGCTCAAAAAGTCACAAAACTGTAGCCGTACATGCCATAAAAATGTCATAACAAAGTCATAATATAGTATTTCATAGTTTAATTAAATAACATGTCATAAAAACATCCTTCAATACGCATATAGTATGCCATAAAAATATCAGTGTAGTATATCAGAAAAGATAGTATCGTTTCCAAAAATCAAACATCTCGGATGCCAATCAAATCTTATCAAATACTGCTCTCCAAATATTCCATCAAGATCACTGACACTGGAGCGTTAAACCAGGCGCCCAATAGTGGAGCGGACGAGACTGTAAAGGCCGACTGATCGGCGTGACGACATTTTGGAGGCTCATTTGGCTATTTTTACATAGATCATAACGTTAAGCTTGTGGATACACTCTTATTTTAAGCATACAAAAACAAATAAAAAAAACTCACTGTCTTTGTGACGAGGGAACTGGAAGTAGATCAATTCTTACTCATATCTGGTTGTCATAGTCATTGCTGTACCCCCTAGTGAGTCCACCTATTGACTCATTAAAAAGAGAAGAAGAGAGAGGATGTGGTAAAGCTTGCTGGGATGTCGACAAATGTGCAAATATGTTATTAACATCTCACAAAGCACTAAGTAAAGAGGCTTATACTGCAACTCCAGCTAGTGCTCAGCTGCAGTGATAACTTTGCAGGCAATGGAGCAGATATTTATGAACTATTTATCATCTACCTATATTATCAAAACGCCCTTGATCGCATTTCCTCCAGCAGGGGGAAGTAGAGGAAAACCCCTTGCAATAACCCTGACTATTAAAGGTGACACCATTTTTTCAAGGTATGAGTAATAGTTGGGAAATGCACATGACTTTATTTATTTGTATCTGTAGTAATGTCCTATGAGTTGATCTGGAAAACAATGTCAAACATCGGATGAAGAGGGGGTTGTTTGTTCCTTTTTATTAAAACAGATACTAAACATAGTTTTTATACGCCACATCTCAACATTCATATCTACAGTACAGGAATTTACAAATGCAACTACAGTTCCAGTGCTGGCCACTGGGTACTAAAAAGTCTACAGCGGACTAAAGGAGTGCACCTGGACTGTAGTTATTTAAGAACATTACGAGAATGTTTGACTCTTTACTTTCCCACCTAGACTTTCTTAGCCCAGTTACCCTGATGTGCAAACAAAGGGCACGACAACCAAGTCGGCACCTAGTTTAATTCTGTTAATGGTTGCAGTAAGTAACAACACACAAGCCCCTTTACGGACCTCAGCTAGATTGGTAAAAACATACAGTAGTCACAAAAAATATAAATAACTCCCTTTCACTTCCGAACAAGAATACGTTTTAGGCAGCTTCACAGGAAATACTGTTACATCCTTAGAGTTAACTTAAAAGTTATAATGTTACCTTTCTTTGGTGGATCATAAATCCGTACCCTTGGCAAAGGTATAATTAACAGTCAAACAGTCAAGTCGCCTCATTCATTTCATCAATTATTAATGTAAAAACAATGATGTTGGAACAGTAACTCAGTGCACAAACACTACCCTGCAAAAGTCTTTGACCACTCTGTAAAACCTGAAAGTAATTCTCTAATTCGTGTCATTTTCAGGGAGGAGGTTTTAAAGCATCTTAACCATTAAGAATATTCAAAACTCCAATCAATTTAGTTGAATTGTGTGAGACTTTTGCACAGTACTAATCATTCATTTTCACTGCTATTTACACACACACACACACACACACACACACACACACACACACACACACACACACACACACACACACACACACACACACACACACACACACACACACACACACACACACACACACACACACACACACACACACACACACACACGTTCATTTAAAGGAAGTGCATCTTGGGTCTCCACAGGTTGAGCCTTTGTGAGGTGAGAATGTGCGTGACCACGCTGAGCAACATCAGGAAGATGGTCATCGACATCACTATCACATAATGGCTGATGCTGAAAGAGACAGAGAAATAGGTTCCACATGTTTATGTGTATGTATCACGGATGCAATGAGAGGCTGAACGGCAGCCTCTCATTGCCTGAAGAGGCAGGAAGGAGTGTGTATATGAGTCTTGTTATTAATTAGTCATTAATTAAGACTTAGAACCATAGTTTTCCCAGTTAACTGACCTTGTGCCAATGTCTAACCAGCTGCCGTAGTCCTGCACCAGGAAGAAGAAGTGCTGGGGAGAGGAAGAGGAAGTTAGAACTTGGTTGTGTGAGGTTTACTGTCCTGTATTCTGTATTTACAGGAAAAAGAAAACACTTTCAAACCGCCTTACCAGAGCCATCAAGTCTGAGATGACCAGAACAATGAGGAACAAGCTGGAAAAGAAGGGTAAGAGACAGAGGAAAGTGTTACAGTCAAGATCCATCACATCAAAAACACACACAACACATTTCAATGTTTTTCATGTACAGCATGGACAGTGGATTGACACCCTCTTTTCACACACCCAACCACATAGTAGTTATGAGTTGACTCATGGTCTGAGAACTATGTATGACACCTATTTAATCTGCAAAGGAAATCGCTGCATCAATCAATTTATAAGAGCTTAAAGTGTGACGATTAGATAAACTGTCCCACAACCATCGGAGATCAATAATAAAGGTTTCGGCCTGATCTGATCATGGTAGATGAGTCGAGTATCTTATTTTGAAGGCTGCAGCGAGGAGTTACCTTCTCGATGAGAGCTGTGTTGCGACTTGGATTGTCTCGAAAGTACACATTACTATTATGAATGGAATGATAACCTGCGAGAACAAAAAGGACAAGAAATTGACGGTTTAATGAAGAAGTCCGGAGAGATATAATTCATTGAAAGTGAGGTTAAAACACATTTAACAATGTTTCCCACACAGATGTATCAACAGAATATGATGTATGTGATTCTAAAAATAGGAGAGTGTTTAAAATATGGTACCTTCCACATCATCAGCCCTCCCATGATAAAGGGGTTGAAGACGGTGAGGAAACAATACACAGATGCTGGGTCAAAACTAGACAAAAGGAGTAAGAGGCAAAGGAAGTGACTACAGATTAATAATAGAATCATTCATTTATGCAGTAACCACAAACCTGTCTCAGGGAAACAGCTCCATAGATGTATTTATAGTAAAGAGTGACATAATGTATGTGGCACATAATGCACAGGATGGGTCTGCTGTTTTTCACACTTCACTTATTTCCTTCCTGTATTCAAATATTCAAGCACACAATCATGCACATGCCACACACACACCACACATACACACACACTACTGGCAGAGATATATATACACTATATATATATAAATACATAAATACCTGTTGATGGAAGCTATGTTCCCCGTGCCGAAGAAAGCTGTGATTATAAAAAATACCTGAAAAAAACGTATAGTCAAGGATGCACACGTGCATAAGGTTAAAATGATACGTTCGATATTTGTAATTCCAGACTTCAAACATCAAACTATTCCCTCTGAGCTTATTAAAACGATAATGTAAGTGGATACAGTTTTCCTTGCCGACGCTATTCAGACAGAAAAGCTATTTCCAAATACTCGCATGCCACTTTTTTTTGTGCTTATGTTAATGTTGCAAATTTTTAACGTGGATACAAAAAAATACGATCTTCTGATGTCGTCCAACTTCAGTTGTCGGATCTTGGCGATGTCGATGTTTGCGGAGAAATCTATCGTGGAGAGCTGAAAGAAAACACGCACACAAAAGCATGCCCATACACATGTGCATACACCCATTCAAAGCCATTCATAGACACATCCGAACACATGATAACGATCAGTCAGTACAGAGACCTGATGTACATTATGTAGAGCTGTATGCACTTCACAGATTACGCTGTGTTATCATGAGGAGGGGTTTCGGTACGATAAACAGACACATTTATTGAAATTTGTATCCTATTTTGTCATAGTTTATGCTTCTCTACAAAATCCATGGTTGTAAACATACACTTAATGCTTTTACCTCTTGTCTGCCAGAGACGCCCTGAGCGAGCATAGCTTCCTGTTCGATGTTGATCCACACAAACATCAGCCAAGATAACACGGGTGGGAACAAAGCCTCTGACCTGGAGGGAAACACGCATCAGAAAATGGATCATTTTGTAGCTTTTGCTGTGAAGATTAAAAACTCTACACGAGAAGTTATTCGGTGCAGCGGCGGGAAGTGTGTGTGTAATTCCTCGTCTTACCCGGTGCTGAGCAGCAGGTATGTGGCCGTGAGAGAGAGGAATATGCTGAGGAGTCGCTGGAAAAGACGAGTTGAGCTCAACAACGGGACCAGCATAGAGGATGCTAAGAAAAGACAAGAGACAGGTGAGGTGTAGTGAGGTGCTTGTGAGGCGTAAAGTACAGGGTGTGGCTTGCTTTTTACCCTTTTTTTTACAGCTCACTCACTCTTCTCTAATGTGCACTTTTACTTTTTTAATGTAATATTTGTGTTTTTATTTTTTATTTTATATAGTTCTGTTGTTATTATTATTATTATTGTTGTTATTATTATGTGTTATATGTTGGTCTGTCATGTTGTGTGTTCTTTTTTGTAAGCTGCTACTGGATACTTGAATGTATCTATCTATCTATCTATCTATCTATCTATCTATCTATCCATCTATCCATCTATCCATCTATCCATCTATCCATCTATCCATCTATCCATCCATCCATCCATCCATCCATCCATCCATCCATCCATCCATCCATCCACCTACCTAATGTGGTCCAGCTGATGATCTGATTAAAAAGTGGCAGGCCCTGTTTCTGCTGCAGGCTGGAGTGAGTGATGGACGGCACGTAAGCACACAGCGCCACATGGAGCATCTGTAGAGTATGACAGGCGTTGATTCATTTTTTTTGCAAAATGCAATGACACACACACACGTCGTGTTTCGTAGTTACCTGGGCGATAAACTGCTGTTTGTCACTCAGATGCAGTGGTGTGCGTGATGACCAGAGGTAACAGGCTGAAGTGAAGAGAGTGAGAACACCTGCACAAGTACTGAGCAAACAAATGCAATGTGATTATTACAGACATGTTTGCGACAAAGGGCTTAATTTTGCACATGTACGTAAATTGGCAGTTAACCTTTTCTGTCAACACTTTTCCTCTGTGGTGATGTTTAAAATGTCTTAAGTAAAGCGATAAAACATATTTCCACGCAAATGACGCAAGGTTAATCTTGCTTCTGGGTTTTGCCACAGCGGAAGACTGTGGTAAACTTTCTGAGATATGTAGGTAAAAAAGAGGAAGCACTCACACCAGATGTAAGTTAGCCTCTCTGCCCACAACAGGCATCAGGGGGAAAGCAGCCAGACACAGACAGCCCAGACACCAGCTCAGTGAACGGAACTACACAGGGACAATGAACTGATATAGTAAAATACTGTATGTATCTCACAGTTTAACAAACTAGGTATTTTATCTGACAGTAGGTTGATGATAACGAATTGCAAAATACAAGTTGGGTTTTCTCGATAAAACACTGATTTATCTGTTCGGTAGCTAAAAATCATGCTAAAAAAGGAAATGTACCATGCATGACTTCACAACACATGATTTTCCGTAACCTTTTCAGGTGTGGAAATATTCAAATACCATGTCCTTGTGTACAGTACGGTGATCTGTAATGTTATTACCTTGGCCTTGCCAAAAAGTCCCGACAGGAAGGGCCAGAGAGAGAGGACAGCCAGGCCCACAGTCAGCACGGCGCGATGGAAGAAACTCACCACCTGGGGGCAGCAAAGGTAGGCAGTCATCCATGTTACAGAATACTGCACAGTGAGAACTTGCAATATGTACTGTATGTGTCAACTCAAGGCGTATAAGTAATGCATTGCAGCAGAAATATGACTAACTGTACATTAGGAGAATAAAGACTCGTACCAGTAGCTCGATCCCAACCGCCACCAGCACAAAGTAGCCAAGACATTTCCACAGAGGCAGAGAGGGAGCCGAGCGGACCAAATCTGTCAGAGTTCCTGACCTGAAATGGATCGGGAACAGAAATATCAATGCAAAGACTGCCCTTTCATCCGTTTACAATGGAGAAACATGAATGTTTGAAACACCACTTCAAAGGGGCTAATTAACACCTCAGTGCAGCTGTGCCAGACATGCACGAACAAGTGTGTACGAGGTTAATGAAAAGCTGCGGTATCCGTTTATAGCTGAGATTCATCCATTGATAACGTGTTTTCCTTTGGTGTTCGCTCCACCACTCTCCAAGCACACCGTGCAGGAACGTTACACATTTGTTTTGATATGGCCGTGATGTATGTGTGCAGATGTGCTACGTGTTTTTATGTATTTCACATATTCTCAAGTGCGTGTGTTACTCACTCTTTTAGGACAGAGTACCATAACGGGACAGGCAGCAGGCAGTAAACATAGTAGGTAACAGGGCTCCTCTGGATGAGCAGGAACACAGTGATCACCACTGCCACGCACACACACAGCCTCGGCAACGTGTGGCTGGGAGTCTGCACAAATACACATCAACGTTTTAATGAAATGAGATAGAAAAACATAATTTTTGATGCAAAGAAACAAGGATATAATGTATGCCCTGGACCTGTTTGAGGAGATCAGGGTTTCTGTTGAGGCTGGCATGAGTCTTCAATATGACGAGGACAACATATGAGGTCCAGCCTACAAATCCCAGCACCACACTGCAACCCAGGAAGAACCTATCGTAGGTGTGGTAGTAGACCAGGCCCTCAAGAGCATGGGTTATCAGAGACTGGCACAGCGAGATCTGACAAGAGACAGACGAGGGGGAATGAAAGGGAGAGCTTTAACAAATGCAAATACGTCAAGTAGAAGATGAATCAGCAAGGGACATAAAGTCACAAAAACAGATGATGGCAGTATTTACTCCAGTTAAGCTGGTTCCTTAGGGTTAGTGCATAGTTCTCTAAAGTACGTTTAGTGAGAAATAGGTGACGTGTTTCAACACCAGCTTAATATATTATCCTTTCCCAAACACTCACAGCGTCTTCATATTTCTCCAGCTGAATCAGTATTCTGGTCTTGTGGATGAATTCGGCTTGTTTAGACTCAGTCAGTTGTCTGGAAACACAGAGTGTGAAATGTAAATGGGGTCTAAAATATGTTGACCAGCAACATAGTTAATGTCTGTATTGTTGTTCACTTATTCACTTATTTTACATGTCATTAACTCACTAATTGTACTTACTGGTATGGGGTGAAGAGGAAAGACAAGGTAGTCTCCTTTTTCTGGGTCATTTTCATCTACAAAAACATATGTAGCTCAGTCACCATAGATGAATATAACCATATGTATTTAGTTCAACAATGACGTGACAAGCTGCTGTTTTACTGGCCTTGGTAACACACTGAGGATCAGCATGTCAGCAATAGCAGAGCTGGATGCTTTCCTACCTTGTACTGCTCCAGTACTTGAATAGCATTAGTGTACATGCTCTCTGCCTTGAAGTGGTCAGTGTTGTTGAGGTAGGGAAGAGGTAAAACGCCCTGAAGAGACAAAAATACGCATAAAGGTGAGGATGAAGGTGGGCGGGCACATGCTTTCGTATAAATAACTGTCACTGAAACTGGAGCGTACTTTTAAAATCAAACAACTTTAAATGAACATACACAAGTATGTACTTTCTAAAATAAAAACCATTAGATTTTCCTTTGTTTATCTCCAAACTTACAACAGAGTTAACAGGAAAGGGCACACCGATGAGAGAAGCCATGAGGGGAGCGATGTCTGCCTGCAGAAAACAATACAAATACATTTAAATCAAATGTTCTGCTCTTATATAACAGCATACATACATATAAACACATAGATGATTATGTGACATCATTAAAAAGTGACATGGCCGTGTGCCTTACCTGATTGACGTCAACTCTACGAACATGCTCCAGTTTCCAATCTGAGAGGAATAGTAGTGATAGAAATAATGTCAATAAAACATATCGTGTAGACAATTAAAGAAAGTGAACATTACTTGTGTTATTTGCAAATAAAATTCCACCCTGTCTGAAAATAAAAATTAGAATCTTAAAGTGGATTTTTTCGAGAACCTGTGTACTAAATTGAAGCTAAAAACAACAGTATAAGTTTCAGCACCTTGTAGGTAGCCATCCTTGTATGGTTGAGGTTCAGTGACTTTTTGGGCATTATGGACTCCAGCACCCCACACCACTAAAGGGGTGAATGTCTCAGAGGGATGGCCTGCACCGTGTGAACCTGGACACACACAAATACACACCAACACATGATATAAGACTCCTGTGAATCCATATGCTGAAGAACAGACATTTGCCGACAGTAAACAGGCTAAAATATAGTCTTACCCCAGTTTGTCATGCCATGATCAGAAGTAAACACATAGGCTGTTCTGCCATCATGACCAAAGAAGTCTTCTGCCATAGACACCAGCTCAGATACACCGGTGTCTACGAGACCAATATTGTCTAAGTACTCCCTAGACAAAACACAAATATTAGATAAAGATAACACTTTAATTGAATCCTACCTTATTCATTTCATTTGACATTATGAGGAGTGCAATCAAAACAACAAGAAATGCTAAAAACATGTCTCTTACTGTGACATTGGTCTGTGAGCATGTCCGTTTGTGTCGAGGCCCAACAGATGCAGGAAGAAGACATTCCCTTCCTCGAGCAGACTGGCCCTCAGACTGGAGTTAGACTTTGCTGACTGAAAGAATGACTAGAGCAGAAAGAAACATAATTACTGTTAGATTTATTTCAGATAGCAAATACAAGTCCTTACAACCCCTACTTCCAAGTAAAGCTTGTTGCAGCTTTACTATAATCCATTATAATGACTCCACGTTGAAAATGAAAATGCGTAAATATAACATAAACATGATATTTAATATAAATAACCTGCCAACCCTGCTGCAGTAAGTGAAAATGAATATGAATGTGGAAAATGTGAGCTTTGCATAAGCAATTATCTAAAATTAATGATGTAATCAGTAATTATTATCGACAGATTCATCACAGCATGCACTGTAATGGTCAGGAATTCCACTACCATACTTTGACTTGAGTGAACACCCAGGTGTCCAGCCTGGAGGCGTCTGTGGAGGCAAAGTCCTCCTCCACTGCTGGGTATGTGTGGGTATACACGTGGTCTCCACTGGCACCTGGAGAAAACACAGCATTACATGAGCTTTATTACAAGGAAGTAATCACAACATTCAAGCAATTAATGGTGAGAAATAAAAGAGCCGGGTTAATCGGCTTCATTTTTTTAATTAAATTGAGTTGTGTTTTTATCTATGACCTTCTGCTTTATATTGATTTGGTTGGAGGCTCACATTGTGTGCATTGCGTGCATGCGTGGGCTTGTGTACCTTTAGCAAACATTGGCAGAATATCAGGGCTGCCCCAGCACCAGGTGTGTCTGGTCTCATTGAACACAGAGTCAAACTCGACGGGATTCTCCTTCCACCCTGATGATACACACACACACACAAAAGGTCAATGCCCTTGCAGTCACAAACCCATACAGACAAACACAAGTATGTGACTGTCAAAAGCTCCAAGTCAATAACCTTTCACGTATCACCATACACACCTACCTTTAGCAACAGCACTGACATCCTCATAGAAGCCGGCGATGAGAGCAACATGACCAGGGCGAGACTCAGTGGGCACGCGTGTGTGTGACACACCCCAGGTACCCCTGTCCTCAATCACACCCCTGATATCGGGGAACACGGGAACACACACACACACACACACACACACACAGTTAATAGTTAAGAACAAAGAAAGCATGAGAAGAAAATAAGAAAGCCAGAATAACAGTCACATGCTCAGACAAAAATACATGCACACTGCTCCCTGTTATGGACTGATTTATATACACACACACACACACACACACACACACAGTACATCGAAATTAACTACTCTTCATCAGCTTCCCAACCTCAAGTACGGGGCCCTGGATGAGCCGTTAGGGAGGAGAGTGAACAGACTGTCGGCCCGGAGACCATCGGCCACCACTAACACCAGTCTGGAGGCTGGGGGTCTCAGGGGCGTGGCCTGGGGCGTCATGCCATGGACCAGGGGGGAGGTGAAGTAGATGTCAAAGATAGAGAGGAAGAAGACCACGTGGACCATCAGTCCAACCAGGAGGAAGGTGATCATCCTCATCTTGAGTGTCAACAACGGGTTGGGTCTGCAGAGGAAGGAAGGGGGGAGGGGGGTCATTAGCCAACGTGCAGAAATAATGACTTGAATAGTTATTTGGGTACATTTTAATGGTAAGTCCCTCCACTGTAGCAGCCATTCATTAAAGCTCGTTTACTACTTGACTTAGAAAAGCACTTACATCTTAAGGCCATGCAAAAAGTATTACCTGTAACGTAGGAAACCTCAGTGTAATCTGCCCCCAAAAGACGAGTGACGCTGTCTCGTTAATGAATGAATATGAATGAAGTTACTACCACCCATTCACCGGATTTAGGTTCCATTTTATCTTCCTAGACGTCGAGAGAACGCGACAGGTTTAAAGCTTTGTTGTGCGAAATCAGATCAACGTAATCTTTAAGTGTGTCCTTTAACAAACGCAACGGTCCCTCTTTCTAAGAAGATTAGTACTAGCGCAAGGAATTCAGCAACCACTTCCTTGTTGTGACTTTGACGTTTACCGGTGACGTGTTTACGCTGAGCTTCTTCCTCTTTGGGCGTGTTACGTAGTAGCTGAATTGTGGGTACTGTAGTCAAAGTATTTATTTTCCAGCGAACTTTCTTTAAAAAAAACATTTTTGTATTAAGAAAATACAGTGTGTTTTGTAATCTAACTATATGTGTTACACTGCAGTTCCACTGGAATTTTTTTTCTTTTTTTTCACATTACTTGTTTCGTTGATAACACATTAGCTAGCACAGGCTACCAGCTGTCAAATGTGCCCTGCCCAGTTTTCCTTTCTGTCTCGCCATTATCCAATCATGTTCTAAACCTCACCAAAGAGGCGGGCTTTTGGTTAAAGTTGACCAATAACAGCGTGGCATTTTTTCCCCTTGTCAAAGCCACCGCTAGCTCGCTATCCAGTCAGGAAGAAGCGGGTCTGATTAGCTTAGCTATCTTAGATTGCTAAAAAAAATCTTTATTGTGCAAAAATGGCGTCGGCGAACCCGTTTAATCTTAGTGATTCCGAGGAAGAGGCTGAACGGCGCCCTAATCAAACAGTTGACACAGAGAGGAGCCCGAGTGATGGAGCGCCTGGGCCACCGCCAGGTAATCCTTTCTCTCCGCCTGCGGACCCCGATCCTCCAACACTGCTGCTGTCTAGCAACCGGACGAGCCCAAGCGGTGAGGCTTCGGTCTCGGTCGCGGCCACCTCCGCTATGGCAGGCAACGCCGAGACACGGATATCGGTCGATGGCATTGCTGCTCAGCTGTTACGGGACCAATACATCCTCACGGCCTTGGAGTTTCACACAGAACTGTTGGAAGCAGGCAGAGAGCTTCCGAGGCTGCGAGATTATTTCTCGAACCCTGGCAACTTCGAGCGACAGAGCGGCACTCCGCCTGCCAAAGACCAGGTACTCGGACCCGGAGGACCGCTGAGTAAGTAACGTTAGCTGCCCTCACTGCTAGTATCGCAGCTAGCTCTGCCTGTAACGCTTTATTTTTACAAAGTTAGCCCATTCGCTAGCTAACGTTAGCTTAAAACACAGGATTTGGAAGCCGATCGATGATGAGATAACGTTTTCCGCTTGGTGCACCTGCCCCCCTGGTCCAGGGCCCGCATAACAAGCGGGTTTCGTGGGTCGGTTGTGCAGGTTGACATGCAGACTACATCATCACTGGAGTCCGATCAGGGTATATCACATTATCTAGTCGATGGGGTGATAGTGTGACAGACCTATAAAGATGCTTTAATGTCATTTAGCCATGGAGGGGAATACCCATTTTGTGTAGGTCAGAGAGATGTCAGAAGTCAGGATCAGCTACAGGAAAGAAAGAGGAGAAGGGAAGGCTTGTATAACTGGCTTTTTCCAATACTGTATTGAGCAATGTAAATAAAGCGATTTTTAATTTAAAGAGAATGCTGCAGTTGGTAGGACTGTATTGTCTCAAGAGCACACAGCAAGGCATTTGACATCTTGAATTTGGTTTGACTCTACATCCACTTGCTTAAGAGCACAGTGCCTCAGTGGTTGTTGCTTTGTAGCCTACCAGTTGTTTTCCACCAGGCCTGGGACATAAATATTACTTTGGCTTATTGGTCAAGGGTGTTTATCTGCAGCATCCTTGTTCACATACAGGACTTCTGTATGGGAATCATTTCCAGCATTATATGGTGATAGAAAAGTATGGGCCCATAAACAAACATGCTATGCAAAGTGTTACTATGGTGACAGCCCAAACGACTACAGCCTGATAATGAGCAGCCAGAGTAAAATCACCATAAACTTAAACGCAGCTTGGGAACTCAGTATTGAAGGGAATGTGAGTGACAAATCCTTTTTTTGTGGTCCCATTTCGCTGAGGTGGGTGGAACAAATCTGGTATTTGGTCTGTTGTGGTCTAAAGTCAGCAAAGAGAGCTATAGACATGTATAAAATACACCTAGAGGATAGCCCTGTATATGTGTATGAACTGTTAGGGGATCCTACGTGATTATAAAATGCCATTGTCTGCCTCTTAATGACTCTCAGGTTTTAAAGGGATGTGTCTTGTCAAAGTATATTTATCTTCATCAGAAAGATTCAGGAGAGAAAGGATAGGAACAATGTCAGTGACCCTAATGGATGTTATACACCCACCTTATCTTTTAAACAAGTCACATGCACAAGCAGGAAGCACTATAGGCTGTTAACCTACATCCCTTGTTTGGTGCCCTGACACACAGCACAGATTAACCTGTTTTTACTCCCACAGTCTTCCTTCCTTTACCTGCCACTGAAATACATATACATTAGTTTGTTTCAAATTGACTAAATCATTATTTTATTTCATTATAATATTTTTTTATTCAGGCATATAAATGCATGCTGGAGAAAGGGACGGGATCTGCAGTAGCAATGTAACCTGTTGTCCCAGGAGACTGTTGTCTTGGTCTTGAGTGTGGGTGTATGCAACCGGTTTGAAGTTAGCTTAAGCAGATGGCAGCCAGTCCGATTCATTGAACCTTTGTCTGAAAGTATGAAACTCCACCCTGTGGAATTAAATACTTGCATAGACTGACTTCTATATTACAGAAACCACAGCAGCAAATACAAACTGCGAGCTGTGTGTGTTAGTTGTAAAGGTCTGGTGGTTGCATTATTATATTAACCCCCAAAAGGCTTGGAGTACGGTAACAAAATACATGTTTTATGAAGGTGTCTTCAAAAAAGCATGACCAGACTTGACAGCACCGCTGTTGTGAAACTGGCTGGCAGTTCATGGAGAAACTGTGACCTCAGTCTTATTGGATTGATGGGAGTGAAGGTTCATGAAATCCCGAAATGAAGCAGCTGATGGAAGATGTAGTGTCAAGGCTGAGGGTTCTGAGTCTTGTGAAAATCTTAAAGTCTCCACACAACCAGAAGCAGTTGATTAGTGTGTGTATGGATATGACTGTGTGCCAAGCAGCATCATATCAGCAGCTGTTGCTCTAGGCCACATGACACACAGCAAGGCATCTCTCTCCACCTCGCTAATTTGCACGAAGGAACCATGAATGATTCTTTACCCAGTCCTCCTCTCATCCGTTGTTTGCTCTTATAGCTTTTGAGGTGGCGTGCAGGTCATTGCAACTCCCATGTACAAAGTTGACAGTAAGCTGCCACATTTAAGAAGTGGATGTGGTTTGTCGCACAAAACGCAACATGGGATACCAGGAAGTGGCTGTATAATCTCAGGACATAAGTGAATTTGTAGTTGCAGGCACCTGCCATCTGCCACTGAAAGTAGGTTAAATAGTAGCCTCACATGAAAAGTTTGAGATTAGGTTGTTTGTAGCCACTATTTATGTCCACTCTCCTGTTACAAATCGGTAAAGTTTGCACAATGGCAATCCAGGTCAAACACACACACACACACACACCACTCGCAGCCTGTTGAAACAATCCTACTATGCGTCTCCCTCGGTAGCGCGGCTTATTAGTTGGCTCAAACTGACATGTACTCTCTCTCTTTCCCAGTGTCTCTCCATCCTTTTATCCGTCTGGGGCAGGGGGCTATTAATGATATTGTTGGATAGTTGGCTTGGCTTTATGTAGTTTTGGACCCGGACATCGACTGGCTGCTTGTTCATAACTCTCTGCCTTTCATTAAAATGTGCGTGCGTGTGTGTCCATGCGCAAATGAGTGCAGGGGATACTCTGACACGCTCACATTTCTATGATTTCCCTCTGCCTCTTTCCTCACTTTCTTGTTTATAATTCATTCCACATTGTTTCCACCTATTGATTTCGAAATAGCTGTCTTCTTTCCAAAACATCCCTTCCATCCCGTCATTCTACCTCAGGACCACCCATCTTCTCCGTCTTGTCTCTGTTTGAATCAGCTCCTTTTAAATGTCGCCCTTTGTTCTTGGACTAAACTTTTGCTCCTTTCCCTGTCACCAATTAATTTGCTTTGTCTTCATACTTGCCCAAACAGAAAATATATCCTTCTATATATCCTCCTATTTGCAATACAAACCATCAGGGACAAAGGGGCTTCCTTAATTCAGCATGCAAATGAAGGTGTGTGTGTGTGTGCGTGTGTGTGTTTCTATGGAGAACCCTTCCAAATGCTCTTACTTCCTGGTAATATATTATGCATGCTTATGTTTGTGAATTGGAAATGTTTGAAATCTAGTTGGTGAATCAGTGTTTAAGTGAGGGCAGACAAAACAAAACAAGTATTTTTTCCCATCTAATTAGGTTCTGTGCCTGTGGCATGTATTGTCTGGACTGTGACAGATCTGACACTTCAGACTCTCACCTCATCCACACAGCCACACACACACACACACACGCACACAAACACACACACACACACACGCACACACACGCACACACACACACACACGCATTCACACACACACACACACACACACACACACACACACACACACACACACACACACACACACTGTCATACTGTCATACTCGCAACCAATTCAGAAACTACCCATCACAGGACTAAGGGTGTGTGTGCGCTTTTGTGAAGCTGCATGGTCATACATTTGAACATGTGACACACAGCCACACACACACACACACACGCTTTTGACAGTTGTACATCTAGTATTTAAATAAACAAACATGTCTTTCAATCTTTACAAAGGGACACACACATTGATATTGCTTTGACATTTTCCCTTCTCTAAGGACGAAATACAGACAAAATAAACTACTCTCAGGTCAGCTCTATAAAACCAAGGTCATTGTGTGTTTGTTTTTTTTACTAGTTGTTAAATACCAAATCAAAGTATATGCTTTTGCCCCTTAGCTTTTACAAAGCAAACCAAGCCGTGACTTTAAAGCTAAACGTCACATTTGGCTTGACCTTCCCCTGTATCGGAGATATCACAAAACAAATAGTCCAGTCTTGGATTTGCATTGAGGTGGAGGAAACAAACTAGCCACCAGGCCAGCCCACATCAGTGAAATAGTATGTTTATGTATCAGCTTCATCCGTTCTTAAAGTGAACAACTCAGATGTTAAGTGTTGGTTGGAGATGTCAGTTTGCAAACGGGTGTTTCCATTAAGTAAAGGTCTCCGATTTTATGATCGGTTTGTTCTTCCACATGTGCAGTGACTCATAAGTTTCTTGGCTAAAGTATAACCTTCCCACATAAGATTAAAGAGCTCTGCTTTTAGCTGAATTTAACAAAGTTTCCATCTGTTGCCTCGTGGTTAGTCACCGTCCTTTAACTCAAGTCCAGTGTCGGCATGCTTCAAACCTGGTTAAGAGACCTCAAGCAAAACCCTGAATCCCTGCAGCAGTGGGGCTGCTGTTGTGTCGCTGACCCCGTCCCTTCATGAAGGAGCATGTACAAAGCAACGTCTCTTCAGCATCAGTGTGTTCCTGTCACTTTTTGTGAGCTGCGTGACAGTGGACTCATCTTATCTGTGCGGATCGTATATACCCGTCTCACCGTTGCCTCTGTCTCCGTGTCTCTGTTCAGATCGAGCGGGCAGCATCAGCACCTTGGACTCTCTGGACTTCGCCCGTTACTCAGATGACGGCAACCGAGAGTCAGACGAGCGAGTGGCAGGTAAGATGAACCGTATCGCCAGGGCTCGAAGCAAAGGGCCCGGCTTACCGTGGGGACGTTTTAAAATATCAGGAGAATAGGCAATGACGGAATGGGAGTGTGGCATAGAAACAAAGAGAGTAACACCTGACAGCTGCGTCAAAGACTATAATAGTGATGTCAGTAAGCCAAGCCACTGCAAAATTGAGATGCGTATTAATTCTGATGTTACCAGAGTGACACTGCTGTATAAGACTTGCTCTACTAGTGAGGACAAGATATTGAGCATATTTAAAAAAAAACTAGAACTAAGTTAATGATGCAACATGCAGTATATTTCTTTTACACTGTCGGTCTGTGGCATCTTTGGTACGGCATTGTTTGAAATCACATCCACTTCCTCCTGTGAGGTGATTCACCAAACACACGTACAGTTGGGTCTGATGGCGCCTCAAGCAGCTGTACGCTCACCAGCAGCTTGTTTTTGTTTTTCATTCCGATATTGTGCGAGACATATTTTTACACTGTTGACTAAAGCGAAACAAACAGCCGAATCAGCCTTTTACTTTTCCATTCATGCAGGGTTGAACATTGCAGTCCTGCAGGGACTAATCACACCATGCGAACCTAATCTGCCTCCAGGTTTCATCTTTATATTTTATAATTGCCAACATGGAAACATTACTTATTAGCCCTGCACCTTATGCCACAGTACAGTGATTAACAGTATCCATTACCAGCTTTCTGTAATCATCCACCCATCTGGTTGGTAAGTGTAAGTCAGTGAATCCTGAAAAGCCCCAATCCATAACTGCAGTATGGAATTGTGCACAAACTGTGGTATATTTTATGCTTAATGTATTCTTTCCATGATATTAGGATTCTCTCTGTACTGTTCATCAGTGCTAAGCATGAGACTGAAAGGATTGATTCCATGTCTATGTATTATACATATCAGTACATTTAAAGCATTATAGAAAAAACATGATTATTTTGTAAGGGCCCAAGTCTTAAGTTAAGGAACTAGCTTGCTTATGGTTTAAGGCTTTTATCAATTTATGATAACACACCCACATACTACACATTAATTCATAGTGAGGACAAAGTTAAAACCATGCAGCAGAGATGTTGGTTCCATCCCCCCAACGACAAATGATGTCATCTTGAAAAATGACGATTGTCCACCGAATTGGCACCTTGCCCCTCCTCTCCTCCCTCCTCACCCACCCCCACTCTCATCCCCACAACCTTCTTCTCGCCAAGATGCCTGCCCCCAGCTGTCTGACTCTGGCTTTACTGGCTTTCTCCTGACGTTGATCAAACCCCAGTGAACAATACTGGACAAGTCACTCCATCCAGACTAGCTTCTTTTTTTCTTTTTTTTTTAAACCTCCCCGTTATTCAGTTTCTGTTTTTCCATTTGTTGTGCTTGCATCCTGTGCACTTTTGATCTGCCGGTTAGGGTCGATCTCTGGTCAGAAATAGAGTATTCTTATTTGTGGAAATTGATAGTGACCTTACAGGAAATTACTGTTGCTGTTATTAAAGTAAAGATTGATGACCATGTTTTTACTTTTCATTTCCCATACTGGTATGTTAATTATGAAACCTGCTTCAATTCCTGTTGAACCACAATCCCAGACATGATATGACATATTTGGGGACAACAGGATCACATCAGATGGCAGATTCTCAGTGCACAGCTATGCAACGTAGTTCTCCTGCTTCATCGCTTCTTACTTTTTGCGTGTGTTTTTATCTAACGTGTGTTCTTTTTCTTTATTCAGTGTTAGTTTAGCCTTTCAAATTCCAATACATGAATCAACTGTTTAATCCAAAATGTCTGCTGCTCTGGCTGTATAAGATGTCAGAATCAGCTTGCTCGTGTTTCAATTTTTTATATATATATATATATTTCTTTACAGAAAACCACTAAATTTCATTTTTATACTAATTGCCTGCAACAAATCCTTTGTCAGACAGCTCCTATATTATCAAGGCTACATTTCAGTAGCTTGAATAGATTTGTTGACCTCAGCTATGATTGGAATAAAGTTGGGCTTCCATTTTTTAAGTCGGCCACATCAGTGCTGTCGATGGGAGGAAAGCGAGGTCAAGAAATCCGACCATCGAGATGTGTCACGATGCGTTGCACACACTTTCCAAACAGACTGTCATCCAGCCAGCTTTACCATGATCCTCTGCTGCATGTGTTCCTTAGATCCATGATTTGCATGTATCCTTTTTTTATTTTGTGACTCTTACAATCTTTTGTGTGGTTGTTTTGTTTTTCATGCCCATCTTTGTTTTATTTGTTTGTTCCCTGTCTTTGGTTGGATGCATTTCCTCTGTGTGTGTGTGCGTGTGTGTGTGTGTGTTGTCACTTCCTGTCCAGTGCTGGAGTTTGAGCTACGGAAAGCAAAGGAGACCATTCAGGCTCTTCGCGCCAACTTGACTCAGGCAGCAGGTGTGGCGTACTTTTAACTTCTTCTCCACTTGAACCCTCTTTTGTTTCAGCTTTCCCTCCCCCCCCCTCCCCCTAAGAGAATTCCTCTAGATGAATAACACTCAGCATCCTTTCAAACTCATCTAAAATCTTCTCAATTTCTCAGAGAGCGAAGTGCCCTCTCAGGAGAGAAAAAACTTCAAGTCGAGTCCTGACATTCAGGTGGGAAATCTTTAAATGTTCAGAATGAAAAGATTTGTGAATTATTTTCCTTCTTTTTTTTTTTTTTTTTCTCTCCAAATGAATCAAGAGGTTAAATGTGTTCCTTTAAGCTCTGATGATATCACTGCCAGACTTGTAAGGAATCTTCTCTCCTCTCTACCTCAGGAGCCTATACGCCCACTGGAGAAAAGAGCCTTAAACTTCCTTGTGAATGAATATTTATTAAAGAATGAACACAAACTCTCATCCATCACCTTCTCTGATGAAAATGATGATCAGGTAAAGATTTGACCAATATCTGAATAAAGCTCATCTTTTTTCTTCTAATTTATTTCTGCCTGCTTCTTAATGCAAATGATATTGATTCTGAAGGCAAAGCATCAGACTTGCTTTGGAAGGGTCATATGACTATAAATACATTTAACAAGTCTGATCTGCTGTCTGCTTCTGAGAATGCACGATGTCTTGCTATGCAGAAGACTCCTTTAAATTGGTTTTGTGTAATAATTTGATTTATTTAAATGTATTTCCAGGACTTTGAGTTGTGGGATGACGTTGGCCTCAACATCCCAAAACCTCCCGACCTGTTGCAGCTCTACAGGAACTGTGGCACCCCCCTCCCTTCTCCTCGGGACACGGTCGATGTGTCGGTAGGGGTGGATTTCGGCGACCTTCCAGGAAACTGCATCGCCCAAGATCCCCCAAAGAAGCCTGACCTCACGCATCAGGTTTGTGTGTCGGTGTGTATGCTGAGTGTGGGTGTGAATCACAGATGTACAGTTCGTCAATTGTTGCTATTCCAAAGCAGATACAGGTTTTCCACATCCATAGACACACAGCCTTTTGTTTTGCTCTCCCTTTTAAGCTTTATTTGCATGATATTCATTTGTATATTGGACAGACACTAGCTAAAACTGCATTCACACACTCTCTGAGAGACAGCAGCAGTTTCCTCTGAAGTTGCAGTTGCGTTGACTTATCACAGAAAAGTAGTGGAAGTCTGAGATACCATCAACTTCTAAAGAGTACTGACTGTAATAAAGTGTCTTAATAATGTGTTTGTCCCTCTACAGCAGCAGACAGAGGTTGTGCAAGAGTTGGAATACCAGATAAGCCTCCTGAACAATGAGAAGCAGAGCCTAGCTGAGCATATCAAGAAACTGCAGAGGTATGTGCTTACTAATAATACGCTTGTATACAAGGGAATCTGTCAGTATGTAAGACTGCCGACAGTTGTGCTGTTTGCCTTATTAATCATATGACTCACTGCTGGTATGCTTTGGTGCTGACACACTTTCTTCTATTTATATGCCATCACAACATGAACATTTAGTGCTACCAATACGTGGAAAATTAGATGTATCCATGAAAATATAGAAATGTTTTCAGCACATCGGTCCACATTTTGACCATAATTATTACCAAAACCATCCATGAAGGTACCAGTATGCCCACATCTCCTAAGTGCTCCATGAAATTGCAGCGGAAACCCTGGTTTGATAGATTAGTGAAACATATTTTCCTTCCATGTGGAAATGATACAATTCAGAAAATGAGCTTTACCACAATTTGCAATTGTTGAGGCATTTCAGTTCTACCATTACTTGTGGACTACTTTGTCTTGCTGATTCACTTCTCCCCTAATAAGTGGGGTTTTCTGAGTGTTCTTTCATGTCTTCTTTCCACGACCTCCCAGTGAAATTCAGACACTGAAGAGGACAGTCTCCTCCCCGCCTTCGGCCACTCAGGACCTGGGCTCCCAGAACGCATCTAACCCGTCCTCCACTGACCCTCTCTCTGTGGTATGTGCTGAATTAGAATATGTTAGTTCATGTTGTTTGACCAATGAAAACTTAATCTCATTTTACCCTCAGCCTCCAACAGATAACGGCCAGTATCTGGACATCCGGGGGGGTTCAGAGCCTGAAACTAATCCAGTGTCCCCCTCTACTCAGAACATTTCACAGCCTCACCTACAGTCCCAAAACAAGCTTAAGAGTCGGCCTCCTGTCAAGTTTGATCAACCTAACAGGTGAGTCCTGCAAATGTTTTACTTCCTGCTGTAAACAGACTTGTACAAGCACACGGCCTATTCCATTGTAGTTGCTAAATGTGACCACTAGATGGAGGTAGTTATCAGCCAATGCAACCACAATGAACAGCACTGATATGGCGAGTGGCTGTGCTCTTGAGTAAAAATGTAATTTACTTCCTTTCCTCAAAGCACATAGCTGTCCTGTTTGGACTTGAACTTTTGACTTGTGGTCACGTCCAAACACGTCTTGCCACTATCCCACCCATGCCGTAGTATATTTGCTCCGCCAACATCTAGTGAATCAGTCTGTCAATGGAATACTGTATGATTTCCCATAAACCTATATATTCTCATGAATTTCCCTTTTCAGCAGATTCCCGTACAGTTTCAAAAATGAACTGGCAGAGTACATTTAGTCGTCATCTGCTATTGAATTGGTCACAGTGCTGCTCTAATGTCTTTTACCCAAACTCCATCTATCTATAGATATGTCTTTTTTTTCTGTATTCTACTGAAATACACAGCAGTGACATGGGAGAGTGGCTGCACTAAGCTCTCTGGCAGGAAGGCCCAGTCCTCCAACCACTCAGTGGTCAGAGCAGTCCCTATAGTTCTTGTGGTCTTTTTAAAGTCTTTTTTTTTTTTTTTTTTGTGGTGTCGCAGGAAATTATCGCCAGCCTTCCAGCAAGCCCTGCTGTCCTTCTGCCGAATGTGCTCAGACAGCCGCCTGGGAGCAGAGGTCAGCACATTTTCACGTAGGAGAGCACATTTTAAGATGACGTACAGTACAGTAAATAAAGTGCCTTTCGTTTACAGGTGTCTCGTATAGCAGACAGTGAAGAAAGTGTGATGCTAATGCTGGGCCGCTGCCTTCCTCACATCGTCCCTAATGTCCTTCTTGCAAAACGAGAGGTAACCCCCACTTCTGCTGCTGCACCGCTCTCCTCCTCCTCCTCCATCTCCCCCATCATTACCGCCATCATCACAGGCTTCTGCTCGTAGGATCCAATAGATACACGCAGAGCAGCAGGGCCGAGCAAGGTGAACCTTTCGAGAAAGCTGTGTAGAATTTTTCAGCAACCAAACCACACCAGTGCTTGATGATGATTCACTCATTTCACCATCTGGTATCATGATAGAAATTTAGTTGTTTGCTTTGATAGAACACCACCCTCTCAGCTTGTGCAACAAGGCATTTCCAAAAACATCCAGTGAAGTAGTGATCCACACCATGTGGAGGCGTCCAGTGTCCTTGCCAGTGGTCTAATTGGTGTGCTGGCTGCTTTGTTTATGGCAATCACACTGATGTGTCAAACCTAATGCACTGCACTTAGCACCTTTCTCCTTATTACCCCCCCAGATCTGACTGCGTCTTCTGCCAGCAAGCTGCATGAATAAAGAGCTCATTCAGTCATGTGTAGGGCCAGTCATAGGCTTTCATTACCTGCAGATACCCAGCTGACTTGTGTCTATCTATTGATTGGGAATTTCCCCTCCTCTTTATGGTCGCATTTGTTTCCACCGATGTTGTCGTTATTTCTTCCTCCTCTGCTGTTTTTGTCCCCCCCACTCATGTCTGCTGTCCATTTGCCTCCACTGGTTCTTTTTTACTCTTTTGGTCTCACTCATTCTCTCACTCTCATGCATGCCTCTCTTCTAGAGAATGATTGCACATCTTTGCCAGGTGAGTCATTCACGCACTCATCTGCATGGTTCTCACGTGACCTGTCGACCCAAAGCCCTGTGTAATTAATGCCCTGCTCCTGTGGGCTACAACTGCTGCCACATTAGCGTCTGAATTAGCCCTGTGGCGCTGACATTTCTGTAAAGTACAAATGACTGTAATTATGCTGTCATAAAGGAAATATGAACATATATTTATACCCCGAATATGAACTTATATACAGAGAAAACTTGAGGTATGCAGTTTTAGCCTTACAGTGGGTCGTGTACTGTATGCCCCTTAAACCCAGTGTACTTTCATCCTTTTCTTATCAGTTCCCTGTCTGATTTATTTGCTGTGGATTTTGAGATCTTGGAGTGATTTACATTTTTAATTCATTTAATCTGATAATATTTCCCACCACCACATTTAAAAGCTTTATTATATATTATTATTATTTATATCATCATTATTATTAGCTGTTTCTTTCTTAGTCCTTGATATGAGGTGTGCAGTGCTTCCAGGTAATCAAATGTAAACCACCTTTTTTAAAATAACTGTTGGGTAACATATTTGCTTCTCAAGAGCTGAATGTTAATTTCTTCTGAGGAGAGAAGAGATTTTCAAATAGTTTCGGCATTATCAAGCTATTAATCCGTGCAAAGTATAACGCAGACACCTGCCAGGTGTTCTGTCTAAACACAATTGCTTGCATGCAATTAATTTTTTTTCCCCATCTCTGTGTGTTGGTGTATACAAACGCGATGTGCTTGGATTTTGCTCACAGCGTATTAAAAAGTGGATTATACACAAAATAGAGTGTGTGGTTCTCAGTTGGGCTGCTTTGCATACCACAGTGTTGTTTAAGTCAACCTCTGACAGTTGGGGAGAACTTAATCTCTTTGCAAAATCAAGATAAACAAACCGGGGGGAGAGAATGACAAAGATTAGACCACGGCACATTTGGGCCTCTTGCTTTGAGTGGTGTGGACTTTGTACTTTATCTGTTATATTCCCCAGCCTCGACGCTGAGTACACACACGGAGCTGCTCACACTTCCATCTTGCAACCTGAGGAGACACACCTTGAGTTGTGCGAATGCGACACCCACTTAAGAACAAAAGATGTTTGACTTGGAATGAGCGGTGGAATGATTCATTGAAACTCTGCCTGCCACCTGGCTGTAATATCAGACACTGTAAATCATTAAGCATTATGCTTTTTCTTCAATATACTTTGCTGTCCTGTAGCATGATGTGGGATATGCTCCTATTTTCTTTTTCTTTTGGGGGGAAAAAGGGCTTTTATCTCCAGCCGTTTAGCACAATTTAATTCATCCTATTTAATATACATTAAACGGCGTGTACCGAGGAGTGGTACCACCTTTAAGAGCGTACGTGTATGATGAAACGATTGACTTCCTTTTTCTGCTGGCCGGAGTAACTGTGATCTTTAACGAACCACTGGCAGGACAAAGAACATCGACAGTTTTATCAGGGCTGTTACAAAAAAAGATTAGGGGTTAAGTTATAACTCAAATGTTTACACTCCACCGTATGTTTGTACTCGAGCTACGGTTTGTCTAATAACAGTAGAAAGTCCGTATGGGATGAAAGCAAAACAAGAAAACACCTGGAGGAGAGAAGTGGGTGTAGCAATCATAAATGAAATCATTTTAATAAGCCTGCTTGCATCCTTCTTTCCACTTAACAAGTGGTGCAAGCATAAACATTTGCATAAATCAATCATTAACAACTGCAGGTATGTCAGTATTCCACCTGGCTTCATGATTTAACAAGGTTGAGCATTATTTTTTATTTTAATTTCCTCCTGTGAATTTTGTTTTATTTCCCCCTGAGCCTCCCTTTTAGATCAGCCTGTGCATTTAAACGCTTATGATAGTAAGGCATAGTGATACTACCTGTGAATTTAGTTTAGTTATCAATGTATCTGGAAATCATATATATATATTTTTTTCAATTGATGCCAGCACTTCATTTGAGTATTTGAATGTGGAAACAGACTACAATCTATAGTCTACTGTTAGAAAGAAATTACATTTTAGAGTCATCATTTGATAAAACATTTGGATGCAGCAAATACAGAGGTCCTTGGACTGGAATGTGCTGTTGCTTTGCCCTTTTGAAGTAAAGCATCAGGGGCCCCTGGATTCTGGGTCCTGGCGTCACCCTGTCCGCTCTACCTGCCCACAGTGTTTATCCAGGACCGCTTGGATGTTGAACCTCCTGAAGGAGGCTTCACATAAGGAACACGCGAGTTGACACAGAAATAGAACAGGGGCAGCATGGGTTCTGGCGTTTCAGAATTATTTTATTTGTTTTATCAGACCAGCGCTATTAAGTCTCCAAAATATCTCTTTTGAAGATGAATGGTATTTTCGGAGGCCAAGGCAGGATATTATTGAATGTGACTGTTCAATTTCTCTGAATGGAATTAATTTACATGCCTTTGCTGCTTTTTGACACTTGGACTGATTTCACCCATATTGAACTCTCCATGTAACCACTTAAAATGACACCATCCTACCATAGTTTTACTATTTAAAAGATGGCCAACATGGCAGAGACTTCAGAGGGCTCGTCCCACATAAAGTGAGTGACTCATCGCAGCCTATCTTTACCCAAGTGTCTGTCAGGTCCGTATGTCCCGTCCAGCGTTGGGGTTTTACTCGTTCTTCCAGCATTTGGCAGGAAACTATGATATCTTTTTAGGGGAGGAAAAAAACGAAAGTTTGTTTGAAAAAAAAGAAGCATATTTTTAACTCCGTGTGCACTCTCTAATTTGGGTGTGTGTGTGGCGGGAATTTAGTGGTGACCACAATTTGGCCATGGAGGCCCTGTATCAAGGGCGGCTGAGCTCTCTCCCCTCTGGTTGGAACGTCCATAAACTCTGTCTGAACTGTGGCATGGAGCAGTGTTATAGCGGGGGGAACTCGTGCAATAGGTGTAGACATGTGAGCTAGAGCTTTGGAAATAGAAAGGAGCCTATTTGGGGTGTGTTGTTTTGTTACATTTGCAAATGTGTGTTTGTGTCCAAATGCAGCTGCATGTGCTATTTAAGCTTCTACATGGCTCTAATAGTATGTAAGTGACTCCAAAGTCAAATGAGTCAAGGTATAACACCAACAAGGCATTTAAGGTAAGCATGTTTCCACTGGTGTTGATGGACTCCTGTTGGTTTCACATGTGCCCCCAGTTTCTCCCTGTCATTATCCATATTCACCTTCTCTCCCTTTCCGACTTTTAGGCCTGCTTGACTGCTAAAGACGATCCTCTCCCTGTGTGTTTCACCCTTGTCCCCCTTTTGTGGTCTAAACTGATGCCACTGCTCTCTTCCTCTCTTATCGCTTCTCCTTCAGGAGTTGATCCCGCTCATCTTATGCACTGCCTGCCTTCACCCAGAGCCTAAAGAGAGGGACCAGCTCCTCCACATCCTCTTTAACCTCATCAAGAGACCAGATGATGAGCAGAGGTGTGTGTGTGTGTGTGTGTGTGTGTGTGTGTGTGTGTGTGTGTGTGTGTGTGTGTGTGTGTGTGTGTGTGTGTGTGTGTGTGTGTGTGTGTGTGTGTGTGTGTGTGTGTGTGTGTGTGTGTGTGTGTGTGTGTGTGTGTGTGTGTGTGTGTGTGTGTGTGTGTGTGTGTGTGTGGACAGAATATCATGTTTATTATGGTGGTTATCTTGAGTTAGGGAGCCCGCTATGAATTCATCCTGCCTATGTGTTCCAAAGGCAAATGATCTTGACGGGGTGTGTTGCGTTTGCGAGGCACGTGGGTCCAACGCGCGTCGAGGCCGAACTACTTCCTCAGTGCTGGGAACAGGTACGCTACACACATTACAGGTGGCCTTTTGTTATTGAATGTGTTGTCACATGTTGTGTCATGGCAAAACACAGCGGGCTACACCTACACTTGTTCCAAACTAAAAGAACAGTACCTCCTCCTACCTCCGGGTTAACAGTCTGTTAATGTGTCCTTTTGTTTTCTATGTGACACTTATTTCCACTTCACAAGGGATGTTTTTCTGTTCTATTTCCATATACAAAGACTACAGCAGAGGTCTTCAACCTTCAGGCCAAGGACCCCCAAGGCTTATAGTAACCCAGTGAAGGGACCCCCTATTACATATCGTATAAAATCTGTTATCGTATTAAACAGGGCCAATAATATGTATAGTGCAGCCTATAGTGCCAGGTATCACAGTACTTCGTAATGATGTTTATATACAAGCCATTAAAATAATATTTGTTGACAGATTCATATTTTAATTCTATTTTGACATTTCTATGTCAAAATTTCACAACATAGTATTAAACAAACAGGATGATTTATATTTGCTATTTTCGTTTTGGACCTTTGCATTTTTGGAAGAAAAAAAGGTTGCGATCAAATCGTTTCGGGGACCCCCTGCAGTAACTCTGCGGACCCCCTAGGGGTCCCGGTCCCCCTGCTGAAGATCTCTGGACTAGAGCATTAATGTGAACCTTTTGTTCCATTTTGCCTCATGCATGTTGATTTCATTCTCAGAAATATGTCATTGCGCAATATAGCACAAACATATCTCAGTTGTGTCTTGTATTTAGTGAGCATACTTCAATGTGGTCGGCATTGTGTATTCTAACTCAGGAAATCCCTATTGTTGCCCCCCTGGTGTCCCTGACCAATACGTGATACCATCCTTGTTTTCATTGCCACCTGTGTCACCTCATGCAACACATTTATGGGAACAACAGCTGCCAGAAGTTTGGAGGCTGAGAATCTGCCCAGAAAAAAAGACCAATAGTGGTTTCCACAGGGTCAGCATGTTGATGATACTCAAGTTGTTTCCATTCCACGGTGGCTGCCCTCCAGTCTACTTCTCTCCCCCTTTCAACTTCTTTTCCTGTATTTCGTTTAAACCATTTTTTTCCCTCTAAATCTTGCTCTCCTCGTCTGCAGATTAACCACAAATATCCAGAGAGGAGATTGTTGGTGGCAGAGTCCTGTGGAGCCTTAGCACCATACCTGCCTGTAAGAAAACATATCTTGTACAGAAATGAACGAGATTTGTGTGTATGTACGTGTACGTATATATATGAAATATTAATTCTCTGTCCGTCTCGCTGCAGAAGGAGATCCGTAGCTCCTTGGTCTTGTCCATGTTGCAGCAGATGCTCGCTGAGGATAAGGCAGACATGGTCAGAGAGGCTGTGGTCAAGAGTTTGGGTATCATCATGGGTTACATAGATGATCCTGACAAATACTCCCAGGTAGGTGTGTTGCAAGAGAAAAAGTTGTTGTCGGAACTTAACAACAACGGTTCTACTTTCTGTTTCTATTAAAACGGTGTATCGGCTATAATGTAAAATACAAAGTGAAATGGTTAATTTAGCTGTTTCTGTAACGCTCAGCTCATGAAAACCAATGTGTGCGTCTTCCAGGGTTTCGAGCTGATGCTGCTGTCCCTTGGGGACCCGTCGGAGCGGGTGGTCAGTGCAGTCCACCAGGTCTTCATTCCTGCCTTTGCTGCCTGGACCACGGAGCTGGGCAGCCTGCAGAATGCGCTCATCCCTTCTCTGTTGGCACGAATAGAGAAACTACTTACGGTAAGTGCCCGTCTGCATGAAACTTCATAGCTGGGCTTAAAATCCAAGAGCCTCTCTCACCCCTACTGATGGAAAAAAAAAAAGGTAGTAACACCGCATTTTCAAGTGTAATGTGAAGTAAATGAGAGGAAAATACTATTCAGAACAAATGGGAGAAAGTATAGCAACATGCTGTAAATGTGTACAGTTGTTAATGTGGATAAACATTGTAAGGAACTTCAGATATGTGCATTTTGTGTCGTAGAAGTCTATCCTATTAAGAGATCTAGATGAACACACCATATGAATATGAATTCTTCTCATTACTGCAGGCAAACAAGTTCACGGTACACTCTATGTTTATATGCGCGGACACTTCCAAGCTTCAGATCTTGGCAGCGCACCAACAACAAATTGCACTTCCTCAATTGTGCTCCCTTTATCTCTCATCTCCGTTCCGCGCCTCCCATTTTTGTGCAGCAAGGAGAACATGGTCTGGATGAACACAAGCTGCATGTGTTCCTGTCGGCGCTGCAGTCTCTCATCCCGCCTCTGTTTGCCGTGGTGCTGCAGAACGCACCCTTCACCAGTCGAGCCAAACTCAACGGAGACATACCTGCAATCGAGGGTAGGACAACCACACACACACACACATATATAAAAGAAGTAAGTCTGTGTAACAACACATTTCCACTCCTGTTCCTGTACCTTTGGTCCTGCAGTGACCCGGTTCCCAAGGCCAGCTTCTCCCCTCCAGGACGTGGCGACCATCATCGGCAGCAGGGAGATGCTGAGTGCCCTGCTGCTCCTCTACGACTACCAGCTGGAGCATGAAGGAACTACCGGCTGGGACAGCCTGCTCTGGGTGGTCAACCAACTGTGAGAAATGCACACAAACACACGTAAAATCATATGTATACAGACCACAAAAGCGTATGCAAACCGTCACACTCCCTGATGGCCATTCGTCTGCCGTCTCCAGCCTCCCGCAGCTCATAGAGATCGTGGGTCGCATCAATGTGACGTCATCTACCTGCGTCCATGAGTTCTCCCGCTTCTTCTGGAGGCTCTGTCGCACCTTCGGCAAGATCTTTACCAACACTAAGGTAAAGCCATGTGACTCAGTGACGGAATGAAACATTCCCCTGACTACACAAAAACACTGTGCAACCACAACGCGTTTGGTTTCTACAGTTGGAGTAGCCTCCCTCAGTGCAGCTCTGCTCAACTCTGCCTCTCCACTAGAAAATCCCACAAGAGCCGACAAGTTTTCCTTTTTGCTTGACTGAATTATTTAATCCATTTGCTAGTGTAACTGTGTATTTATTTTCAGCCTTTGCAAAAAATGTATCTTAGGTGTGTGAAATATGTGTTTTCTGCTAAGCCTTTAACTGCTAATCAACAGGGGGATATTGCATGTCAATAATATTTATAAATATAGTGATGACATTTTGTTGAACTTCATGACCGTTTCAGGTTAAACCGCAGTTCCAAGAGATCCTCCGACTATCTGAAGAGAATGTTGGTGAGTACGGATGAAACCTTTTCTCAACTCTCTAAGAGAATGTTGGTAGGTGGAGTTCAGAGCGCAGACACTGTTGATGTAAACAAGCTATTTGGAGTCCGTTATGGGTGTTCCCCTCCTTTCCTTCTTTTTTTTCTCTACTTATAAGAGGTGCTTGGTCTCAGCTGACTGCCAAGTGATTTAGCTTTGGTATTGTGGCCATTTATGAAATGTGTTTTGTGCTGGGTCCCAGTCTGTGTTTAGATCATTGTCACCATACATTGCAGTTGTCCTTTTTTAGTGGATTTTTGTGAAGCCACAACAATATAATGCATGTTGTAGACACATTGCTACAGACACAGTCGCGGTACCAAATGTCTAGCACAATATAATTCACCTCATTGTGTCATCATATTTGAATGTATGCACGGTGGTGTATTTTTAATTCCCCTGATTAAATGGGTAAAAACAGATGTGAGTGTGAGGGAAATATGTATACAGGGACAAGTCCATCTCTGGATTGTTTTGTGTTTCACCTACTTCATTCTGGTTGTATTCCTCTGTCAGATGTTTCAGAAGGAAACGATATTCTCACCAAAGCCACAGTCCCCATCTATGCCACTGGAGTGCTGACTTGTTACAACCAGGTAAATTAATAGCTGACTTGGAGTTGTTTTATCTTCAGATGCATACCTTGTGGTGCTTTTTGGTTTCTCGCAAAATAAATCATTCTTGGTCAATGATTTCCTCTGTATAGTCAGTTTGACATGTTTTGTTTGTTTTTTTGTATTTTTGGCCCCTATTCTTTCTTGTTTGTTATACTATAAAGTGTGAACCGCATTACATTTTGGGTTATTGTTCTTTGTCAAGAGGGAAAATCCACTCCAAATCACATCAAGCCGCCACATGTTGTTGTTATTTAAGGTTCACAAAATTATGCAGCACTTTGCAAAACACTGTGGACAGAACATGCTGTATTTTGATTTACCTTTCAACACAAAACTTCAACAAAAGACAAAACATGTTCAGACCGGAGCGTTTCAGCTCATGTCGAAAGTGACAAGATGTTGATGCCGTCCCAAAATACTCTGGACATCGTGTATGTATTACAATGTACATGTTAATTCATGTAAATATATTGCTGGTAATGATAAAACTGATATTTACTTTCTGTCTGTACAGGACGAGGATCGCAAGTTGCTGGTGGGTTTCCTGGAGGATGTTATGACAACCCTGTCCCTGTCACATGCACCTCTGGACAGCCTGAAGGCCTCCTTTGTAGAGCTGGGGTCAGACATGCATTCACACACACACACACACACACACACACACACACACACACACACACACACACACACACACACCGCCTACATTACCAACAGTGGACTATCTTTCCATACTTACCAACTGTGGACCACTGTTTCTGGTCATTTGGAAAAAATGTTTCTTTTAAACAATAAACAAAAAAATCAAATGATATTGCTTTTACCACTGAAATATCTGTACAATAAATGTGTTCAACAAATAACAGATTTTTTTTATGAAAAGCAGATACTGATCCACAGCTGCTATGTAGCTAGTATATTAACTATGACAGCAAAGCAAGTATCAAAAAGAAAATGTATTGAATGAAATGAACAGATTACTGATTTCATGTAATATGATGATGACAAAAAAACCCCACTAATGCTTTCAATGTTTATGGAAATTACTCTTTTTCTTTTCGTCACACAAAAAAATCTCTACTTTTGAAAATATGACTTGCATCAACACACACTTTCTTCTGTATAGTCTGTTGGTTGACAGATGCCACTAAATGACCCAGTCTTTGTCTCGTGCTCTCTTTTCAGCGCCAACCCAGTCTACCATGAATTGCTGCTCACTGTTTTGTGGTATGGGGTAGTCCATACCTCTGCACTGGTCCGCTGTACTGCAGCACGGATGTTTGAGGTAGAAAAAACACACACGATACTTGAACTACTTGCACATGTCTGGATTTTTAATCAGATATATTTTTATAGGAAAAAAAATGTGTTGTTGTTGATGCAACATTTTTACTGCAAAATTATGGATAAAATAATAAGTAATTCAGATAAATGTGTTTCCTATATATGTAATTATTGTTTTAAAGCATCTTAGTTAGAGGATGGACAATGCATTCAAAATTAAATCATACATGCTGTTTTTTGAGCAACAATTGCAGGATACACAATATTGTGCAGTCCTACATGCTAGATATTCTTTTCATATTTGCTGTACATGTGCTAGCCCTGCTTGCTGTTGCTGCTGTTTAACATGCATTTAAAACGTAGATACTGTGTGTTATGAATGTGAGTAAAGACCACTGTAGCTCAGAAGCGCCCTGGTTCCAACTGTATAACTAGACCCTCCTCGAGAAAGCCGTCACTGTCTAGTCTAAGATTGGACTACATAAATATCTGCTGCATGTCAGAGAAAAGCCAAAATCAGCAACCTGAATAGTTCAAGGCCTGTTCCTTTTCAATGTTGTTGGAAAGTATAATTGAATCAGAGCTGTTTTCTCGTGAATATATTATATATTTTTTTTTTCACTTTTTTTTTTTTTTTTACTTTTTCAGTATCTCAGGTCTTGTTGAAATATAATACTTCTATTTTTCAAGGGAGAAGACTGTTTCCCTGCGTTTGTCCTTGCCAGGGTCCCAAGGCAAAAGTCCTGGCCTAAACAACCATAACAAATCCCATTTCCCAGTCATTTGAGATATGTGCACACTTCAGGTCAAATATTAGAATGAGGATCTGGGTATAGCAGTAGAACCGGGCTTATGTTTATCTAAATATTGGGAAGGAGGAGTGGTAGGCTGTATTCATGTCCCGTCCCCCCCCCCCCTCCCTTGTTTTGTGAAGTACTTGCCCTTTCCCAACACACCCCACTGTCACCATTCCATAGTGACTAGCTGTCCACCATTGCCGAAACTGTGGGTTTAAATGTGGTCCTCCACGACAGATACCAGATCAGATTTGTTCACTGTCAACAGTTTTATCAATTCAAAGTGAATGAAATCATAATCTGAGCTGGACTCTGTGGTAAAAGCCCACAGCTTTATGCTCACCATATTGTAGTTCTTGTGCAGTTTAGCTACGTCCGCTTCGCAATTCCTTCTGCATACATGCGTGTGCATGTGTGTGTGTGTGAGTGTGTGTGTGTGTGTGTCTGTGTGTGTCTGTGTGTGTGTGTGTGTGTGTGTATGTACACACACTTGCTTGATACATGCAGTGCCGTTCCGTGCCTTGCAGCTATTGTTCTTGTCATTGTATATCACTTTCTTCCTATCTTTTTGTGTTTGTTTTTCTTTTTCCCTCCCCCTTCTTCTGTTTTGCTTCTTTTTTTTTTTCTTTCTTTCTCTCTATCTATTGGCGGTGTTGCTCGCTCTTGTCCCAAATGCCCCGCCCACCTCTGTGACATCACGGCTGGTTCTGTCCAATCCGATCAGCTGCTGGTGAAGGGGGTGAATGAGACGCTGGTAGCTCAAAGAGTGGTGCCGGCTCTCATCACACTGTCCTCCGACCCTGAAATGTAAGTGGAACAACGACAACAATAAACTGCGCCACGTCTCTCTCCCCCCTTCTCTCTGCTGTCTGAGAACCATCACAATGAAACAAGTCTGTACGTGCCAGGAGCAAATTCAGCACAAAACGAGTTCTCAACACTCTAATAATGCATCATTTATTTCATTTGATGTAAATTTCCGGTCCCCATTTGAATCCTCCTAAACTCCTAGTTTCCCGTGTTTGTGTAGAGTTGCTCCTGTGTGGGTGCAGGCTGGCCGATGGGGTGGTTCATCAGCACAACACTAACACTCGGCATGTGTGCATCATCAACCTGCAACATTAACCCACGCCAGCTCTCATCACGCCATCAGTCCGCAACACTAACCCGTCCAGATTTGTTCCATCCGCATTGCCTGCATGCGGCAGAAGCACCGTTCCAGCATGCTCATCTGTAACCCGCCCCATCTTCCTCCCCACTCTACTTCCTTTCAGCAGGGCCCCTCCTCCTGACCGAACTGTCAGCTAGTGGTTGGTTATCTTCACCCGTCTTTCGCAGTTTTATCCTGTCACTCTATTTTCCCCTCTCTCTCCCTCTCTCTCTCTCTCTCTCTCTTCCATATCATCCCCTCTGTCTTCAATCTCTCTCCTTCACTTCTCTCCTCCCACCCTCTGTCTTCTCTCCCTCCCTCCGCCTGTCTCTGTCTCCTCCCCCCCCCCCCCCCCCCCCCCCCCGGCCTCTCCCTCTCTCTCATCCTGCTGTGTGGTGGGTTTGCAGTTGGTTCTCCGAGGCATGAGCGAAGCATTAGTAGATCGCCGTGCGGCTCCGGCCCTTATAACTCTGTGCAGTGGGCCTGAATTGTGAGTCAATCCACACAAGAAAACGTCTCTGTTAAAACATTGTCATTTTGAGGGGGGCTGCATTCTTAAAGTGTGAAGCAGTGTCGTCATAGAAATTTGCCTCGCTGAGCTTGAATGGGCACCCTTGTGACCATGTGACACCAAAACCCCTTCAGTAGATCTAAGGTAGATCTGTGGCAGCTTCTTCAATACAACACATTCAGTGGAAGATGACTTTATAGCCCAAAGTAATGTGCCTAAATGGAACCGCAGTGATTGGCTTAACATTTGAAGTTGGATGAATTCTTAAATCTCTACCAGCTCAATCTTGTGTCACAGATTTCAGGACATTTCATTTCAGTACAAGCATGCAATTCTTTAACTGTTCAAACATTTTTTATTTTATTTTTTAGGCTGCCAGCTTTCGTGTTTGTGATTTGACAAGATGATAAAATTAGCGGCGACACTGTTGGAATGCAGCCCTTCTCATCTTCTCATTCTCTGTAATCACATGCTAATGGGTACACACTTGACCCAAACTTGTAGATTTAACATGTTTGTTTTAAAATCGTAACTCATAAATCGTAAAGTTTTTGGCATAATATCTTTCATATATCTTCCAAGTCCAAGATGGCTCAAGTGTATCTTTTGGTCTCCCTTGCTCCTGCTGACAGAGGAATGATTATATAACATCACCCTAACAGCACCCCATTAATCTTGCTTATTGCAGTCCATTATAATCATTGAGTTTTGACATATTTTGCTCGTATGTTTGGGGAATTGAATGATCCCCTTAGAAAAGAAATTTCAACCCGTTTCATGATTCTTGGAATTGTTGGCTTCTAGCTGTTGATGAATAAATATGATGAATATATTTCCTATGGGTCTAATCAGGTGCTCAGTGTAGATCTGGGTCAAATATTATTTGCATTATTTAGCATCTTTCACATTTTAGAGGAATATGATACGATGAAAGTTTTGAAACAGATAATTTGTCTGAACCTTTTATAAGTCAAGATGCACCAATTGATCCTCCAGATTATAAGAAAATAGCTGATCAAACAGATCGATGGTAATCCGACTGCCCAGTATAATATAAACACACTATATCAACAAAGCTGCTGGCTTTTAAACTGCCAGTCCACTACATGAGCAACCAGGAGCAACCAGCGTATCATCACTGTGTCGTCACTGTGGATAAAACCCAGAAGATTAGTTAACCAAAGTAGTCCTACTTCTTTGTGATGGTTTAGGATAAACAAATACCATAACCTGAGGCCATCTGAGTTGTGGTTGATGTGGTTAAATCTCTGATGAGTCGAACATTTTCCAACTAATCTGCAAACTATTTGCTGAGAATATTTGACTCATTTTGATTCCGGCCTAAAGAAACTCTTGAGAATTTGGAGAATTCCTAATAAAAGTGATACCAGTGAGTGTGAGTGGTGAAACCATTGTGCTCTCCTGCTGCTTTTAGCTCAGTGAGGATATCTACTATACCTGCCTTTGGTACCATCATGGAGACCGTCACACAAAAAGAGGTATGATTTCCAACTGCGCATGATGATGAATTTGATTAAATAATGATAATTGAGCAAATCGTTATGAAAACACGTATAAACAGCATTGCTGTGTTTGTGTGTAGCTGCTGGAGCGGGTCAAAATGCAGCTGGCGTCATTCCTGGAAGACCCTCAGTACCAAGATCAACATTCCTTGCACATGGAGATCATCAGGACATTTGGAAGGGTTGGACCTAATGCAGAGCCACGCTTTAGAGATGAGTGTATGTAAAGGACACGGATGCATGACAATTCCAATAGTGAACAATGTCTAATTATTTTTTCTTTGACTCTGCCTCTGCTCTTCATGTGCACTCACCTTCTGGTTTTGTTTTCCTCCCAGTCGTGCTGCCACATCTGCACAAGCTGGCGCTGGCTAACAACAGCCAGACGGTGGAGAGCAAGAGGATTGACATCGCCACCCAGCTGTTTGAGGCCTACAGCGCCCTCTCCTGCTGCTGTATCCTTCCTATAGGTGGCACTGGGGCATAGACTGCTTGGATTTACCTCCTGTATGTGGGCTTTTGTTTCTAGTGCTTTTACTGGCTTTATGATGTAGATATACGTGTAAAAGCCAGGAAACATGTGCAGTCCACGTTTTTCCAAAATGTCAGCTCACTCCTCCGTCTGTACTTCCAAAGGATTTACTAGAAGTCTGTGTCGAGGTTGGCTCGGGTTCAAGGTTGGCTGTCATAACAGTGAGTCAGTGGGAAGGCCGTTAGAATAAAGCGAACGCACCGGTCAGATGTGCTCCGAATGGCAGCCGTGTGGCGCGTCCGAGCGTGGCCCCTGTGCCCGGGTGCGCGGCTCAGTGTGTGCGTTGGCAGCGGTCGCCTGTCATTTGGCAGACGGAGAAAGGAAAAATAAGCTGCCTCCATTTTGGGGCTCGAGGTAATTACAGGGTTGGTTAAGCAAAGGAAAGGATGAGAGAGGGAGAACGCGCATGAGATGAGGGAAGGACCCAACATCAGCTCCAATTGTTAGTAACGGTTCCCAGGATAGGACTCGCGTTTACTTTACCTCTTGCTCTGCCACCCTTCCCTCCTGTGATTGTTTCTCCTCGTACTTTTTCTCACATTTTTACCCCCCTCTCCCCCCTCCTCTGTCAGCCCCACCCTGCACACACACATAGAGGGCGGCTGGTCTGAGGTTCATTCTTGTGGATCTTTGTCAGGCTGTGATTTCACAGTGCAGTAGCGGCCAGGAGGTATAGCCCTAACCTCAGAGGCTTTACCTCCCACTGCACTGCTCCCTCGTGTAATCAGTGTGACAGCTCTGAAATTGTACATTCCCATCTCTAAAAATAAAAATTAGTTCACACTGTGTCCCGTACAGCTCCACTATATCCCGTATAGCGATGACAGGTGGCAGAACACAAGCAGTCCTGGCCAAAGAAGTATTGTGCTGAAGTTTGTGTCAATATGCTAACTAAGAGCAATACATATATTGCATATAAATATTATTATAAAAATCTAAAAAAAGCTGATTTATGACTGAGGTTGAATTACCATGAAGTAAACTCCACCCATCTGGTAATGCCTGGAAGCACTGCTTGGTTTTGAAAGCACCAGCCTTTTAATTTCTCTGTCTATACATGTAGTGAGAAAACAAGAAAGTCTGGATGGATATGGTTAGTTTTGCTGTCTTTTTTCCCCTCGGTTAATTAAATTCCCTGATTATTCAGTTTCACAGTGAACACCCACATTTGGATTTCTGAGAACAGCATGGGAGCCCAGATGGGGAAAAGTGAGCACTGGGAATCCTACTGTGTGAATATTGATATGGTCATTTATGGTGTTGCAAGGTTCTCTGGAACAACAGGGTTTTCAAATAGTTGGCCTTAACTTCCTGTGCAGTCATTTCTGAAGAGGTGATGGTGAACCACTTCCTGCCTGGCCTCAGGTGTCTCCGCGCCGACATGGAGCAACTCTCTCCGGAGCACGAGGTCAGAGCATCTAACGCAGTTATGGTCAAGACAGACAGTCTGACTCTTCACCTCTTTCTCAGACACACACACACCTCTGCCTTGTTTATTTTAATCTCAGAATCTCACGCATAGCATTTCATGTGAGCATTTTCCCTAGGTGACTAATGAGCAGCTGATTCTTACACAGACGCCCTGTCTGTAAGGTCTGCATACCAGATTCTAAGACGGGAATTATTTTCCAAACTTTTTTATTTGTCTCATGTTAGACAAAATCCTCCCAATCCTCTTGTACCGCTCCAGTATTTAGCAGTTTACAAGCAGTAGCTTTGTTTTAACAACCTCTTAGGACTTCCGTGTGATCCGTCTCTGTCGTGTCCTCCACAGGTTATTCTGAGTTCTATGATCAAAGAGTGTGAAATCAAGGTGGAAAACAGAGGAATGGCGGATGCACAAGGGTGAGAACAACCAAGCACACGATGGCTTCTTCTGAAATGTGAAAATATTCCTTTTTTATTGCATGAGAGGCAGTGACAGCAGCAAGTGATGACTTCAAAGTGGTAGTTAAGAAGAATTGGGAGGGAGAAGAAGTAGTCCTACTGTGAGGACACGGTTCACTTGACAGCGTTGGGAGTGGGCCGGTGTTGCGGGTTTATTCCCCAGGGGAGAGAAGAGCATTTAAGTGTTGGAACCGCACTCATTATGTGGGTATCTTCACAGAGAGAGAGCAGAAAAATGAGAGGGGTTGTTTTGGTAAAGTGAAGAGAGCTGGGACATCGGCCAAACTGTGGGTGTGTTGTTGTTTTTTTTTTAAAGATGTTTCTCCCATCTTGTTAACATGTGTTTGAGGGCTCATTAAAAAGTGAGTATATAGATGTAAATGTGTATTTGTCTGCTACTCTCGGCGCATGTGCTCCGTTTTTGGCGCGTTCCCCCAGAATCCTCAGTTAAATTCTGAGGTTAGAATCTGTGTCTGTGCCAAGGGATCCGTGTTGCTCTTTCATTTTGATCTGACACGTCTCTCTTTGGATTCAAATACTATAATTGATCATTTGAATCTTTGTTTTCCCAGCATTTCTATTTTAAGAAATAGGATTCCTATAAAGACTGTATGTGGATTTAGAAGTGATTCACAGAACAGATTTGCAGAAAGGTTGAGCCATTTTAATAGAAAATAAAAAGTTGTTTTTGAAAAGAGGCCATGTGCTGTTCTTCACCAGTCAACTGACTCCTTAAATCCATTGGCTTTAGTCTGGTTTTGGTGTTAATATGTGACTTTTGTGCTTCTGATGAGCAAAACAGCAGCTGGGCAGAGTGTCTTAACTGCTCCGCTGTACCAGTCTGAATTCCAGCTTAGGCAAAAGAGGAACTTATGGAGCCGTTGGACTGTAAAAATCAGGAGGGGCTGTATTGGCAAACAGCATTTCCCCTGTAAAGAAGTAGAGTATAGGTTGTTCAGTCCATTTGTTTTAATAAAGCAGTTAACCTTGTTGCTTTATCGTGGCCAAATTCAACTTTTTTTTTCCCTCCCCCTAATAGCTCCATGTCCATCGCCTCGAGTTTGGTTGGCGAGGATGCCAAGACCAAGTTCCTGAGCAAGATGGGTCAGCTAACCACCTCGGGCGCCATGCTGGCCAACGTCTTCCAGAGAAAGAAGTGACACGACGCTGACTGAAACCCACCGCCGCGACTCACTGACGATCGCCTGCCGTCTTCAGGAGCATTTCATTCGACTGGGGGGAAAAAAAAGCATCGGTTCGGCTCCACGTTGAACGAAACCATGTGTATTGTTTATTCCATTTCAAGAAGTGAAGCTGAAAGTTGTGTTGTTTTAGAATGGGCGGTACACGAGGACTCTTTCAAGGTGACGAGCGATTGTTTCTTGCGGCGAAAGGCTGAGGTTTTGCCCTCTGCTCATTCATCCTCTCCTTAATCCTTCATCATGACGGAAGCATTGTTGATGACGAGGGATTTGCTTTTATGAATCAGTGTTGTCAGCATTGTCATTTCAGACTGAGGGGAGAGAGCGAGAGGAAGACGATGACCAGTAGACCCAAAGTGGTAACTAAGGGACTTAGGGATTTTTCTGGACTTGAGAGTATCACAGAATTTAATTTGATTTCAGGGCAGGACTTCTTGTGTCAGAAGAGCTTCACTCTCCTCTAGGACAAACAATACTCTGAGCGCGGCCTGCTGGATTTCATTAAGAATTTTAAAACGGCATCTTGGAGCAAAGAGATGTGCGACGGATGCATTTACTTGCATCCACTCTAAAATAGTTGTACTGAACGACAACAAAGTGGCTCGGTTCAGAACACCACGGTGTATCCGAACGTCTCAGAAGTATTGCATACTTGAAGCTATAAGAAAATTGTCTTGCCTTTATTTCTTCAAAGTCTGTCACTGGTTTTTGTTTTGACGGCTTCTATTTTATAACTTATTTATGTCTTAATGAAGAAAAAAAACACATATTCCAACTTCCAAAGAAATTTGCACTTCACGATATATACTTTGTTGTTTTACTTCGGAGTGTTATACATAATGAACATTATCACTACTCTTAATGGATTTCTTTTTTGTTGATCCGTTTTTGGCGGAAGTTGAAGAGAGCGTTGCTCATAATTACTCCCTCTCTGTCCGTTGCATCTTGTCTCTCTGTTGCAGTGTCTCTGTAATTGTACGGTTTTGTTTGTTTTTTTCTAAAGTGGGTATTTGGATCTCTTTTTTTTTGCCGTTCTTTTTCAATATGCTCTATGAAAAACAGCAAATAACTGTATCATACACTGAACTAAAGAGGGTGGTACTCATTATGTATATTTGAAAACTGGTGTCATGGTGTAATAAAAGCAGGAGATCGGTTGTGTACTTAAATCTGGAAGCCTCGTTGAATGTCTGCATGCTTTTACACTCGTCCCAGGTTGTGATTACGGCTCATGGCTCCGAGTGTCGGCAGGTGTTTGGAGGCTGTAAAACAAAAGTCAATCGGCAGATAAACGCACACTCCTGCTCTTCCTGTGCACTATTGTCTGCTTAGCGCAACAAACCAAAGTCCATCCTAAGGGACATTCCCAACACCTTGCATCTAATAAGTACGGCAGGAAAAGCTCAGATCTGCCGCCCAGATTGCACTATCTCTCTATAACGTGGTTAACTTTGCCCTAAATCATCAGAAGAAGACTATTGTTCTCAGTCAAAGACGTGTGCACCTCCGAAGGAATCTGACCTGCCAGTTAAAGCACATTTTTTGGGACACATTATGGATAGCTCTGATGGACGTATACTTAAATCCAGTACATGTCGTAATGTTTCAAATAGAAATGCGTCAGGTGTGGAGCTGAACTTATTTGGTGGTTGAACATTACATGAGTGAACGAACACCTCTTGATAAAGAACAGAATTTGCATGTTCTGGCTAATATTCAACCATCATCACTGATAACATGCCAGGTGGACAAATAAGTGATGCACGACAAGAGTGGAACAAGAGGGCATGGCAGCATTGTGTGTGTGTGTGAGGTGTGTGTGTGTGCCCGAGTGTCTATCTACGTCCCAGATGTGTGTGTGTGCAGATGCCTTGTATCTGAATTCCTAGTAGCTTTGTGGCTTCTCAGCCATGTGTACCTGCGTGCACATCTGGGTAACAACCTGTATGTCCATGTGCATGTTTGCGCTCACCAAAAGTCTCCTGGCGTTTTTGCCCGTGCAGAGATGCTGTCAACAGGCAGCTCTTACTCACATTGGCGACTTTGGGTGACTCACGCATCACATCTGTTTCCAAAGCAAGCAAGGGAGCAACGCGGATCCGAGCCCAAACCCACCGGAACATGGTGGCTAAAGCCTTAATGTTATTATTCCGCTCCGTTTCTGTGTGTACGTGGGCCACATGCATGTTTTTCAGGCCCCGTGTGCTTTTCGGTCCGTTCAAGGGAGACCATGCCGAACCCCTTGAAGCTTCCTCCAAGAATCCTGGTACCAAAACAGGCTGCGGCTGCATTCTTCTGAGTGCGTGTTGCTTGAATGGAAACCATTCAGCGGCCTATGGCGTGCATTCATTTTTCATTCGTGTGTGTTTTGCTGGAATGGGCATGAACTTTGACTTGTTGTAAGGGATGCTAAGCAACACAACCTGCATCCTTGCAGAGCTGCACAGTCTGTGCTCTGACCCAGGTCGAGCTTGGTGCTTGTAAACCAGCGTCCGCCTGCAGTGGATCTACATTTTCATGCATCAAAAAAAGCTCCACTGGAGCTTCTGTGTTTGAAGTGGAGCCAAGCAGTGACTTCTCCATGTTTTCAGTTAGCTTTTTTTGTTTTTGGGGGGGAGGGGGGGGGTTGACTCCAGTGTGAACGTTTTCGCTGTGCGTTTAGGAGTCGAGCTGAGGTTTGAGATTCCTATAAGAGTCCAATCCGGCTCCTAATTGCTACTGTGCGAGTTGCAGAGGCTCCACCGCAAAACAGCTCCCCTCAGCATGTTCTTACGGGAAGAGCCGGAGAGGGAGGACGGAGCTCATTGCCTCCACTGGCCCCGCCTGGAACCCTCATTATTCTTCCTCTTCCCCACCCCATTGAACTTCTTCAGTTAAAAAAAAAGGTCTACATCTTTCTAAACACCTCAATCAGTCTCTATTTGTAGTCATAACTTCTACTTATTTTTATGAAAACATCTGGGGTAGCTGCAGAAGCAACAACTAGTGCTGCACATAAACATAGATAGGCCTATCTGATTCTTTTCAGGGCTCATAACTCTTGACTAATCAAGGAATGAAGATTGCTTCATTTCTTTGCATCTCTATTCACCTCGTGCCAACCATCCCCCGTTTTTTTTTTTTTATCCATCCAAGGCCTTCACGTGCAACTTAATATTTGCATAACTGTCACCCTGAAGAGAACATCCTCGACTCTCTCAGACCTTTCCCTCTCTTGATTTGCCAAGGTAGGCTGCCTCTATAATCCCACATGCAAATTCGGTTCCCGTTCTGTGTTTCTGCCCCGAGGGCAGAGGACAACTGTTTTCCCCAGCAGTCGATACTTTTCAAATTAATGATTTTTTCAGACGCTCGGAATGGTCGTGGCTGTTCCAGGATCGGGCTCCAGTGACTCATTTGGCCGTGGCGGCCCACTGTCCCTTCCACGACGCACGGCAAAATGCGGAAAGTGAGATCTGCGGAAGCGAGCACATGCTTCATGCCTCCGGTGTGCGTGTGTGTGTGTGTGTGTGTGCGTGCGTGTGTGTGTGTGTGTGTGTGTGTGTGTGTGTGTGTGTGTGTGTGTGTGTGTGTGTGTGTGTGTGTGAAATCATCTTTTCATATCTGGCGTGAGGTCATGACATGACTTGTTCACACGACAAGGACAAAGTATTTCAAAATAAATTGTAGTTTATGACATTATTTATAATTCCAGGGAATAAATGATCGAGTATCCATGATCATCTTTAATCACTAACAGGCGCACTTACTCTAACTGACACATTCAGAGAGAGAGAGCCAGGAGGGAAGGGTGGGGGTGAACATACAGTATGGCAACGTGGGAGGAGTTCCCTCCCCCCCCCGTCAGTCCGTTTTTACAAGCTGTTGCATGCAGTTAACTCCACAACGCGTGGGTGAAAGCAGAAGGAGGATGCGAAGAGAAGAAAGGTGGGAAGCGCAGCTGCCTGGCCGGGAATGAAGGCGCTAGAATGCCCTGTGAGACGGTGTGGAGGCTCCCGTCACGTTTACGCGCCCGAGAAGAAGTGATTTACCGTCAGCATATCTGAGGAACAATCGGCTCCTAGAAGAGTCTGTCAAAGGAAAAAAGTTTGCCGCAGAAGTAGTCTTCATTAACCAGCAGAGATGAGATTGAACCTTTCTACAAGTTGGATAGTCCGAGGCTGGATAACGTGCGTCCTCGTCACCTTTTACGCACAGGTAAAAACACACACACATACACACTTCTGGTATTAAAATGAAGGTGTAAAGTTTCCTGATAACAACATTAGGGATTCCATTCAAAAGTCAAAAGAAGAAAGGGAAGGAGGGGAGTTTGGAGGTTAAATATTTACGCCCCAACGCTGACTGGAAACAGTTGTGTTTGGGTTCTGTCCACCTCGCCTCTGCTGACCGCAAAAACGCTGCAGGCGACTGGATGCTCTTCTCCCTCTAACAAGCGTTGCCTCGTTGGCTCTGCCAGAGGACAGACTTCAGAAGTGAGAAGCAGAATCCAACAAGGGTCCTACAGAGATCCAGAAGGGTAGCCACTAAAACTACTATTCTTAAATTCCACTGGAACTATACATCTTGCAAAGCATAACTCTTGAATCCATTCTTTCCCTGCATCTTCACAATAGTTTTCTCAGCTGATCCACTGCTGCAGTTTAATTGGAGGAAAAATGTGAATTGTCCAAGGAGCTAATTCTATCCAGGTTGAGTAGTTCATATGATGTGGTCGTAGTGGTGGGACTGCTGGGCACCAATGATCTGTCACTGCCTGTTTGCTTGTATTATTGTAAGCCAGAACCCTTGGAACAGACGCTCATTCTTCCTTGTTTTCTTCTCTAAAATGTGTTGCAAGAGGCTCCAGGGAGCTAACGGCACAGAGGAATCTATATTGTCTCTCTCATTTGTTCAGTTAGTGCAGCAACAGGAGCGTGATGGCTGGGAAAGGAGTCAGAGTGCAGAGGGGAAAGAACTGTTTGTCTTCTGTTTCAATGTGACGCTGCAAACCTTTGGCTTTGGTTTGTTCTTACCGTGGTCGTTACTGACTCACCGTATCCCCGAAGAATTTCCCTTCAATCTTTCTTGGTTTTCAACCGCTTCATCCCGTCCGTTCCAAATTCATTTCAAACCGACTGCAGCGTTGAGCAACACAAGATTACTTCAAGATGTGGAGAGTTTTTAAAGGAAATACATCTTGAATAAACGTAGCTAACGGTGGATTAAATTGACTCTTCCACCCGCATGGCTCCTGTACATTTCACTATAGCCACCCATGCATCCGATCATCTTTCATTCAGTCGCCCATCACCAATACATCACTAACACTTTCCCAACTCCCTACATCAAATATTCTTCCCACAATGCTTCTTCATTGTTGTCATTTTCAACAATCAAGTTATCCATCCCTTCGTCCCGCCATTATCAGCAATCAGACTTGAGCAATAATAACAGCACATTGCCTCAGGCCTGCAGATCCCAACTTGATTGAACTTTACATGCAACAGAGACGTCCAATTGATGAAAAAAGCATGCCGTCTTGTGTGACAATAGAGCTTTGTGTGAGACATAATTGGATTAGCTTTAAGACCTTTAGTGTGTCTCTAACACCCTCTGATTAAGCCCCGTCTTCAATCAGAAATAATTAGCACAGATTACAGTCTATGGACTTGTTTTCAACGGTTTGCACTCTCTGTCCTTCCCCGGTCATTGAACTGGCTTTTTTTTCTTTTCTTGAGCCATTCTGCTGCATTTTTAAATATGTCATTTCATGCACACCAGATGATTTCCCCTGGCAAAATCACTCGATACATGTTTTTTATTGACTGGGTAGCAAGAGAATCACAACCAGTTTTAAAGATCAGACAATGCAAATGTGTTGATTATTACTCACTATCTCTTTTAGATGCTAATGCATGCTTTTAATTGTGACCCGTTTTTAGTCGATTTTCAAATATCCTGATTTTTGTAGGTGCTTCAAGTGATTTGTTTTTATGCCTTTTAAAGAAAGGATCAGAGATGCAAACCCTGTGCAGGATTCCACTGTGTATCTTGCTCTAACAGCACCTTATCATGGAGAAGGTGAGACTGCGTAAAGCCACTGTGCTTCTCTTGGCCCCGTGCCAATGGCTGCCATGGCCGTTATGCAAATCCTCTGGTACCCTGAGAGCGAATGGAATGCAATCTTCTCCATCACTCCCCTGTTTGATAGGATCGCACAACTGGTGAAGGGTATTAAAGAGATAAACCACGCTGCTGGGAAAAGATTATTAATAAAGCGTCGTTATTTCATATCTCCAGAGCAACAGGACAGTTAATGCCCCTTTTGTCTTTTTTCTCCATATGAGTTTCCCCTTTTTCCCCCTTAATTTTTTCTTTTTCAAAATTAGACTCACACACACTCCAACCTAAGTGCATATTTGAATCCGTACAGCACATACAGTCAGCTTTGAGGTTGGATGTTCAATCCTGACCCATAATGATAACCTATAATCATATAGGGTGGATCATCAGAAACATATTGCCTCGCATAACTGACACCCAATGTTTAGATGTGGCAGCAACTAAAATACAATCTTCAGCATTCTTTTGGCTTCCTGTGAACTCTGGCCTACCGAGTGACCATCACTCACATGTTTCCACAGCTCTGTCTGTCCGTCTGTCTTTCCTTCCACGTGTCTATCCACCGTTCCCAAACATGAGCGTCCTGCCATGGGAACCTCTCCTACTTCTGTCACTTCTGTCTGCTTCAGCACATGGTCCTCGTTAGTGCTGCGGCCCGAGCTATGAGCGCTGTGCATCATTATCCCCTCTGGTTAGGTTCTAAAACAAAGACTGGCTGATGTGTCAGAGGGTTAGTGGAGGTTATTAAATGCTGGGTTTCACGGTGTGCTGTTGAAGCCGGAGGCCGGACGCGTAGACGCAGAGACTTACCAGAGTTTAACGTGGAGAAAAGGGAACAAATAACAAGGGAACGAGAAGGAGAAGGCATAAAAGACAATGTTGGAGTTAGATCACCTTTTATAATCTAAACTCAGATTATTGTGCCTTTTGATATTTTTCTTGCAAACTGCAAATTATTATGTGCCATGGATGATGAGGATGATGACAGACATGCTTATGAAGGTCGCTCCTGGAGAGATCTGTCACATTTCACTTCACTAGACCTCTGCAGCAACAGCATCACTTTACTGTACAAACGTGAAAGCTGAATTAGTGTATTATATCGTGGGAAAAGGAAGCTTTCAAGGGGCTTAATGAGAGAAAGAAGAAGGTTGGTCCGAGGTCAGAGTGCAGTTCAAGCCTATAGGTTGTATTTTCCTACATTCATATATAGACATTGTGGCTTTGGCAGAGTTTCTATCACAACAGCCAGATTCTCTAATTCAGCAATGTGGCTAGGAGTTCACCGGCTCCTAATTTAGGTTGGCTGGAGGGTACAGCATGTGAGAGCCGGCATGGTTTACCTTTGTGGGCTTTGAACCAGAGTTTGTTTCTTTAAAACATGCACAGATGTAGTTCACTTCCATCCTTTGCAAGAAGAGCTCTAAGAACGCCTTAGTAATGACTTCTAAGTTAGAATAGGAGGAAATCACCATTTTAGCTTAACAGCTGCTTCAAAATTTGTTTTTATTCTCACCATTTACTTAATGGGCAATTTGACCAATTCTGCCAAAACATGGTAATTTTCAGCTCATTAAAGGGGACTAGGAGAATATCTTCCAAGTCTTTATTAATTCCAAGCCAATAGGGGTTGATTGCATTAAATTCCAGTTGGTTCTCCTTATGTAACTGGCTACTATTGGGTTTTTGGTTTGCTGGTTTGGAGGGTGTGCAGTGCTGTGGTCAGGTGCTTCTGAGAGTGTGGAAAGAATTCCTGGGCACGTCTTGGAAATATTTTAACCATCCTCTTCCTCTCATTACTCACCACCATCTCAAAATATCACGTGTGGATTTGAAAGATGAGCTGAAGGAGAAGGCTTGCAATAGGAAGGCATGATATGGATTGAGGGGGAAAAGCACTGATCGAATATCAATGTTTTTGATCAGGACAATTATGTCATAATTGCGATTTTTATGTTTTCGTGTAAGTGGTTCTTCTTTGAAATATGTGTTGCAAAAAGGGTATAAGATTGCTTTGTTTTCTGACACATTAAAAACTAAACTCATTTTATGTGTTGATGTTTTTTTTAGAATGCTGTCTCCAAATCTGTCCAGTCCGTCCATTGTAACGAAACACAGTTTTTAAGAGACTCCAGATGCTGCAACAAGTGTAAACCAGGTAATAACACACACACACACACACACACACACACACACACACACACACACACACACACACACACACACACACACACACACACACACACACAGGGATCAAAAACACAAGACAGTAGAGTTTACACAATGGAAGCAGCATACATAAAAATAGATTTCCATTCACAAATATCCTCAATCAAAAGAGGAAGGATGTTTAAAAACGGAACATTTTGGCTCAAAATGGCTCAGGCGTGCACAAATGCTTTCACAACCACACACATAAACACGCAATTTGCGTTGACATTTGATCCACTTGAAGCACCCCCTCATTTAAAAGAGGAAAGGGGCTCTAATTTGGTCAATTTCCTCCTTCTCGCATTAGGTTTTTAGTGGTTACTGTGATTATGTACGGATTGTTAACTCCAAGTGTCTTTCTTCATCCTTCTGTCTCTTCCTTTTTTTTTTGGTTCTAGGTTCCCGTGTGTTTTCCTACTGTACTGAGTCCCAGCAGACTATATGTCCTAAATGTAACCGTGGTGAATACCAGCCTGGCTGGACTGAGCAGATGCACTGTCTGCAGCAGAAGCTCTGTGATTCAGGTGGGTACCTGCAGCTTGAAGAAGGATTTCATTAACCTGATAAAACAATCAACATTTTTTGCTACTTATGCTTTCAAAGATCGAAGAACAAACACTGTTTAATATAAATCTATCCAGCCATTGATGTAATGGCTCATAGATCACAAGGTTAGGCAAGATTAAGGGTTTATTAAAGTATTTCATGATTGTCGAACTGATTCAAACATTTTGTTATCGTCACAGAAATGTTCTGTTTGGCTGAAAATGTGCCAATTGGTGTTATCCCTAATTATTTGTATTCAGCCTGTGGATGCATCGTCCATGATCTTACTATCAAGGATTTGGACCTACCTTTGCACTAAAAAACTCTTCCCATTGTCCGCCAGCTAAAGGCTTTTTGCAGCGGGTTGAAAACACTGTGGCAGAGGAGCCGTGTCGCTGCCGTTCCGGCTTCCAGTGTTACCCCATCAACTGTGAGTTCTGTGAGTTGATACCCACCTGCAGTGCTGGATACGGACTCGAGTTGGACCTCGGTGAGACACACTAACTCAACACACAGCTCAAACAATCGCAGCAGCGTGCCAGTTAGACATGTACTGCAACGTGTTGTTATTCATTCCAGAGTCTACTTATGGAAGGAAGACATGTGTTGCGTGTAAGAGAGGCTTCTTCTCTGCTGACAACAGTGCCGAACAATGCAAACAATGGACTGAGTAAGTGTATAAATGCACACTACAGTTTTTAGCCTCGGATCTTTTGGAGTCATGGAGGGAACATGTAATGGGGTAGTTGTCGTGGGCCTCACCACCAGCCAGCTGTTATGAGTAATACTCGCACCACTTCCCCTGGAACCCTGCACCCATCACCAGCTTCCACTGCCGGCCGCAACCGTAATGACAACGGAGGGAGAATTTTGTTTTTCTCTCCATCTGTTCGTTTGTTATTGCAGATCCAAGTGTTAAGGCTAGCAGGTTGGCTTGTATAAACTATAAGGGGAATAAATAAATAAAATACAAATATTTCCTCTCTTCTAGTTGTAAGGCTGAGGGCAGGAGTGAAACACAGCCAGGCAGCGCTCAGGCCGATGCAGTGTGTGGACCATCTTTTCCTAATAAGACAGGTAAGACACACAGAGGGACAGTATCATTTCTGGCACTTTGATTTGAAATGACACAGTAAATGTAAAAAAAAGAGGAGCAGTGTGTGATTTATTTGTATCTTTGATAGACTTTTAAGACCATAGATGTGGAGGTGGAATGCAAGCTCTGAGCTCCTCTTTCCTGCAGGTGCAGCGCCCTCCTGGGTTATAGTGTCAGTGCTGTCGGTCATCACTGTTCTGTGTCTTCTCATTCTGCTCCTTTTCTGCTACAAGGACAAGCTGAAATTACTCTCTGGTAGGTTAGTCATATTCATCTTGAGGTTCTTCTCTCGTTATGATGTTTTATTTTTGTTGAATTACAAAACAAACAAATAATGCATGTTGCACAAAAGTGTAAGAATACGTATGTATATATATTTATTTTTCCACTTGCTGTTTCAAGTGGAACTAAAGTGATTATTTTAAGTACTCACCAGCCTATTCGCAGTACATCTTCACCATGTATCATTCAGATTTGACTTGTTATTCAATATTAAGGTACAATATGTTGTTTCCTTGTCCAGTGAATCTGCGGTCGTGTGTCCAGAATCTGAAGAGGACTAGGATACAACAGGTACACTTCAGTTAAAAAGCTATGGAAATACACTGAAACCAAGTAATCCCGCCTACTTGTTAGACTGTTTTTTAAATATATGATCAAATCAAATAATGAGGAGAAAATACAGCTCTCATGTCTATTACTACAACATATTTCCTACTTTTCTTGTACAAAATCAGTTATTTACAGTGTCCCTATGTGTTTGTGTCCAGGAGACCTTGGCCCCTCTTTACCACAGTGGAGCAGGAGGGGGAATAGGAGGAGGCTCTAAATGTACACCATGTGAGATGTCCAAACTCATCTGCCAAGTACCCCATAGCCATGCTGATGAGCTCCCATGCACCTTTCCCACCTCCGTGTCCGATGTCAAGGTCTCGCTGCCCTTCACAGAGGAAAGGGCGGAGGAAGAAAGGACCAAGGGGAAGACAGTGACTGAGGGACAGAGTGAAGGGTCTGGAGAACCCGAGGAGGTGTCGGAAGAAGAGGAGGTTGTGAGTTCGTCTCCTCTTTTGGCCGGTTCTTGTGTGTGTGTGATTCCTGTCCGCGAGCCATTGGAAGTAGGGGAGAATGAGGACTGTAGCCAGGCTGTCAGCCCTGGGACTCCAGGAACATGCTCATGCGGAGGGCTGGATGCAGAAAGAGATGGAGATGAGAGTGGGAAAGAAGGGAAAAGTGAGAGGGCAAACAATAATGGGGACGGAAATCAAGAAAAGATGGTTTTGTCCAAGACTGAGTCAGGTGTTGCATCTCTTGTCTCCCTTTCTCCTGCGCTCCTCCACAACTCCTCTGCAATCCCCCCATCCAGTCCACTACCTGAACTCTGCCTGCCATTGTCTCAGGCTCAGATGAGACCAGAGTTCAAACCTCAGCTGACTGACAGGTCACCGGTAAAACAGGAGGGATTTTACAGACTGCCAAGCACAGACTCCACCTCAGCAGAGAACAGTACAACCTCTGAGATGACCTCAGTCAGCCCCCTGATGACTTCCTCATCTGTTGGAGATCTCTACCTGGACAAGCCTCCTGAGGCCTCGAACCCGGGGCAAGGCCAGGGACTTTCCTGGGGAGATAGCAGGGGAATCAAGCTCTCCTCTGGGGAGTCAGAACTGGAGTGCTCACCTGAGAGCCTACATAGTCAGCTGGCTGAACCAACTCTTACCTCAGGTAGGTGAAAAGTCAATAGAATGAAATAGTATGTAAAAGATTTGACTCATAATTTTAGTATGCCATAAATATCCTAGTAAAGTATACCATAAAAAGGAAATACATATTCATAGTATAGTATGCCATAACAATGTTATTAAAAATGTCATAATACAGTTTGTCATGAAAACATCATAAAAATGTAATAGGATAGTTTGTCATAAAAAAATGTTATAGAGAAATAGTATATTATGCCACAAAAAGTAAAGTCCATCATAAAAAAAACATTGCATAGTAGCCTATGCCATAAAAATTATCATAAAAAATCAGTTATGCTATAATACAAAATCAGTGCATGGACAGCCATAAAAAAAAGCCATACTGTAGTATATCAATAAAAAGAGTAGAGTATATCAAATAAAATAAAAAATAGTATAGTATAGTAAAAAATAGTCATAGTATAGTATGTTGAAAAAGTAATTAAAAAATTAATAGTTTAGTATGTCGAAAAAGTCATTAAAGAAAGTAATAGTATAGTATGTTGAAAAAGTAATGAAAAAAAGTAATAGTATAGTCTGCCGAAAAGTCATAAAAAAGTCATAGTATAGTATGTTAAAAAAAAGTCATAGAATAGTATGTCGAAAAAGTAATTAAAAAATATTTTATAATAATAGTATAGTATGTTTTGTTTGATCTTTTCTTGTGTATGTATTATTGTTTGTACTACTAGTATAGTTACTTGCTACAACTAATTGAATGCATAGTGATTGTGTGCTCTGGGGTAATGGCTCATCACAAAGACTGAGTCAACGTTTGTGTTTGCCATGTGGATTCTCTTCGTTTGTGTAGGCAGTCACTACCACTGTATTGCCTCGGGGTCATACCCATACACAATATGATAAACTACACAGCAGCGTTCTCTTTCCACAAGGTGGGACTAGCGACCAAGATCAACAGAATGAAATTCATGTTGGTTTTAATGGAAACTTTTACTGTAACATGGTTGAACTTGTATTGTTCTCACAGAGACCTTTAGACACTGCCAAGGAGAAAAAAATCTCTGGGAAACATATTTATGTATTGTGCCTCAAACACTGAGTGGTTATGGTTAGTCATAAAAGCATTATCAGAACGTTCTGATCGGGGACAGTGGTTAGCTCAAACTGGGGTATTATTAGATTATAACAAAACATATAATAGAGGTCTCGTTTCAGCATAAGAATAAGAAAATTATGTGATTTTTTCCAAGAATTATGTTTGATGAATTCCAGTATTGATACTTGGAACCCAAATTTGGCGGGACCACACAGAAAGCAGGAATAAGATATGAGTGTTTGATGAGCTAGTGAACCACCAGAACCACACTCTAACATACAGTGTGTGTGTGTGTGTGTGTGTGAGCTGTGCCATCTACAAAGCTCCTGTTTACCCAGAGTTCCATAGGGTTGCGCAAAGTGACCACAGCTTTAATTGGAGCAAGATGTGCGCAGCTTGAGCAATACTTTTCTAACCCTGCCCACCCAACAAAAACACACAGACACACATACAAAAAAGCTTTTTTGACTCTCACTGATGACTTGGTTCTTTAATTACACTCTAGCGGGCCTGAAATGGACACCATTTCCCATCATGCAGCAATAACAGGTGATTAAATGGATTTCCCGCATGTGCTATTTAAAGGCAAAGCGAGGGTCGGAGGTTTCACCTGTCCACCTGAAATATATTTCCCACAATATACTTCTATTTGTCTATAGTTCACACATAGAAGCGGGAAAGTATACAACTGTCTTATCTGCCGGACACTCAGTAGCTCCACTGCAGCAGTTTTGGGGCTTAAAGGTATTTGTTCAAGGACACTTCAACAGAAGTAGATATATATTCACTGGTGGAGGAATTAAACTGGCAGCTGTCCAGGTAAAATGAGCAAGATGTTGGAGAGAACTGTGTACAATTGTGGTTTTCATTGAGATTGAACAGGAGAGAGAGGTGCAAGAGTTCAAATGTTTTAACAGTACACTGTATTGTCACAATTGTTGGGCATCCAGAACATCATCTTGACAGAAGAACCCAAGCAGATTCCACAGAGCTTTGTTTTCAAAGTTGCGGTGAATGGACATATTTTAGAGCTAGACCTCTCGGAGTGGTATTCCGGGAAAGGCTCTCAGATGGGGAACGCAGACACACTTTCTATGAGTGTGTGATTGTGTCCGTCTTTGCAGCTTTATAGGGCTTTTCGGTATGTGTGTGTGTGTGTGTAAATGTGTCTGCTGCATCCTGTTTGCTTACCTTTACTGTGATCGTGTGTGTGTGTGTGTGTGTGTGTGTGTGTGTGTGTGTGTGTGTGTGTGTGTGTGTGTGTGTGTGTGTGTGTGTGTGTGTGTGTGTGTGTGTGTGTGTGTGTGTGTGTGTGTGCACATGTGTGAAGAGATGAGGATTGAGCTGTGAGTCATGGCGAGTCGGCTTGTTCTGCCGGCTGGAATCGCAGACAGGAGGCAAGATAAAGTAGGAACCAGAGGCTTAAGGAGGTGAACGTTGGCTTATAAAACAAAAACATGTTATTTCCTATTTCACCTTGTTGGCTGAAATCCACAAATGAACAGTATATAGACACCATTAGATCAGTGCACATTTGTGTGTTTCTTCATGGAGAAACATGCTACATTAGGCTACTGGATGGGAATGAAGGTTAGACAGAGTTCAACTGAACTTTTTTTTCTTTTTCATTTATTCAGCCATGTCTGCAAAACTCTAAATCCTTGTAAAATAACTTGTTTTTAGAGGTCTTGAGTTTCTCACGCGAAAACTGCTGGGCACTCAAACAAATAAGGCGGAAAGGATATGATATGGCGGTCTATGTTGCTGTGGTCTTTCTGTGGTCATCCTGCATGGTCATTACACCCACTGTCCAGTTTTCATCTGGGGTTAGCCAAGATATAGTCCCTTCTTCACAGGCATCTCGAATAGGGGAAGCTCTATCTGCTTGTGCGTAGGGGAAATAGGAACTGTATCATATATATATATATATATATATATATATTTCTACACATTTCCCCAAAAAAGCGTCATTCCAGTCATCAATGTCTATGCCAGTTAGAGTGGAAAGTGTTGATTCATTCGTTGTGAAACCAAGGCTTTCGTCACATTTGCGTACTTGTGGCCAAAAGTGTAGGAAAAACACTTTTTTTCAGTCCAATATAATCCTTAAATAGTGTCCTATGTCTCACCCGTTTACCAATCATGTTCCTACATCTCTATTAATTTCTACTTCTCACAATCGCTTCTCTTTCTCCCTCCTACATTCTATGCACACAGGGCACGTGTCTGGGAACCACAACACCACCTTCATCTCCAGCGGTCAGGTGATGAACTTCAGCGGTGATGTCATCGTCGTCTATGTCAGCCAGACGTCCGTCGGCAGTGACAAGGCGGGTCAGGACGATGCCTTCGGCAGCCCTGTCCAGGAGGAGGCCAATGAGACGGCCCCGTTTTTCCAGAGCAGCCTTAGACCACAAGGGGACTCCATTTCCCAAAGTACCTTGCAAGACGAGACACTGCCAGTGCAGGAAGTGATGGAGGAGCTGGGAAAGTGAAAAGAGACGAATGGCTGGTTATTCGTCAGAAGAAGAAGTTTACTAACTTTATGAGTACCCCTCGGACTGAGCTGCATCGACCAAGACAGGACAGTACAGTGATTATCTCCGTAACTATCAGACATTGCATCTCATTACTTCATCTAATATATCCCATCACCCAATTCCATTACAAAAATACCAGAATAAATGTGTATAATATATCCAATTGCTGTACAAGAACAGGAACAGGAAGGCTTTCAATTCAAATGAAGCTGAGCAGGGAGCAACTTTTAGGGATGCAAAGTTATTGATCTCTGCCCACATCATTTGTTTGGAATATAATCTTCTTTAATTTCACACATCAGTCATTGAATCCTGCCTCAGGCATCTCCAAAGTGCCTTTATTCATTTTCCATTGGAAGGCTGCATGCTTTTTCAAATGGAAACTCCCTTCATTCCAGACAATGATGGGGATTTTTTTCTTTTGGGAAAATGGATGTGGAACTAGGGTTCAGACTGGAGAAACGTCATGTTTTTATCGTTGTATGGAAATTGCAGCTGGGTCTTGATACAAGAGAGTAACATTATTTTATTTCCCGCCTTCCAGTCCGGGTTAGAGTCTGTACACTCCTGTTTTTTAAAGGTTCTAAATTTGCCATTTGGACGATTTCAAGAGTTTCCTTGCATGACAAAATATCCACCATGTGGAAATAATTGTGTTTTCTCTCACAAAATCAAGCCATGAAAGTAAATATTTTTAAGAAAATTCTGTCAAAAGAGGCACACCACTTGTGTGCCTCTTTTGACAGAATTATCTAAAGAGACGCATCCAGTTTTGGTACGGCGGTTGTTTATGCCATATGTAGACTTTTTCTTTTTATTCTCCTCTTATTGCAACAGAGAATAAGTGCAGTGTGTGTCTAAGAAAAAAAATGCTATGCATTTGATAAGCTATTTTATTTTGTTTGGTTTCATTATGTTTTGATGTGCAAGCCTTAATGAAGAAAAGTAAGATGTCAGCCTGTTTATATTTGAACTAATTTTACAAAGTTTATGTATTATTTCAGAAGATGCACATGTGATCAATGTTTGTATATATTTCAAAAGAAGCATGATGTATATGTGAAACACCAATGAACATTCCCTTTGTGCTTCCTCTCATGTGATTGTGGTTGTGTTAAGTGGAGCCATTATAGCATGCAAAACGCACATGTCGGAGTTAAAAGGGTTCGATTGCGACATCGCCATACATATGCAGCCTTATGATTATTATGTACATCAATCAAACCTATTGTAAGACTGAGACGATATTTTGATTGCAATTAAATATATTTTGCACCCAATCATCTCAGGTATGGCTGCTGTCCTACATGCTGTGGTTTCTCTCCGTCAACTTTCCTATTCTGGTTTTCGACAAATTACAACGAACGATGTCATCCATCGCCTCGAGATGATATGTAATCTTCGTGAAGCGATGCTAACTACACATGTGGCAAGGCCTCCCCGCGCTGACAGACGGGCAGGCAGACAGACAGGCAGAGCCTTTCATCAGGCAAGCAGCTGTGAGGGGAAACGCAGCTAGCAGTCAGACCAACTAGCGTCACGGCGAGACCACATGAGAGACGCTGGCAGCACTCATTTAGGCTTGGTTTGGGTCAGCAGGAGTGTGTTTGTGTGTGCGTCCATGTGTTTAAGTGTGCGTCTCGGCTTATTTTATGGTTGTTTGTGAAAACAGGAAGTTATGACTAGCTTTCACATGGTTTACATGAGACCTGGCTGCAACACAGAACCTGCCTGTAGATTTAAATGATTTCAGCTTCTTCTTATTTTCTCTCCTTTTTTTTTTTTTTTCTTTCAGCCTTCCATGTGTAAGAAAACAGACTTTCATTTGACTTAAGATATGTAGGAAGTTCTAAACCCCTGCACGTTGCTACAGGCTGCCCCCTAGTGGTGTGTTAGGATGACAACAAGACAAGAAATCACAAATAAATGTGAAAAAAAAGTGACTTTAAAAGTAGTGCAGGGCAATGAAATGGTTCTGTTTGTGACATTATTATAATACATTGACGGGTTATAGTGGTGTCATTAAATCATACAAACATGACCCATTTACCACACACACACACACACACACACACACACACACACAGCCACACGCACACACTTTTTTAATTAAATAACAGAACTAGAGGTCCCTCATGTAGGGGGAGGGGAGTCATGCTCCGGATTCAGCGTTCACACTCCAGACTTATTAAGGATCATATAACCGTCATTGTCACCCCAATCAGCAGTTAGGATAATAGTCTCACATCCAGGGGATAACTTAGACCTTCCTGTGGAAAGCACCAGGAAATCCACAGCGGTGAAATGCTGAAGCTACAGTGGGCTCACCTGTGGCTCCAGGTTTTCAATTTCACCTGCACTGAGTCTTCTGCACAGATGCAGTTTCTGGTTACTTCACGGATCATGAGTTTGTTGCATGTGGGGAGCTTGAAATGGTCAAATCAAACTACCAAAAAGTAATTTCACTGAGGAACACCTGGACCAGCACACAAGCATAAAATGCTGCTTTTTAATGTATTAATAATAATAATTCATATATCAAAAATACTGAAATCTAAAAATGAGTTATGTATTAGATAATCGTTTTCTGAGTACTTTTCTTTCTAGTATAGCTCCTTTTACTAAGTAAGATGACGCCACAGCAATCTGCTGAGGCGAAAGGCGTCAAGTTGGACTTAGAAATGGCAAGCATTGTTAAATAAATAACTAGTTCTCTGTTACTTGCCATGTGATTGCTCTTCATGAACCACCATTATAAATTCTACCAAATTGATTAGTTGCATTAGCAGACTTTCAACAGAAGGGTGCTTGTAATGTAATTATGACTTGCCAATAAGGGCCAATAAGAGTGTTACTTTCTCTCATTTCTCTGCCATCCTGTCGTTGGAGGAGCTACTCATACTTTTTGAAGGGATATCACAATTTTGTGTCAGCAGCTACAGAAATGCAAGCAATCAGGTAAAAATCTTTGTATATTTTTTGCGATTTAGGCGTGTGAACATTGTTGTTTCAGGTCAGTTCAGACAGAAACTGTCAAGGGAAGTTGCCAAGTCAGCTTAAAGCCTGTGACATTTAACTTCATCTTATCGGTGACTGTTGTTTCTGGCATTCACTGTTTAGCCTGAGGTGGTAAACCTCACTCACCTTGTAATTTCGTTACCGTAAGCTTGAACGACCGCGTCACATAAACAATAATTTATTCTCCCCACTTGTCTTACAAAGCTTTTTATTCTCCTGTCCATACCTCACTCCTCAGGTCTCTGTTCATCCCTGGCTGGACTTCAGATGTGCGTCTGGAAGGGAAGACAGCGATAATAACGGGGGCCAACGTTGGAATAGGCAAAGAGACGGCGAAGGACTTGGCCGGCAGAGGCGAGCAAACACATTTACTCATATGACTCAGAATGCCTGTGTGGAAAAATGTTTACAGTTTAAGCATGAAAGATTAACAAATACAATGAGGTGGCTCAAATATTAAATTGTCATAGACGGACAGACAGACAGACAGACAGACAGACAGACTTGACTGCACATGCAGGCACGCAGTCACCACTAAGAGGTATTCATCTCCGTAGGTGCCCGGGTGATTTTGGCATGCAGAGACATGGCAAAAGGAGAGCAAGCTGCTCGAGACATCATGAGGGAGGTGAAGGGAGCCAAGGTAGTCGCCAGGCAACTGGATCTGGCTGACACCAAATCGATCTGCCAGTTTGCTGAGAATATCTACAGCAGTGGGTGGCACGCCACACGCACGTATATTTCATGAAGAGAAATGTATATTCTGCAGGTAACAGACATTTTGTTTTCCAGATGAGAAGGTTCTTCACTATCTGATCAACAACGCAGGTGTGGCTATGTGCCCGTACGCCGTCACAGTGGATGGATATGAGATGCAGTTCGGAGTCAATCACTTGGGTAGGCGACTGAATTCTAGACGAAATACACCAGTTTTGTGGGAAATTGTCCGTGTTGGAAGGTCTGTTGAATTCATTGATTATAATAAATCACCACATTTTTTTATGGGCCGCTGCCAGTGTCCCTCGCTATTTTCATTTTAGCGATGAATGCAGCAATAGCACAAATGATCAAGCTCTGTTCCCATGACCCCAGAGGACCAGTGAACCAATCTCTGAAGTATTTCCTTCTTTCTTCCCACATTTTATTTCTGCTCCTTCTGTGTCTTATTTTCTCTTCTTTCTCTCTACTTCCAACCCAATCTCTCTCTCTCTTCAGGTCACTTCTTCCTGACATTTCTGTTACTGGACTTGCTCAAGCACTCGGCCCCATCCCGAGTCATCAACTTGTCCTCGCTAGCTCACACCATGGGCAAGATCCAGTTTGACGACCTGAGTGGTGAGAAGAATTACCACCCTGTCAGGGCCTACGCACAGAGCAAGCTGGCCAACATCCTGTTTACCAGAGAGCTGGCCAAAAGGACTGAGGGTAGGGTGTGTGTGTGTGTGTGTGTGTGTGTGTGTGTGTGTGTGTATGCGACAGAGACAGAGCAACATTATGCTTTATGTATGTTCGCCTTTATGTATCTTCCTGTTTCTCTCTTTTTCACTGGCCGTAAAAAATGGATCCACATCTCTTGCCAGTGTGAGAGTCTCATGCCTCAACCACAACCGCTCTGGGCAACAAACAGAGCGTGGAGAAACTTGTTTGTTAAAGGGGGGGGGGGGGGGGGGGCACACACTAGGCTGAAGGAATGAGTCATCGCTCCTCCGAACACACCGTGTTTGTCAGTCTCACTATTGAGCTAATCTTTTTAAAGAGAAGATTATGCGGTAAGAAGGACTTTTCTAAATGGATGATACAACTGATGCAAGGATTTTATTCACATACAGTTAATATACAGGATTAAAATACCGGGATTCTAATATTGAGCTGATGTATTTATCATTACACCCTTGGCCATGTGATTTATATTTGACTAGTATACAACTGTTTTTGATTGGTTTCTTCATGGTTACTCAGCTCTAGGTGTGATGGCTTACTCTGTGGACCCCGGCATGGTGAGGACTGAAATAACCAGGCACCTGGGGCGCCCTCTTGTGACCATGACCAAGATGCTCAGCCACTTGCTCAAGACCCCGGCAGAGGGAGCCTACACCAGCGTCTACTGCACCGTCACTTCTGAGCACCAGCTGGCTACTGGAGGATACTACAAGTCAGTCTGACACCTCAACATGTAAACAAGGGAGTTAGTGTTAATTTTGGATGACAACATATTAAGTTGCACCGTTAAAAGTATCTCCTACCTACCACCAGAAGTCTGCCTGATGCAAAAACATGTCAATTAACTAGATTACAAATAATGCAACTTGGTCAGCACTTAAAAGTGAGGATGGTGGGTGTTCAGACTGGTATATTACATTTACACTGAAAAAATGAACATTAAAGATTTAAGATGGTATAAAAACACATGCAAGCAGAGGCTGTATTACATGCCTGGTTTATTCGTCAACCAGTTTGTTTTAATTTTGCTTATTGAAGCTTTTTTGACAAAACAAGTAAAGAGATTATATGGTAATTACCTGTCGTCTCGTCGACCCTGGATGACATTCATATCAGACAGTAAAAATCGTAAAATAAAAACCCACAATTAGAGGGAGAAGATCAAAATAAGCGATGGAAGGATGTAGAAAATGTACTTTTATGATGGGATCCAGAAACTATAACTGATCATTGATTGTCCACCTTTATTATGCAGATTACAATAGAGGAGGATTAGATCAAAAGAAACTTGGTGTTGAAAAACTTTATGACAACTAAAAAAGTTCCATGTGCAAAAGAGGTAATTACTGTCTTTCCTTTGCTTCCAGGGACTGTGCCAGCGCAGAGAGCTCCAGGGCAGGTCAGGATGATGGCACCGCCTTAAAGCTGTGGGCTGTGAGCTGCCACCTGCTCGGCATCCGCTGGAGATAAACTGACATTTAAACAGCTCTCCTACATGGAGACGGAGCACGTACAGCAATACCCTCAAATAGTATGCTGATTTTAGATTCCCTGAAACAGATACATCTTCTCATAGGAACTGAGTTTGATTGGTAAAACTCAAGTTATAAAGGCTGAGAGTTATTTAGAGACTATTTAGTTGGAGAGAACAATGTTCATGGCTGTTGCTAATAAATATCACCGGGATTCAAAACTGCCAGATGTTCTCGGGTGTTTTGTATGCAAGCTAGGATGTCATGAATCATCGCTGTTAGAACAACTCCTGTTCCTTGAATGAGTTATTCACCAATGTGTGGGCGTCTTTTGGAAATCCTCATGACTGGGATTAGGTTTTGGTAACATGGTCCAATTTGATTTAGGGGGACCTCGAGTGGCCACGAAGCGATGTTGCAATATCATCATGATAATAGCATCATATGGTTATTCATGGGGAATATTATTATATGTGCGCTGTGGTGAAAAAAACAAAAAACAAAAACAAATAGGAGATTTCCTACCAGTCTCTTGGGTCTGCTTGGCAACTCCAGTCTCAGAGCGGCCGGATGATCCGCAGTCTGCAACTTGCGAAGCAATTATGCGTCAGCTCGCTCCTGATTGGCCCAGCCTTGTTATTGCCACGAGGGAACGCGCCGCGGTGGGGAGAGAGAGGACACGCTGGGGGAGACTTCGGGAGGTAAATTCATTTCTTGCTGAGCAGACTCACTGGTCCTGAGGTGGGGATCTGTTGCTCTCGAGGAAGGATGAACTGCAGGTAAGAACGGAACACGTTAGATTGGTGCGCATGTTTGTCATTTTAGGGGGATTAGATTCTACTTTGCCTCCAGATTTGGATCTGATTAGTGTGATAAGATGTGTCGATTTAGAAATGTAAATGATCAGCATAAACAGTTGAAGTAACCACTCTGATTGATTTGTGCTCCTGTTGGTGGGTTTGAACTGAATATGTTCATATCATAATCATAATAGGGAATATAAAAATATAAAAAAATATAACTATACAAACAGATACTTGTACAGGATATAGCAAACATACACAAACATGTGTGCTTGAATCTAAACATTTTCAATTTATAGATCATGTTTAGCATGATTTTCCAGTCATCATATTTCAAATTTCCACAAAGGATACTTTCTGAGTGAATGTGTGTAAATGTGTGTAAGCAGGCAGCCATAATAGCAGTGAGGATTGGAAACTTCTAGCAAATAATATTCTTTTTGTTTGTGATCATTGTGTTTTCTGTGATTGCTGCGTGTTGCTCAGGAGCGTGTGCTGTAACCGCTGGTCGTCTGAGGAGAGGTTGGATGGGAAAACAGTCGTCATCACCGGAGCAAACACCGGCATCGGAAGAGAAACAGCCAGGGATCTGGCGAGAAGAGGTAGCACATCCGCTCACTCCTGTCTGTCTCTCTCCACCTGCCTGTCTTCTGTCTCACTCCCATTAAATGCCTTATTTCCACTGACTTCCAAACTCTAATGCTTTGGGCTGTTTAAAGCTATGAAGCGTGATCTTTGACTGTGCCTTCTTGTGCTTGGACCTCCACCATACAATCAGGTTTAATCCTGCTTGTGTGCTTATTCAATGGGCTTATGCTGTGTATGAGTCGGTGGGACCATTAAGCTTTCAAGTGATTTTATAGCCCTCATTTATATTCCAACACCAAAGTAAAGGCCGGGTGGAAGAGAGATCACCAAAGTGAGCATCTTCTTTAACACTTCACCAATCCAAGTGGCAAATGGCTGTGATGGAAGACAGACGATGCATTGTGAGGGTCTGCTCCCCTCCCGAGCCAGACAGGCAACAAAGAGAGAGAGACACACACCGACACACACCGACACACACACACACACACACACATAAAGAGTGAGAGCAATTTAAAAAATGGTTGTGCATAAATGATTCAGGCTTTTTTTATTTGTTTGAAATGCTTTGCATGGCATCTACCTCCTCTCCTGAACAACCAACATGTGTGGTTTTATTTCACAATTGAGAGAGCAACCAGGAATGTTATTTGATTTTACTGCAAAAAAATCTGTTAACAAACAAAGTACAGAATAATGAGTGAAACAAACTGGGACAAAAGAAGGAGAGGACAAAAAGAATCACTCACTGCCAGGGGAAAAGATTATAACTGTGGTCCTCGCATCCGGAGAATTCACCATCAAATTACTGGATCCCCTTTCAGTAAATGGGATTATGTAATGACACGATGACAACATGATTGAATTTGCGAGGATTCATAACGGAGAGATGGTTCCTTGAGGCACTGTATCAGGAAAAACACAGGACCTCAACCTTTTTTAGTAAATTATTTGTTGTGTCAGTCATTCACCATGCTGACAAAGCGAAATGTGCATATATGGATTTAATAAAGGATATGATCAGGTTTTTACTCAAGTTACTATTTCTATTTTGTTCTGATTTGCATTTATTTAAATATCTATCTAAAAATATATACATCCCATACACTGACATGCTTTATGGGTGCATTGCACTGTGTACTCATCTGCTGGATGATCTTTAACTTGACTCAGTATAACCTTTCATTCTCACTCTTGTTTACTATTATTGAGTGAGCTTGGCTGCCAGGGAAATGTGGGAACAGTTGGGTTTTTTCCACATGGGAACAGCAGGGGGGAACAAAGAAACTGTGATGGGATACAGACGCTACGCTCCAACTGATTAATGGCTCTCCTCTTTCCATAATTGGTGAGTGCAGTGCGTGTGTGTGTGTGTGTGTGAGTGTGTGTGGTGGGGGGAGTTGTTTCTCTATTTGTTAGTTTGTGTGGGCATGCATGCATGTTTGTGGGTGACAGAGAGTGAATGTGTGTGTGTGTGTGTGTGTGTGTGTGTGTGTGTGTGTGTGTGTGTGTGTGTCCTCAAAGCCCCTTTTCTGGGCTCATTAAGGAGAATGCGTCGTAATTTGCGTCAGAGGCGAATGAGAATGACACAGTTGAGAGGGTCTTGTGTTCATGCGAGCCGAGCACCTGGCTAAATGAGAAGTTAGGGGAACATTAGAGGATGATCTCCAACGTGCACTTCCCCCTTTATTGATGTAGCTTCGTGTGCCTGCACAGGGAGCAAAGCTTTTCATAGTTTTGGCAACTTCTCAGCCATTAGTAGAAGACATTGTGCTGTCGAAAATGACAGTTTATTGTCTTTGTCCTGGGATTTCTCATGAAAAACATTGACTTGCAGCAGAAAGATGAAGTCTCATGGGAGAAGAAGACATTTCAGAGTGGGATGCTTGCTTATTCTCACTCAGGAAGTTTGGAATTCAGGAGCAAAGTAGTGTGGAATGAGGAGACTTTCGTCATGAGTTGTGACCTTTGGCCCTTGTTTTTTCCAGGCGCACGCATCATCATGGCATGCAGAGACCTGGAGAGGGCAGAGGAGGCGCGGACGGACATTTTGGAAGACACAGGAAATGAGAATATGGTCATCAGGAAACTGGATCTCTCTGACACAAAGTCCATTAGAGTGTTTGCAGAAATCATCAACAGAGGTAGGAAACTAACCATCGGCCTCCTCATAGATCACTGCGTTGTTTCATATATGATAATTATGACAAACTATTACTAACTCTTCCTCGTGTTTTTGTGGGATGTTTTTTTTTCAGAGGAGAAACAAGTGAATATCCTGATAAACAACGCAGGTGTCATGATGTGTCCCTATTCCAAGACTGCTGATGGGTTTGAAATGCAGCTAGGTGTCAATCATTTGGGTAAGTCTTACGGGAAGCTGTCATCTCAACCTGGATTTTACATTTCCTTCAAATATCCGTCAATCAGAGTGGTTCAGTTGGCAGCGATGTTTATGAGCGATTTTTATGAGCGATGTTCATCAGCAAGGAGAAAAACAGAAGCCGCTCAGTCTCTGCAATCGATGTGACATTTAGTTGGCTGTCTTCGAGTTAATTCATTATACAATTACATAGTGATGAGAGGGATTTCCCTGACAGAAGGAGGTAAAACTATTTTAATCCATATTAGCAAAACACATATTCGACCAAGCTGGCCAGGAAAAATGAACCAAAGTGACTGTTTTCTTCAAGCTGTGACTGTTTTCCCTTTATTGAACGTTGGCTTCCTTTCAAATGATCTTTTCCTCCGTGGTATTTTTGTCACAGGCTGACAGAGAGGAACAGTCTGTGCTCGAGCATCACCCACACACGTGGACACACACACACACACATGCATAGGTGCATATGTGAATACATATGTGTACATTCACAAACATCCTTGACATGTGCACATGTAGTTTAAACTCTGGTGGGTCGACAGGAAAACAGGAAAAAGAGAACAATAGTAAGGAAAGCAAAAACACCCAAACCAGATCTCTAACTGTCCTTCACAGAGTTCCCATGAGGGTTTTTAGGGCCATACGGGAAACAGAAAAAATGTTTTTCTCCAGTGTATATATATACCGTGTATATATATATATAGACACACAAACACACACACACACACACACACACACACACACACACATATCACAATAGCATGTCCCCCAGGACATTTGAGCATCTAACACATGTATTCTGGTGATCTTTATATGAACCAATTTATTATGTAAATGTCTTAATTTATGTAAAGGGATATAAAATTCAGGTGGCAGGTGACATTAAAAATATAAATATAACTGAATATAATGTTTCTCAGGAACTCTGCATAGATTCCAATTATTAATTCTCCCATATCAACTATTTTATTTATTGATATCCCTGATGAGTCAACACACATGTAGGCATGATTTACATTTTTTTTTACTGTAACATTTTATGACATATTATACTATGACTCTGGGATACTCCACTATAACTTTCTATGACAAACTTTACTTTGACATTTTTATGACGTACTCTACAATAACTTTTTATGATATACTTTACTTTACTTTACTAATTAAGTATAACACTTTACTATGATTTTTATGGCATTTGTATGGAATACTATGCATTCACTTGTTTATGGCAGTTTGCCTTTTATGGTTCACTATACTGTGACTTCTTGATGGCATACTATGTTATAACTTTTCACGGCATGGAAGTCTGTCATTTTTAAGACTATGAAAACTATTAATTTTATGATATTCTGACTTTTCTATAATATGCAATACTGTGGCTATTTTATCACATGCTATACTAGACTTTCCATAGTATGATATGTATGCCATACAATACTATGCTATTTTTATGATATACTATACAATTTATGCAAAGACCATAGAAATAAAATATGTTACTGGTATTTCTATGACCATTACACTTGCATAGAGTGAGTAAGCTTGTCCTGGCAAGTGACTGTAAGAAATAGAGTTTCGGGGAGAGACCGTGTCATGATACCAAACAGTACTGTGAAAGTTAGTGTTCGCGATAAAGAATTTTGCCCAAATTTTAAAGATGTGTGCAAAGGGCAAGAAAGGCATCGCGACTATTAGGAGATAGCATCTCGTTGGCACGGTCACTGGTGATGTCTCACAGAGTGGTTGTTCTTACATCTACAGCAGCTCCGACTTTCTTTCTTCTTTATGTTAAGCCCTTTTCTTTGATGAAAAAGTAGGTTAAGTAGGTTATTCTATGAGTTTCCAAATCGTTGTGATTTTGGCCGGCAGTAACCTATGACATTTTCAAATTTGAGTGGATCAAACGACAGCAGTGAGCAAATAATTGATGTAATGACATTTAATAACAATAGCCTCAACGTGTGCATCTCCTCACTTCCCTCAGGTCACTTCCTGTTGACCTACCTGCTGCTGGATCTCATCAAGCAGTCGGCCCCTGCCCGTATCGTCGTGGTGGCGTCGGTGGCCCACACTTGGACCGGGCTTCATCTGGATGACATCAACAGCGAGGGGAGTTACGATACCATAAAGGCCTACGGGCAGAGCAAGCTGGCTAACGTCCTCTTTGCACGCTCGCTTGCCTTGCGGTTACGAGGTGAGGTGAGATGGTACCTGCATGAGCATGCGTCACAACTTAATTACATTTACAACACATATATTTGCTTTTAAACTTGGTTCACAAATGATAAAGGCATACACACAATTATAGGAATATGTGAGCATGTACCCATGTGCAGGATTAGCGTGCTGGGAGACTTAAAACTCTTGATGTCTGGGATTGAAGGCTTGCTGGCTGACTTCTAATGGGAGAATAACCCTTTATAGTGGGTGGAGAGCAGAATAGCCTTTTCAGTTATTGCCAAGAAATGTGAGTGAAAAAAGCAGCACAGTATTCAGTTTTACAGACTGACGTAGGGGATTTCAAACTCACCATCACTTGCACACTAATTATATTTTCTTGTTCTGAGTAAGTGGAGCAATTGTATATTTGAATTTGACTTTCACTGGAAATGAGCCATTTTGCTGTCTCAATACGTTTTTCTTGCTCTTGCTTAATGGCCAAGAACTGAACCCTACAGTCGTAATGGTTGATCTGGAGAATCAAAACTAATTCCATTAGGATTTTAACTCAAAATCAATGTTATTCATTCACTGGCCAAGCTGGTGTTTGAAAGAGAAGGATATTTTGCACTGAAATACGTGTACAACATTGTATGCAAAATCATAGCCGAGTGTGCAACTGTTAATAGCGTGCATACTTGTTTGCATGTGTGATAATGAATCTACAGTATGTGTGTAGGTGACTGCGTAGGTACCTGTGTATGTGTTGAAGGCACAGGGGTGAGCGTGTTCTCTCTGCACCCGGGGGTGGTGCAGTCTGACCTGTGGAGGCACCAGCATCAGTGCATCCAGGTGGCAGTAAAGATCTTCAGCATTTTCACCAAGACAACACTGGAGGGAGCACAGACCACTATCTACTGTGCTGTGGAACCAGGCCTGGAGGGCCAGAGTGGAGGATACTTCAGGTACACACAGTATTTCAGCCAACTTACAATTACAACTGCTGCTCAGCATTAATATCTTTATTATTATTATTATTATTATTATACAACACTTAAGTACAGCAAACAGTTTTGGTCATTCTCTGCCCCTAACAGCGACTGCGCTCCTGCAAGGTGCTCCAGGGCGGCCTCTGATGATGACTCAGCCCAAAAACTGTGGGAGGTCAGCTGCAACATGCTTGGCATCACCTGGCAGTGAACGTTGCTGAATTAACTGTGCAGTGAAAGGACATTGTATGCTATGTGTCATCGTTTAAACAGCACTTTTACGCACTTTCATAGAGGGATTAATGTCACCGCTGTGAGGCAAATGTATTTTATAACTAAGAAGTAAAGTCTAAAAGGATCTCTAACAAGAGCTTGTTTTTTTTTTTATTTGTAAAATATCAAAATGAATCAGAATTTTTAGTCAAGTTGTATTTATCAGCAAGATGATGATGTCTTTTTATTGTACTTTTACTAAATCATGTGGGGATTCTTTGTCACTTTTGTATCTTGAGTGCAGCTGGTGTTCAAACGTGTTAGCTATAAAGATGTTAGCTTGTAAAGACGTTAGCCAGTATGGTCTTGCTATGGAATATAAAGAAATGTCTTAAGTGCTCCTTACAAGCTTTCAGTTCCAGTGGATTATTCCCCTTCCCCTCATGTAACCTGCAGTTTCAGATGCCTTCCTGTTAGCTTAAGAAAGAGACACGTAAAATGATGTTAATGTGACAATATGATCATGATGTTAAATTACAACCAAACTGGAAAACGTATTGCAAACTTCTGTGCGTTTCTAATTCTTACTGAAAAAATGACTGTAGTTCTGAGTGTATTTTGTTAATATTAACATTTTACAAGCTGTTAGGTTGACCTTTTTTTAGTTGCAGTAATGTGACACTGGGATAAATTTAGCCTTTGAGAATTAAAAGAGATTAGGTAAGATTAGTGTATTAATAATGAGAGAATTGAGGGTCTTAAAGTCTCAGCCATGCCTCACATACAGATGACTGAATTTCAATGCGATCACTCCATTGTAGAGTCATTAAAATGACAAATGTAGAAAAGCGATGTTGGAGTCCTGCTACTTTTTTGCTAATTGATTTAATCCCTGATAATGGGTGGACAACAGTGTATAGAATGCAGTGGACTGCATCACATGTATTACTGTGAGTGTGGGACACATTACACTAGTAGATTAGGAAACAAAAATGCCAGAATTACGCTATCTTAATCTAAATCCCATGATGGCGTATTTAAGACTAAAGGAATGTGGCATTAGCAAGAGAAGAGGTAGGACCAATGCTTCCTCAAAGCACAGTGTGTAGCCTATTATGATTTATAATCTCACTCACCAAACAACAATATCCAATCAGTCTGCTGTCCTGCTTCCAGGAATTCACTTCAATTTAAATAACAGAAACAGTTCCGATGTTATTCTACTTAAACAGACAGTAAAATATTCCCATGTGTTTCACTATATTGAAATACTGTACTTAATTTGTTCATAATACAGAGAGGATTTATTTTTAACCTAAGTAAAAATAATTGAATACTTCATAAAAAAAATCATCTGTACCAGTACTGATCTCACAGCTGCCCTGTTGTGCCACGAATAAAAATACATTATTATGTTTCATGTAGCCTAAGATTGAACAAGAAGAGGAAACATAGCGTGATACCAGTGGAGGGGCTTGGTTGGGCTATAGCCCCATCAAGAATTGTGTAAAAAACCACCAAGAAAAAAACAACAACAAAATAACCAAGAAAAGTGCGGAGTTCAACAGCACCACAACGTCACGTCGTAACGGCATTCAGGCAGCTGCGATGACAACTGTCACTGATCTGGGTTCATTAACAGACTGTACTGTCCGTACGTAAACGTCACTCATGTGAGCCCGCTTTTAGTGTATGCTCGACACAGAGACAGCAGGCTACTAGTTTGTAAGCTACCTGGCTCCAGCAGTTCAAGTTAGCGACTTATAGTCACTCACGTTAAGTTAACGTTAGTAAGCTGGTCAAAATTGATCATGGTCCATGGATACATTTGTTTTTAAACGTCGTCGGACGGAACAACAGATGGCGGTGGCGGGCGTGTTGGATAAAACTACGGACGCAATGTTGACACCTGCAGGGGGAGATGACCACTCGGGTCCCGGCTGTTAACGTAACTATTCACGTTTCGCTGTCTCTGTCTCTCTCTCTCACTGTGTGCGTGTTTATAGCTGTGGGAGGGTGTTGTCAGCGCCACCGCCAGGATTCAATTTCAATGTACGCACAGAAACGGCAAATACAACAACAAATGGAAAAATACTTTTTTAAGACAAAATCTAATGTTTTCAGTATGAGTGAAATCAGTAGCGTATATCATGGTGATAGGCCCCGGTGCAAATAGTTTTTTGTGCCCTCCATCCCCGACCTAAACACAAGCGCACGCTTGGGAGCACTCCACGCACGCACACACACGCTTGGACACGCACGCACGGTATGATAACTCTGCCGGCCCGGGGAGAGAGACATGCATCGGCTCGGCCCACAGTGCTCAGCAGCAGAGAGGTGACGAGACTAGAGCCGAGCTGTATTGTGTAGTGGAGAGGGGCCAACACACGGCATGCGTAATTGCGCACACACGCGCGATCGTCCTCTCAAATGCGGCTGCATCCGGCCCGGTTCAGCAGCATCAATTTTTTTTTTCCACCTTCAAAAAAAGTCCTCCCAGTGCGTACTGGATTCCGGCTGGCAGCGCCACTGGGTGTTGTTATATATTCACATTGAAATTCTGACATTGATTTGAGCCCCACCGTCGTATGAGTTAGCCCCACCGTAGTTGAACCAGAAAAAATACTCTGGAACGGCCACTGCCTTTGATACATGTCACATCCCCCTCTCTCTCCCATGTTTCCTCTCTATCCACCGCTAAATACAAAGGTGTCTATGCAAGAAAATAATCTTTAAAAAAAAAAGCCTTGATCATATTGTTAAAGAAAGGTCATGCTATAGCAAGTCGAAAATTCACGAAAAAGTCAGTCAGAATATATTCATAAAAAAATTTAAAATTGTTAAAGAGTCATAAAAATCGCTCATATCGCTTGATGCACCAAGTCTCAGTGTAGTGAGTCCAAAACAGCCATAAAAAGCCATGATCAATTTTTTCAGGAAAAATAAAGTCATACTATAGCATGTCGAAAAAAAAGTGAAAAATCGACAAAATTCATAAAATGTTGTAAAAATTATGTAAAAGTCCTAACATATGCTTCTATATCGCGTGTCAATCAAAATCTGAGTGTAGTGAGTCCAAAACAGTCATAAAAAGCCATGGTCAACTTTTTCAGGGAGAAAAAAGTCATACTATAGCATGTCGGAAAAAAAGTGAAAAATCAACAAAATTCATAAAATGTTGTAAAAATGATGTAAAAGTCCTAACATATGCTTCTATATCGCGTGTCAATCAAAATCTGAGTTTAGTGAGTCCAAAACAGTCATAAAAAGGCATGGCAGGCAGGTGGTTGAGTGGTTAGAGTGCATGCCATTTACCCATGTCTGCATATATGCAGCAGCCTCAGGTTCGAATCCCGGCTGTAGATCCTTTGATACATGTCACATGTGCGATCGTTTTTTCCACCTTCAAAAAAAGTCCTCCCAGTGCGTACTGGATTCCGGCTGGCAGCGCCACTGGGTGTTGTTATATATTCACATTGAAATTCTGACATTGATTTGAGCCCCACCGTGGTATGAGTTAGCCCCACCGTAGTTGAACCAGAAAAAATACTCTGGAACGGCCACTGCGTGATACAATATAGTTATTACAATAATTGAAATATAAAGATGCTGTAGACAAAAGCTCAATAAATAGTATGGTGTTGCTGTTTAGATTCAGTAGAAATAAAATAATGTGTGAAAAAGAAACGTTTCGTTCTGTTAACTTTTAAGTCTCGAGTGCTTTTCTATTTTATCAGCGGCCAAACTTAATAGTTGGATTGAAGCCTCCTAGCCTATAGGGGGCAGTGTGGGCAACAATTCAACCTTAGACAAAAAAAAGGAAAGAAGATGATACGCATGCGCATGTAAAGTATACGTCAGCTCTTCTCCTCTAACAAGCACCCGGAAAGCTACGTGGCCTTTATTCTTCTGACTGTCTTCTCGTGTAACACGACCTCCGAACCAGGTAAGCTAAGAACCCTTATATTAAATGTAATTTTTTTAAATATAAACTTATTCCCTTACTGAAGTGATGTTTTTTTGACTGGCATTTGTTTTGTACATGAATTTCCAGCTAACCGAACGTTACATCGACCCGATAGCTTTTCTTACAGTGACGTTAGCTAAGCTAAGCGTTAACTTAAATGTTTTCTAATGATAACTGGCACATATTGGTAAATATATGATGTATAAAAGAAGGGAACATGACAGTATATTGACAATTGTATCGTTATTGGAGTCATGACAGATTCAGGCTGCTAGCATTTAAAGCCTTAACATCGATCTTGTTTTTATTTGGTGTGCAGCTGTAACACCATGGATCAAGTAATGCAGTTCGTCGAGCCCAGCCGGCAGTTCGTCAAGGACTCGATAAGGCTCGTAAAGAGATGCACGAAACCCGACAGAAAAGGTAGGTTTTCCATTTGGCCCAGTCTCCGTTGTATACTAGCAAATTGGAACCGATTCAATCGAGCTAACGTTACCCAGTTTCGAGACTAAACTGCTACGTGCTAACAAATGTAGTATCCAAAGATCAATAAGAGTCATTTTATTTTGACTGGTTATTATTTTTTGTGCCGTCCTTCAGAATTCCAGAAGATTGCCATGGCCACAGCTATTGGGTTTGCCATCATGGGTTTCATTGGTTTCTTCGTCAAACTCATCCACATCCCCATCAACAACATCATTGTGTGAGTATCAGCAACACACTGCTTAGTCACATGATAATTGTATGTTAATGAAGTGTTCTTACAGATAATGTGTTAGATAGTGGAAGTCCCTGATCTGTCCAGAGACATTTTATTCCAGTGTTTCAATGACAGTCATCAGAGATAGGGGGGGTTGACCCCACCCACTCCCTTTTAAAGAGAAACTGCTTTGTGTTTATTTACTCACGTTAAAGATGTAAATAACAATCAAATTGGGCATGCAAGAGAGAGATTGTAGTCCAAATACTATTCTAAATACCACTTGTTTACCAGACCTGAAAGAGGCTCATAACATTTAGATCAGACTGCATTGAGTTTGTATTATAAGGAAGACTGAAATAAATTAACAGAAAGCACAACATTAATTTAAGAAAGAAGACCAAATACTTAACAAGTGTGTATATAATAATATTAATTATTACTATCCGATTAGGATTACCCTTTACACAAGGCAGAACATTCATTTTATTCAATGACTGATACAATCGCATTAACTAAAAGTTTTTAACAGCATTAGATGTGCAAAAAGTGATTTATCAGCAGTTTTATAACTACACAAAAGACGAGGTGAGGAAAAAAGCAGTCACACAGGTAGCATTCATGATTTTATTTTTGTGTACAGTATCCAAATTCTTAAGTCAGAATATACATTATACTAAAGTGCAGACGTTTGATTGTAAGTAATCAAGTTATTTTGGGGAGTGGTTTCCTTCAGGAGTGATGATTTGGTTTCCTTAGTCTTTCAAACTGAACATTAGAGAAAACTATTTTTGTTTATGTGCCTTTTCCAACCACTAACGCAGCCTTTCTTGTCTTTTTTCCATCTAGTGGCGGTTAGATCTTGGTCAAGAAGAAAAATGAAACTTCAAAATCCGGGGACTGGGAGCTGACGGTGTTATTTGGCTGATGTGATTGGGGACTGAAGGGATGGCATTTTTACATTCTGTGCACAACATTTATATTTCGATGTGTAAATAAAACAAATGGAAACCCACACTCATTTGTCCCGTCTATTGGAATGGCCTTGCTATCATAACAGCTTGTATACATTTTTCAAAACCGTGTCGTACATCAAGAAATACAGTAAACTTTCATCAAAAGGCACAAATAATTTGAAGCTAGATGTACAGTATGTTTGGACTTGACTACTGGTGAACAAAGGCACATAGTGTAGGCTGTGACACAGGCAGATACCTGCACATGTTTAAAGGAAGACATCATTTAGGTGATTAGATGTCGCTCCCGGCAACACGCTGTCATCTCAGTCCTCAAAGCTCCCTCTAAATGTGTTTTAGTGAAGGGAACCAGATGATGATATGGAACAAGGCTTGGATTTTGGTAAGAACCAAACAGTTCTATTAAGTTAATCTTGACCTTAACCCTGCACACGACATGTGATACATATCCAAGTGTTTTAAAATAATACAGTAAATAAAATTGACACATAACCACTAGGACATCGGTCTGGAATGTTCTTATATTCCAACCAAGTTGACTGCATCTTGATCATTACATCACAGGACACACAAGGAAACACTTTCGTGAGATTTTTGGCCACATGTGACGGTGCTTTCAGCTTTTTCCTTTTACTTCACGCCGTATAAAACCATTAAAACTAGTGAGATTACTAACGCAAAGTAGTTGCATGTACCCGAAAAGAATAATGCGTCCTGTCACTTCCCATCCGTACGGATGCCCATGCTCCAGAGTAAAGGCTTGTCTGTTGTCACGGTTACAGGCTTTCTTGAGTTTCCAGGGGCAACGGGTTCATAGGTGTTGGAAGTGCTTACTAGTTTCCCAAACTGCAGGACCTGGTTATCTGGACAGAGGAGACAGATACATGATTAAATGCAGCAGTAGTGAGAGCCTACGGAGTGATACCACACATAATGGCTACTTCAGTTCAATGGTGACGAATAATCTTATAACATGCTGTTTTCTTTCTGTTATTTGACTATTGTTAATGTAGCTCTATGTCAAGGTCTCGTTGGAGAGGATGCGGTCTGGAGCAGTCCGTGTCTCTGTACTGCCGAGGCAAAGTGGTCCACATAACTTCGCTTTCTGTTTCAAAAACATACATTTGGACCGAGCAAAGCAGTCCGAGGCCAAACAGTTAACAGTCAAAGTCACACACATTCACAAAGGCTATTATGCCAAGACCACTGAACGTACTCCCACTCATGGTTTCTGAAGTGCAAACAAATCCTCTCAAAGAGAATCCTTCAGCTGCCACTAACAGGAAAGGTGTCCTATGAGTCAAACAAGGCTTTTTGTTTGGCATCGTTTGCCAGCAGAAAGTGAGGAGACATTTTTCAACGATGAGCACAACCTGAATTATCTAACACTGGATATTTTCACTTTCAAGGCCTAATGCTTTGAACATTAAACCATACAAATCGGTGAGATATACTGCTTTAATTCATCCATTGGTGCTGTCTAGCCGAGGGACAAAGTCAGTTCACTCTCTGTCTAACAGATTCAAAAAGATGTGATGCTTCTCTTATAAAGCTGAAAACAACTGAATGTTCCAAAAGTTGAACTGAATGTGATTTAAATGAACTGAACCACTTGGACCTGAAAGTACACCTAGTCAACACTGACATCAAGTGGTCTAACCAGGAAGCATTGTTATACAAAAAAAACCATTATAAAAATTAACCTTCTAAACAACGTCACAAATGGATAGCTGTAACTCTCATGTTAATAGAATACATTAAAGTATTTTGTGAGGAATTTAGTCACGAAAAAAAAAAACAATGAAAATAATAATAAAAAAAAAAAAAACTGACCGTGCTTTAACAGGCCTAAATGGCAGGAACAGAAATTTGTCACTTTTTCCCATTAACAGTGTCATTAATTTATACAGCATTTGCTCTGAATAGGCTGAGCTGACGAACACCTGGAGAATGGAGTTGTTGGCTTGTGTCTAATGTGAAAAGGACAAGATTTACACCTGGGGCTCTTTATTATTCATTCACTATTCACTATATGTCACTATGTTCTTACAATCCACACACAATGAAATAAAACATTCCTACCCTACAAGTCAGACGATGTGTTTATTGTGCTTACGCTTTGTTTGTAATACTTCACAAGAGAGACAAAAGGCTTCTGCTGTGGCGTTGAGCTCTAAATCAAACAAGGTTTATTTTTTATTTTTGTTTTGGAAAGCTTTCACCTATTTATGTCTCAGCACCATCATAAACCAAAACACACTGGCTTCTTTTAGTTTTAGTCTCCATCTCAGCTTGCTCAACTCCTTTTTTAGCCAACTGTATCTAATTATCTGGATTACCTGCTGTTAGTAATGTATGAGCAGAGTGAGGGGCACAAACCACAGCTGGAACTAGGTAGGCCAGGTGCGTCCCCCTCCCTGTCACTCATTTCCGCTCTATTAATAACTCTATTTTATTTTCATTTGAGAGGATAGCATTGCCATCTGCTATCCTCTGAATTATTTATATCTGGACAAATCACCTTAAAAGTCACCAATTTGTGGCTCTTCGCACATTGAAGAGTCACAAATTGGTGACAAACAACATCACAGAGACGGAGCGTGCATTTATCATCATGTTTGTGAAGGTGTTTCATCCACCAGGTAACATATTGCATAAGAAGTAAAGTCACTTCGTACAGATGGATTTAATTATAATAATAACGGCCATTATTTAATCTGATTTCACCACAAGTCGCTTCCAGAAAGAGATTCATTTACAGTTCTTTATACTTACAAATAAAATGTTCAAAGGTATTCAGTAAAAGTCTAAATCCTCAAACTGCTGGTCTAAGAACATTTGGTGCCAAGGCAACGGTGGTGCAAGTATAAATATCTTAGATTAGTTTAAGATACGTTTTTTTCTATGCGTGGCATAATAATATTGAATTATGATTCTTACAAATACAGCTTTTCTACATATTGCTTATTTGAATGAAATACATATTCTTTTGTGTACAATAAGGAAACTAATAATGATAAAACCCAATGCAACCCAAACATCATACATGTACCGTCTATTGCACACTATTTACCCAAACTAATACCTGATAATTGCATTGTTTCAATATCTTTTAGGAGACAGAAAACATAACTTTATGAATATGTAATAATGCGGAGCAATTACTTCATGCAAAGGAGAAAATGAACACAAAGGAACAAAGACAGGAGAGAATGAAGTGAATCATTTGCCCACAGGCACCGGCACGCTCATCAAACAGGGACAGAAAAAAACAACAACAACGAAAAAACAAACCCTATTCTGCTTCAAAGACTGCCACACAAGCATGGTATTAGAGCAGCTTGACTCTGAACGAAGTGGACAAAATAAGCTTTATGTGAAGTTGGGGTACTTAATAATTGAGTGAACACAGGGCCACGGTGTGTATGAGAATAACGTCAGACTGTGTTTAAGTGCCAGCCTGAAGTTTGCACTCAGTGGAATGGGTTTCCACCAGATTCATGCAAGCAAAGGTTGCCTGGAAAAACACAGAGGAGCCAAGGCAGATGTAGTTTGTCGTGTCATGTGTGAGGGAGCGAGGAGACTTTTATAGCTTTTATCTCCGGAAAGAACAAAAAGTCCCTGATAGGTAAATGTGAAGTTAAACAGGGATTTCTCTTTCCATGCTAAAAGCCCCTGAAAATGACCAATCAGCTTGTTATTATCATCAATACGGTGCTCCACACATGCAATTTTCAAATTAGGAACAGCTTTGTTTATTTTGCATAACAGATTTCAGCGTTCCTGTTTCTGCTATGTCCTCTCATTGGTTGAAACTGGGCCGGGCTCAGTTGGAAAAGGGTGATGCCATGTGCATCTGCACACAAATCAGAATTTAGCAATACTTCAATCTAAATGTGATAACAGCTGGAGGGTAGTTTGCTCATGCTGCCAGGCAACTATCAATCAAATCAATCGAACCTCCTCCACACAGGCAGTTTAGCTGTCGACTGTTAGGGACTTTGTGTTGGATTTGGAATAGGCTAACAATAAGTCTTCAGTAAGTCAGTGTCCCAATAACTTAGTAAAGCTAATAATAATAATAAACTATAATTTATAAAAACATTAGTTTAACTTTCTCCTTAAAAAAACAAAAACAATTCACCAGCGTCCCACAAATAGACCTAATAGGTTCCTCAGCAGGCTGCCAAGGCTTCATAGCTATAAATTCTCATATAGGATCTTTATCACGGCACACTGTGATTATATCATAATCATAGGGGAGTAAACACGTCACGTAAAAAGTGATGGCTGGTGTAAATAACCAAACCGCCATCAGAGGCAGCAGAGCACCACGATAGGGAGTCATGCTCAACAGGACGGCAGCGAGGCACCTACATTTACAAACCCATTACTTCTGGCTGTCTCTCATACACACATCCATTTATGCACACGCACACACACACATGCACACGCACACACACACACACACACACGCATGCAAAATCTTTACCCCACAAAAGCCTTTCAAATGGCTTCATTAGTAATCCCCTCCTCAAAGCTGATACCGATCAATAACGGCACCCTTTGCAGAGGGGACCAAAATGAGCGTCGCACCCTCCAGTGATAACAATGGAGATGTTTGCTGCCTGTAATTGCATTTCCAGCGCCACAGCCGAAAGGGCCCGTCAGCTGTAAGTAGAGCGTATTTACACAACAAATTACCCAGGAGAGAGCGGGTAGGCGAGGTGAGGAGAGACTCACAGACACTCACACTGCAGTGGACAGGTAGAGAGGGGAATTATGGGTGTTAGGGGCCATTTTTGAGAAGGAGAGAAGACTCTTTCCGCTCTGTTTTCTTTCCTCTCGATGCTGTTTTGCGAAACAGGTTCTCGAAAGACGTGTTAAAAAGCTGCAGCATCAAGCTTTTTTAAGCACCAAACCATTAGTGTCAAATTATCTGTGATGTATTAGTGCACTGTAATGCACAGCCGCAGTCGGGGTAGCTGGTCTCTTACTAAAGCTTCATGCTAATTTCACTAATCCCTTGTAATGGAGGATGAAATTGTTAATTGACAGGAAATTGCACACACATCACACCTTTAAAAAAACATGGAGCGAGTCACTGTGATCCCATGTTCTCCTGCATTAAATCATTTTCTCTTCTCATTATATCCCAATGTGTTTAGCATGAGACACGTCTGTCCCCTTTTTGTCATCGAGACGCATATTGAACTCATTCAGTCAGACCCTCCACTCCTTTAGACCAGTGTGCTATCAAATCTCATCAGTTCGAGAGGGAATATCATTTCTATCAATCATGACTGAGCAATACGGAGCCATTACTAAAACAAGGTGACTGTATGACGTTTTGTTGGTGTTTTTTTGTGCCGTTCTCTTGCCACCTTCAGAAAGACACCCAACATTATTACAATAAATAGGTTCTACAGAACATATTCATTAAAAGCAACACAAGCAGCAGGTAATAAGATGAAAAATAATACATAAAAAAATTATCTAAGGCCTATTTCAACTCAACATATTGTCGAATATACCGTTTTCATTAAAAATATTCATTTTTCAAAACACGAAATTAATGAATTATAAGCATAACAGTTGTCTGCAGTTTGCAGATGGATTAGGCAAAGGCTTGCACAATATTTAGCCAATTATATCTAACCCTGGCGGAACACAAGAAAAGATTTGTACTGGGTTTATTGGTTGAACAATTCAGATGCAGAAGTAAATGAGAGCCTTAAGAGTTTTGTTTGTTGAGTAGATTAAAATCTTTTGGAGTGGGAACGATGATTTTGCTCTCTGAAAAAAATAAAAAACTCAACTAATATTTTATAAAATGTACAAGCACTTCCAATTTCACATGAGGTAATACACTTACAAACAACAATAAAAGGAGATTTTGACTGTCACCGATTTGAAAAATACAGCTATTTTATTCAGGGAACCGTGCACTGTGTGTATTATATCACCCTGTAATTTCAATACAGTGTCCTTCATTTTCTCCACCTGACAGTCTCTTTATATTTAAGGCTATTTATTGGCCGTGACATCAGCCTGGGCGTGCGCTAGCAGTGTTAGCACCATCTGCTGTGCAATGATAGCCATTTCCATTAAATGTTTATGACGGCGCTTCTGGGGTTTGTCTTAGACCGAGGTGACAAACGCCGTTCTGGTTTAAGTTGACCTTCAGATAAGAAAACTCGTCTCTGCCGGGGAATGTGGTAATAGTCGGCGGAGAGACAAAAGTGCAAACAGATGGGAGAGCAAATTATATATGTAGATATTAGGGGGTGATTGTGGGAATTGTGTTTTTCTTGATGGTGGGGTTGCGTAGATTAGTTGATGCTGTTGATGTGTTTGTGCAAATTACCATCCTGTCATGAATACTTGAGTTTACCGTCAATACATTAGATGGCAGCTATGTGCGGTCCAAAATGTGTGAATGTGTGCACTTCTCCCGCCTGCCTGCTAGTCTGCAGCTCCACCGGGGGTACTAGAGGCAGTTCACATCGGGCTGCTCTTCATTCCCCCTCTGCCCCCCGTGTGTGATGTGCCCAGCATCAGAAATCTACAGATCCATAAATAAAACCATAAAACAGCAGTTTTCCCTCCTGCTGCCACACAGCAACGTTACAGAATACATATACTTTTCATTTCCCCTCTCTGGGACCTTGGTGAGTAGGAGCGAAGGGGGGGGAGGGATGGGCGGCAAAGAGAGCTGGGAGAGGGAAGGAGGTAAAAAGGGCTAGGGAGTGGCGTCGTCACTATCTAGAAAGGTGTAGCAGAGGAAGAGAGACGGAGAGATAAAGTGAGAATAGATGAATTGCTTTCGACTGAAGCCCTGGAAAAAAATTACACGAAAACACGATGTGACGGGAATGGACAGAAAAACTTGTCCAGAGAAGAAAATAGATATGAAAGAATAGGGGAAGGTCAGTGTGTCCGTTTGCATCTCAAAAAGTAGACCTCACAAAGAAAGTTTGTCAGACACATTATTTGTTTGACCACAGGATAAAGTACATTTACCTTTGAATAGAATCCTTTCCGGTATTTAGAAGGCCTCCTGAATACTGAAATCTCAGGCTGCACACACTGCTTAAGGTCCGGGCTGCTCCACTTTAAAGTTCCTGTCACCATTATCTTAGATCTACCGTTTCTAAACGTGTATCAAAATATTTTTGTGCCTGCTGGTTCACAACTACATTAATGGGATCCAAATGCTTTGCCTACTTTTCTTATAAGGCTGTCGCACATTCTTGCAGAGATTTCACTTTAAAACTTCAGCAAAGAGAGTGTGCATTAGTAAAGAAGCCTGTAGGAAGGGTTTCTAGTGCCAATGAAGTGCTAAAAGTTTACACCATATTATCAAATGTATTGTACGTGAGCTCATCTGCTCCAACAATGATTATAAGCTGCATGCCAGTCAGAAAATCGTCAGAAATCGGTTATGCCTGCATCCTCTCACAGCGATTCTTCATGTTCCGAGTGCAACTAAAAATATGGAACATGTGGTGAAGTCCTTATTAAAACACTATCTCATTAGCATGCCGACGTGTTTGCGAAAGGCTTACATTTCATAAACAGCGTGTTCTCATTATCAGTGAGGGCAAGCTTTCTAATCTTGCCCAAAGTTTACTTTTAATTAAGATTTCTCAATTGCTTCGGCTCTCTGTGAGACTTTGCCGCAGGAATCCATCTGTGCTCACGTGTTTGTATTTTATCAAACTCAGCACCTGTTTGTGTTGGATTTGTGTGCGCGTGGGTCTCATTTTGCACTGGTTCGTGTGTGTGTTTTGTGTGTGTGTGTGTGCGCAGGTGCTGGTGCCTGGAAATATCTTGGAAGAATGAGCGACGAAGCCCCATCTGGCGGGTCATTTGAAGGTCCTTCACCGTTCCGATGACATTTTAAGCACCGTGTTTGAAATAGCACGTGTGTGAGAGCAGCTTTATCTGTGTATTAAGTGCAGCATTCACACAGGCGGGAGACAGACGATGCATGCGGATACACGGATGCGTGGTTTGAAATGTCATGTTTGTGTGTTTCTGCATGTATGTGACCCATTGTACTCGGGGTAGTGATGAAATCGTGTATCATGCCGTCATGTCATCTAATGTCCTTAATGTAAATGTCATCTACTATTCTATTACAACTCCCTCCATCGGCCAATTATGATCATATAAGCTAGTTAATATTCCAAAGCTACTAAAAGATTCATCGTGTGAATATGATGACATGATCGTGTGAATATGATGCCAGTAAAATGAACAGCGGATGTGTTCCGCTGTTCATTTTACTGGCAAAGTACACACAAGACCATTTTTCCAGCAGGAACCATTCAATGTCTTTTCATCCCATAATTGCTTCTCTAGTGTACTTTACTCACTGAATGACCTGGAAAAGACAAAATGTAAGATTTAGTAAGATATGTCTTCTAAGTCTGACCAAATCGTATGTCACAATAAAAGTATTATATTGATTTTTTGCCCCGTAGAATGCATGTGCTTATATTTCAATTTGAGTGTGTGTGTGTGTGTGTGTGTGTGTGTGTGTGTGTGTACTTGTGAGCGCATGGATTTATGAGCCTGATGATACTGAAGTTATGAGGAGCGGTGCTATAACCCGTGTTGTGGAATACTAGCAGCTTATTTGCATATCAAACTGAATGGGAAACCTTACAGAGGAACGCCTCATCAGCCTTTCTGTCATCAGAAGGCTGACAGCCATTGTTCATGGTCCACAGACGTTCCTCTCGCTCTTTGTCACATGGATAACACACCCACAAGCACCCACACACACAGAGGGAAACAAACACGCACTGAACTACAAACAAGATGCACAAAGGAGCGAGAATGCACGCGCACACACGCACGCCCGCCTAATACAAAACTCTGGCATACAAAAGAAAAAGATACATTCATACCCTCCCACGCACCCACACACGCTACGCAAGGAAGAGTTGGTTTTTTGGTTGACAGCAATTCAAATTTGTTGTTTATTATGATCCACACTAAGCCGGAAACATCATGACGAAGCAGGTTTTAACACACACAATCACACACACCGTGCCAGAGGCCATAACTCAGACTGTGTTCCTGCAGGATGAAGGCTTTTTAATATTAAGCGGTCGGTCGGGAGGGCTGAGTCACAAAGAAATGACTAAGGAGGTTTTTCCGCATGCCAGCAGATAACACGCACACACACACGCACACACACACACACACACACACGCACACACACACAGGGTGGTACAGCTGTCAGTCTCAGATGGAGACCTATTCTCACACTGACCTTCATAACCGTGATTATCTATTGTTTTTTACTTGGTGGACTAGAGTTTTGTGGCGATTTAAAAGTCCTCAAAAGCCCCCTCGAAGGACTTTAATTAGTTGACAATAGCTCTCGAACCACATTTACTTCTCAGGAACATAATGATGAATGAGTGTTTAAAGGCAAAGCCTGAAGCATGTGTTGGTCATTTAAACTGTGGCTGCCATGGTTTTGACTGAACTCCACATCCAAACCACTGGATTGTTGCATGTGAGAGTTCACATTTAGTTTTTCTTTGTTTCAAAGTCCCAAAACGTACCATCAGGGAGAATGTAAGGCATCAGCAGTGGCTTCTGACCTTCACTCAATCAAAATTAAGATATCATACATGTGGTATCCCAAAAAGTCCAACTTACATTGTATTATGTCGCACTCTGTAGTTTGGCTTATTTGAAGCTAATGTACTTCCATGATTCTTGCTGTTCTCGGTCTGTATGCACTTATTGGAAGTCGCATTGGATAAAAGCATCAACTGAATTAAATGTAATGTAACTGACTTCATGAGCGGGATGTGGCATTGGCAAAAGCCTGGAGGACTTTGTAAATAGCAAAGCCAAAGCTCATCATTTCCTTACCATAACTACCGTAAACAATCCCCTAACATTTTGGAAGACTTTCAAATCCTTAACTGGAGGTAATAATAGTATGGAGCTTCCCTCTTGCATTATTAAGGACAGTCATAAAATTTCCGATAAGGCTGAAATGCTGGGTGGTTTTAACGAGCATTTCATCGCCTCTGGTTTCTTGTTCGATTCTTTGAATATGGAAATTCCCTTACTGCTTTCTCTGATGATCATAAACGTTAATTGTTTAGTTTTAATCCAGTTACATTCTCAAAGGTGCATAAAGTCCTCAAAAGCTTACATACTAGAAAATCAGCAGGTCCTGGTAACTTAAAGCCTTACCTTTTAAAGCTAGCTGTTGATTTGATCGCACCGCCTTCAACACATCTTTTTAATCTCTCCCTGGGCCCAGACAAAATTCTCCATGTATGGAAATATGCATTTGTTCTTCCCCTGTTGAAAGGGGGTGACCCTACTGTATTAAACAATTATCGGCCAATCTCCAAATTGTCTGTCTTGGCTAAATCACCTTCTTAAGGTGATAGTAGCCTGCCTTAGTAATTGTCGTAGTGTAGCTGTTGAAATGCAGATGGCCATACTCTAGCAACAACTTCACATTCAACATTTGGAGGGGCGAATGAAGCGAATGGCGCGTCTGACGCGGCGCGAATGGCGCGTCTGACGCGGCACGAATAAAGTTGAAAATATCGAACTTTTCAGGCGGCATCGCGCCGCGACATCCAATCAGCGACGAGTTCAAGCCGACAGACAGATGAGCTGAGATGGACGGGCTGCATTACCAAACCCGACTCGGGAAGACCGGACCCCGGCGCGACGGGGGCCGTACCGGCCTCACACCGTCAGGGCTGAGCCTCGATCAGAAGGACTCAGGCCCCCGCGCGACACTGGGCAATCGGTCTTCCGTAGGCCTACGCCACATTTCCCACGTCCACCCGCCCGTCGGACGGGGATTCGGCGCTGGGCTCTTCCCTCTTCGCTCGCCGCTACTGAGGGAATCCTAGATAGTTTATTTTCCTCCGCTTAGTAATATGCTTAAATTCAGCGGGTTGTCTCATCTGATCTGAGGTCGAATGTGGCCCCGACTCTGGGGAGAGGTGCGAGAGACGTGGCTCCCGGAGGAGGCTCACGGACTCTGGCATCGGGTACCCCGAGGCGGAGGAGGAGGGTCCGCCGACGTGACCCGCCGGCTCCCCTCAAAAATGAGCGTCATGCGCGAATGAAGCGAATGACGCGAATGAAGCGAATGACGCGAATGAAGCGAATGAAGCGAATGACGCGAATGACGCGAATAGTCCAAAATGATCAAGCGGCGCGATACACGCGTCTCATGCGATTGTATTCGCGTCTATCGCGTCCGGTGTGAACGCCGCATCAGACATTCGGTAGGCAAGACGAGGAAAAGATGATGGATGCAGGAAGTAAAATAGGCTAGAGGTGAACAATTGTACTCCCGACTTGTTAAGGCAAATTCTTAAAATATTTCTTTAGACTAGAAAAGTAGGAACACACTGAAGGGACAGCACATGCAGTTAAAAGTCCCATAATCATCTCTGGGGAGATCTCTCAACTCTTCTGACTTGCAGCAGCGAGCCACTGATAAACACCTCAACTGTGTTCAACGGATCAATAAAGTCGCCTTTCAGCACTTCAGACTGTTGTTTTACCACATCATTTGACCCTGTGCAGTGTAATGTGTTTCACATGTGCTGGTTGTGCAGCCACAAGATCGGATTATTTTCTGCCAAGTCAGACAGGGAAATGATGTACTGTAAGGCTTTGCACCGAGACGTGGAGGACTTGAGACTGACATGACTGTTGAAAGTAATGTTCACTTTAAAAAGGGTTTTTACAAATCACTTTAATGACTGCCAAGGCCTATTTTATCTCCCAAAAGTAGCTTTGTATCACTTATGTTAATGCACTGAACAACTCTACAAAACCAATATCCATGAAAGCAAAAGATAGGAAAGCAAATTAAATATTAGGATAAAACAGAACCTTCTAACAGGCTCTGGCTTTTTACATATTTGGGTCCAACTCACCAATAAAAAGTTCTATAATGTATCAACATGAAAAAGCAGTGTTGTGACCCACCCGACATGTTCTATTTGCAAGTATAATAGATTGTATTTCATATAAATATTTACAAAGCGTGAATGTCGTTTGTCGTCACGTGTCAGTGATAGTGACCTAGAGCGTAACCTTGTCTCCCATTGTCACCTAGGATTGGATCCAACTGCCCGCAACCCTGAATTAGATAAGAGGTTATAGATATCGGATTGCTGGATACATATTTACATAACAATAACAATATGATCTGTGGACATGCGGTAGATATTCCAAGCATGACAAATGTGTGCTGTGATGCCCTTTTCAGCCATTGACACCAGATTCTCTCCCACACACAAGGGCATCATCACACAGGGGGAAATGGCCCCATATTTGTGACAAAAGAAATCATGCTGTGTGACTGTATGAATACATTTCCTACAAATGCACCTCCTCTAAACCTACTTCCTGAATAAAATACTAATAATGGTACTGCAAACCCTAAGGTTTCAAGGGGGGGAAAAGCATGACAAAGTAATGTGTTGGTGGAAAGGGATAATGACCTTGACTTCATGGGTTTGCCACAGTCGGGATACAATTACAAATAAATAATGCAGATCCTTAACATCCCAACTACGTAGGACTCAAAATATCCACACTACTTAATATGCAATATGTCAATTCAACACTTTATTTCCATGTCAATACAGTTTAAATTAATTTGCCACAGTGCAGCTAGTGTGTGTGCGAGGCTTGCCAAGCTGCATATATCTCCAGCCCTGCAAGATTTAATGCCAAACTCTGCTAAACAGTATAATCAGTGTAAATAAATCCATAATGCTAGCGAGAGTGCAGAGCCAAAGCCCCAACCTCCAAATAACCGAAGACATTAATGTGGTTGAAAACTCATGCAGACACACACGGGCACAGTGTGATCTGAAGGTTGCTGTGCTAGACCTGCGCTTTCATGGCTGTGGCGACTCAGTGACATCCCTTTATGTCAGATTAATGTTACGGTGGTTATTTGCTGTGGGCGGTCCATTGCCACTTATTTTCTGCGGGGTAGAGCAAGGGCGATGGAATGCACAACGGCAAAGAAAATGAGCAGGGGGAAAAAAAGAGAGGTTAGGGCTACTTAATGCAAATAAATTGGCAGGGGTCTTAAAGTGTTACTGCGGGCAACGCCAATCAACACTCGGAGCCTGGCCTACACGAGCTTGGTCGGGGGTTTATGTTCGCGGGCATGACCAATCAAGAGCGCAAAGAACTCCCCCTTATTTTGCATAATCATTGGTATCAGCAACCAGTTTGAGCTTCGACAGCAAAGGATACGAGGGGGGGAAATGCCCTAAGTTGAGTCTGCCATTGCTTATCCTACAAATATTTAAGCTCGCAAAAAAAGTGCAACATATTGCAGGACTGCAATGCATTTTGAAACTAAATCAGGGCCATATTTAAAATGAGATCCAAAATGTCCATACCATTTAATAAATTTTCTTCTTAATCCCCAGAATGAACTGCACTTCCACCTTTGCATGTACAACATATTCAAACAGTCTGTGGTAGAAGCCCAAGGATAAATCAAAAGTCCTGAAAAACCTTGTAACGGCTTTCACTCTTTGTATTGTTTAAACCTCTCATGTGAACTAAACAGTTGTGTGTGCTTATACTGAATGATCAAGGTAAAAACAAAACAGGGTTTTTCTTTTTGTTAGGTCTGAATTGGAATATGTAATGTAACCTTAAGTCAGTACACTTTATGTTTTTGCATTTACAGTGATACATATGGAGGCTGAATTCTATGCGATGGAACAAGCACATGAAGCCAAAAGCAAGCTCCCACAGATGGTCGCTGCATTATTTGGTCCAAGACAGGAACAGATGTACCGCCTGACATTTAAAACAAGGCTAATTTGAACAAACAAAAACTCAAGACTTCTGGAAAATATTGCAAACCCCCAGCAGATCAGTTGACCTGAAATGAACAAACAGAGAAGAGTTAAGAAAACCTGTAAATGAATTTTCACATCCAAAGATAAGATAAATGAACAGAGAATCAGCCACCTCTCAAATAAAATAGTAACTGTAGAAGAGGTCGATGCATTAGCAAAAGTAAGAATATGAGATTATTCTTTCTTTTAATTAATTATTGAATAAATGATTGCTTGCTTTCTTGAAGGTCATACGTTTCACCGTTGATTTCATAAAACACTACCACAATACATTCCCACAGCCATCGGTTGCCAAACCATCAAGCAGAATGACTAGAAGCCACATGGAGAATAAATACCGTTCTGCTAATTAAGACTGCCATATACATAGTCTGAACTATGATTTTCCTATTTTTCCCATTCCACACGTTTGAAAAGAACAATCACTTTCTAAGCAGATGATTCGCCATCAGCAGAAACGTGCAGAGTGCCTCACTCCCCATCTCCAGGGTGACATTATTGGATAAAGGCTCCAAACCATAGCGGAGTCAGTGGAGCCAGAAACAGAAACCCTGGAGCATGTCTCACTCTCAGGCAGATGTCACAAGCTGCGAGAAACCTGCTGTCACAGTGAGGCCAGGGCAGGATGAACAGCATCAGTGGGAAACCATCCTTAACCACAAGTAATTGTCTCATTTGTCTTAATAACAATCAGGCATCAACCTTCTTGATGCCTGGTTTGAGCAAGACTGCCATATATATAGCAAAGCATCAACATGACGGTTTATTATGAGTGGGAATAGTGGGAGGAAAAAAGTGTATTAGTACACACACATTCCATATTGATAGAGATATTCTGGAAATCACCCTGTTTACTTGGGGTGTAAAATGGTGTGTGTGTGATGATGAGAAATCATATCATTTAGGATTATTGCCCTGAGCTACTGTCCACATCCCACGAACCATCTTAAAATACACACATACGCACGGATGTGAGCCCACTTGTGTATGGACACTTAGACACAAGCCATGTCACGACAAGCAATATACAAGCAATGCACATATGACAGTATTTACTGGCAGGTTCCTATAGGGACTTTAGAAGTGGTGATTGAAAATGAATGCAACAGCAAGGAGGTGATATGTAGGTCAGCTGACATAGTATGTAATAATTAGACAGAAGGTAGCAGGAGTGTCGGGGCGAGACAGAATTAGAGTGAGAGCTAATTGGAAAGTAAGGGGGGAGAATAAAGGGAAAAACAAATGACAGGATGCGAGTGAATTACCACAGCTTAGTGTGTGAGCGTGAGCCGGATTCATGCCAAGTGGAGAAGAGGTCCGTCCGTCTGTCTGTCTGACCAGCGCTCTCAGCACATTACATTCAAGACAACTGCCTTCCTGCATGGATATCAGCATACAGCAGTCCCTCCGTTGCACTTTCCCCTCCTACATTGTTACCTTTACTACAATGCAGTCACTTCATTATTTAGTAGCACACTCCCTTCCTGTACTATCATTACCGCAGTGCAGTCTTTTCATTAGACAGCGGTCTCAACAAAGAGTCTCTTGAGCCACGGCCGTCCACGGCTTCCGCCGCCGCCGCGTGGTGTTACAGATCACACATATTTTTTTTTTGCTCCCAACAGGCTGAAGGCTCCGAGGAGTTTGCTATGCAAAGCCGTGTGTACGACCTCTACCACGGTGCTGGGTGATATGACTGTCACAATATTCTACCCACAAAAGGTTTTTTATATTTACCCTGATATACGAGTCAAAATTATATTTTTAAGTACAGCTTTATTTAACCAGGACTTTCTGGATTTAAATGTAAAAAAACAGCTTAAGTCTGAATAAAAAATCTGCTAAAACAATCATGTTTTGAATAGTCATTAAGGCATTAGCATATTTAAGATATAGAGACTAAAACTGAAGAGTGGTCAGGGTGTTGCATTGTTTTTTTATAGGGACTTATGAGACACGCCAACATGAGTGTAATTAAGTACTTAACTGTCTTCTATTCTTCCGGTGAGCACGTTGTTTTCAAACATTCAGTAACCACCCCCTCTTACTTCCTCTGGTGTCTCTTCCATGCACTCGTGTCTTAAAGGTTCACTAAAACAAAGCGATAAAAGCACATTTTCCCAATGTGTTTTTAGTGAAGTTGAGATATCCACCCCTAAACTTCTTCTCCAATATAAAAGAGGGCAATGTAATTTTGCTTTTGGTGGTGAAATATTTTCCCCATTCTCTGTTTTGACATTAAAAAGGAAAATGTAATAATTAGTGAATTGTAAATGAGTACCCTATTGTAATGTTTTGGCCTTTTATTTCCAAACCAAGCATTTCTCACTGTTGCAGAGAAACTATGAATAATAGATACTCAAGACAAAGTTTTACAAAAATCCGACAAGATAGAAATTGTATCCTCTCCCTGCGAGCTCCAGTTCAGCTCTGCACGCATACATGTGTACTGGGTGTGATCTGATTTCAAACCGATATAAATTATTGATCAACTGACACAAAAAGAATTAACGCATGATATAATTAACTTGGGCCGAGGGTATTTCAGCTCATCCTGCACACGTCCCTGGAGTTCAACCAGAAAAAAAAGAAGCTTGCTCAATAACTGACTTCTCATCCCAAATTTACACTTTGGATCAAAACAACATGAATCATTGCAGAATTTTATTCTTTAAAGCCAAAAAGTTAAAACAAGTTCTGAATGCAAGCAAAATGTCCCCTTTGGGGCCACAAGACTGTATAATGGCTGACAGCCCAAAACTCTCCCTTTATAGAAAGATCATATATTTTTCATCACAGAAAGGCTTTGAACCCAAGCGTGGGGGATCATTTCAACGGACTTCTTAAGAGTCTTAGTGTCACTCCAGAGTGGCACGGAGCTGATTTGGGCCCCTGAGTACGTTGCATTGAAAAACATTTAAATTGTTAAAACAAATCAAATCAACAAAAGATGGTATCGCGATATCCATTACTGCTAGATGAACGCTGATACCTCAAGTCAAACATATGAGGGAGAAAAAAAAAGAAACCCCAAGATACTCTTAATTTTGTTTCATATTCTTGTCCTTTCCTCCCAACCCCAACGGGAAATCATTACTTCCAGTCTTCTAAATATGCATATGATTAATTATGCATCTTGCTATCACTGGCTAATCTGCATAGGACTCTCATGTATAAAGTCCCTCTCATTACCACTCACAAGGCCACCTCACAGGTTTGTTAAGTAAATAACAAGTTAATAAACAGAGTGGAGGTGCACACACACACACACACGCAGACATGTTGATACAAGCACAGACACAGCGTGCTCTCGTAGCGACTCCCAGCAACATACATAAATGCAGACACCCACCAAGGAGCAGACAAGTCCACTGACAGAAGGTCCAGGTTCCCCCTCGCACTGCTGGCAGCCTGGTCTGTGCCAAGTCATTAAGAACACAGCTGGCCATGAGGCTCAGAGTGGGCAAGACCACAGCGGTCTTCAGACGGGTGTCTGATTGGATTTAAAAGCTCATTGTGGCATTCTTCTTCAATTTATGAAACTTGGCTAAACTACTGGATCGTATTATGCGTGTTGTTAAATTCAGGGGACGTTGTTTCCACTGTGAAGGCAAAGTTATGTTTGCCGTATTGTCAGCTAGCCCTTATGTGCAGACACTTGATGTTAATTTCTCCCTGTGGTATCAGAAGCAGTCTTCTGACCTCTGCGGGAATATTCTCTCCTTCACTATAGACCTGGAAAACGTATGCAGGCTGCTTACCGCCACCACTCTTCTTAACACCTATTGCATCTTGGTTATTTTGGGCAGTATCACCAGCAACATAAATACGCTAGAGATAATAGTCCTAATCAAAGAAGCACTCATACGACCAGAATTGTTCTTAAGTGGCCCCGATGAGTGATTTACCAGAATGTGTGGCATTCAATAGGTTTACTCATTCTAACATGTATCTTCAATACAAACACCATTTCCAGAAAAGTTGTATTAATCGGAATCACAAAAAAAAAAAATTAAAAAGAGATCTCATATGTTTATGTTCAAAAATCAAATTTTGTACATGCCGTTTTTAAATATGCCACAAAAAAGGTCCCCCTTAATTGAGCCTAAAACAAATGTTTGTAAAACAGGGGAAGTAGGAAACTGACAAAAAAAAAAAAAAAGAAAGACTCACTCAGGTTCCATTTCAGTCCAGTAGTGATTGTTTGGCAGGGTCCGCCTACCGGAATGAGGCTGCACCAGTCCCCCTCCAGGCCTGTGTTCACCTCCAGTCTGTGGCTGCCCTGCTGACACACACAAAATTAATGTTTCCGTGTACGTGCGTGCTGATGATGACAGCTAGAAACAATGAGATGGGGAAAAACAAAACATTCAAAAGAGAAAATAAATGTGGAGAATGACTTCTTAAACTTTTCCAGCCCCAGATGAGAAAGTGAGCTACTCCGCCCAGGGACCAATGCTCATTAAAATAAATGATTACTCTTGTCACTGCTGCAACCCCTGTTCAGTTCCTGCTCACACTTAAAAAGGATACCATGTCATTTTGAATAATAGCTCATTCGACTGCGTGTCACAAGGAGTCAACATATTTTGTGTACGGACACGCCATAACTGTAGTATAACCAGCTCCTCACTCGAAAAGCAGCTTGTGTTTGTACAGTTTTGAACACTCAAAGTCAACAGGTCAGTGTGTACGCTGGCATGTTACTATGGCAGCTTAGGTAGAACAGTATATTTTAATGACGGGGGCGGATGGTTGGCTTTGTTTAGAAGTCTTCTCAAATGGTGTTTGAAGAACAGATGAATAAATGTTTTTGAGGCACATTAAAGACATTTTTTTTTATTAAATGCTCTACAAAGAAAATACACATGAATAAAATTGCAAAAAGTCACAAAATCCCTTTGAGAAGCTAGAGTGTAGAGACAAAAAGCATCAAGGTAGTGTCAGACTTCAAGTTGAGTAATGACTCCGTTCTGCACATACTGGTTATAATAAAGCCTGATGCTGGAAAGTAAAAAGGTCAAAAAGAAGTTTCTCTCATTCGCAGCGTACAACAGATACAAAGAAACACCTCAATCTCATTACAGCACACACGTTTGTTAAGGAAACGTTGGATCTGCAGTAACTGCCTAAAATATTATTAACACTTTGAATAGCCGCAGGCTACAAGTGCCATGCGCTCAAACTGCCAACCAAGCAAAAAGACAAAAAGCACTGACAGCCCGAACCTTCTGTAGATCAGTCATCTAAAAGCATCATACTGAAGCAGACAGAGACAGAGGAGACAGGCACGCTCAATTAAGAGTTTGAAATCTTGAAAGTGTGACATGTTTAAAGCAGAGTTCCCTTTGCTTAGCTTCCTAGAGCTGCTGAGCCAGAGGGAAGGAATAATGGGGGGAAATGCTAAGCGCCGGAGCGTTTGGTGTTCAGGAAACATCCCCGAGGTTGTTTTCTATACATAAACACAGTCTCCTTCTCTAAGTGTGTCAGAGTGAGAGTGTGCCAGGGAACAGAGAGAATGGTAAACAAGTGAATGTGCACCTGCATATGAACACACCCGACTCAGAGTATGAAAAACCTTTTTTTTTTTTTTGGAGAGCTAGCTGCGACAGCAACTTTTTACGCCGAGAAGAAGATGGATGCAGATTGAACTCCAAGGGGAAAGTTGATTTTTTTTTTTATTTTTACATCTAATGCAGTTTTTTAAACTATTTATGTAAACATTTTACAATATATATTGTTGTACATTTAATGTTTTGATTTCGTTGCATTTGCTTTCTGTTAAGACTACAACATTTTGATTTAAAGAGTAATAGAATTGGGAAAAAGAAACTTAAAACAACACTAAGACGACACTAGCATGCTCAAAATGAAAACACACTTATATTAAAGCAGGTGCAATTTTTTCCTTGTTCATCATCTTATCTTTTCCATTCTTTTCCTGAGATGTAAATCAATGTTATTTTAAATGAAAATCATTATTATCACATAGCATGATTTGGTTCTGTCAGTAAAACCTCATTGGGTTTCTTGAGAATACATATAATTAATACGTTGGAATATTTCATGAAAAGAGATTTAAGTCATTTCAAACAAAGCTGAGATATTACTCCTTGTTATATCACATTAATTAAACTACATTTATCATTTCAGTAGAGAAGAGATGATCCTACTTCGGTAATTTGGGTAAATGTGGCTGTGCTTGGCCCTTGCCACAGACACTCAAGAGAAGAACCAACACAATAAATAAAACCATTGCATTTTTTTTTTAGATTCAAACTGAGTAAACTTAGCGTCACCTTGAGACCTAGACTGATTAATACATCTTCTTGTCGTGTAGGGACTCAGAATAAACAAGCCTGCAGCCCTTGCAGTGTCCCTAGCCATAATTTAATAAAAGATGTGAGAATTATGCAATGCCCTGAGCCAGCTATAGATCTGCATATTTCCCAAAGATGGCATAATCACACTTTGACACCCCATCTGGGAAAAAAACCTATACCAAACACCTGATTAAATCAGTGCATGTCTGTGACTTAGACATGCACCGGTTTACTCAAGAATGCAAAAGCGAGTCTCATTCATTTTCTAAAATGTGCATGTTAAATGGAATGTTGTATTTATGAAGTAACTTTAAGGCTAAATAAACAATATTTTCAGATCTAGATTGTCACATTTGTAATATGGACATAACTGGTAATTGACCTCTCATCTTAAAGTGGCAGTCGGTAAGATTTGAGATACGTTGCTTCTAGCGGCCTCTTTGGTGGTAGATGGAACTGCATGCAAGCCTCTGGAACCTCATCTCCCTCAACAGTGTCGACTGTCTCTCATCTGCGTGATGGCTTCAAATGCTCCACACTGAAAGGAGGTCCGTCGTTTTCCCTCGTTGACGGTCACGTTGCTTCTTGATTACTTTCCTTCTTCACTTCCATTCGTTTTTTGTTTATTTTTCTTGGGACTGGACGTTGAATGGTCTTCTCTCTCTGGCTGTTGATCCTCCATTGTGAGTCAGCAGTAATGAAATGTACCTGGTCAAACACTTTAGACTGGAGGGAACCTGACTCAGCAGTTGGAAGTTACAGATTTCCGATTACAATGAAATGCATCATACGGTTCCGTGAGTAGGAGTAAAGACAATTAAATAGATGGAAATGTTACGGACTGCCACTTTAATTTGTTGAGCATGTGTTTGTGTCAGATTGTGTACAGAACCTGAACAACTGTGTACGTGTGATCGTACCGCTGAATCCCGAGGCTAAGCACGTAACGAAAACCGTGATTGCATAGAATACGGGTGGGGGGAGGGGGGATATTTGGCAAAAGTTGTAAACACTTCAATTACAGATGTAACTTGAACAAATAGCACTGGGTCTTTCGAAGGTTGCGTTCACCTTCATGTACAGGCGTCTGCGTTCATCAGTCGCTGGCGAATTGGAGCTGCGTTGACAAACGAGCTTAATTTACCCTCGCTGAAGTAAGATTAATTGAAGGTGTCGAGGTATGAAGCAGCAAATGACAACACGCCTTTGGAATAATGACGAGAAGTAGGGAAGGGAGTGCATGAGAGAAAGGTTTACTTAACGCATTACAAGGTGTCATCACCGAGTGCGACAGTTAGTCGTTTGTCCTGAAGATCCTGCAAATAAACAACACGGGGGAAGAAGGAAAAAAAAAAAAAAAAGCGGAAGAAAGAAGAGCAATATGTGTCCCAAATGGCGTCGGCTCGGCTCACTTGTAAACTAAATCAACTGAGGAGCATTGGAGAGTGGCTGGCATTGAGGAAAAACAATTTGGGAGCATCAAAGAAACTCTCTCTCTCATGCAGCAACGGCAAATTGGGGCACCATAAGAGCAGAGAATTGTTTGTGTGTGTGTACGTGTGTGTGTGTGTGTGTGTGTGTGTGTGTGTGTGTGTGTTTGGGGGTCTTGAAGTGATTACCTAACAAAGAAACAAAGTGTTCAACACTCCAATCAAGGTGGAAGCAGTGCAAGGAAACAGATAATGAAGACGAGGAGTGGGGGAGGGGGTGATTAGAAGGCGTGGGAGATGGATCTTTATGTGCATGTGTAATTTTTGCATCTTCAAATACAGATACAACCATAATAAGTCCACCTCTAGCTTCATGGAAAGTGGAACACCGGGAGAATAGAAATTCAAGGAAAGATGGTACAGCAACCAGTTTATAAGTGCTAAAATGTTCATGTTTTAAATTGTAGTTAACTACACGTTGTGGCAAAAAATAGCCGTTACAAATGTGTGTTTGTTCACTCACAGGTCTGAGGAGGTATGCCAGGCTAGTCTCCTGTATGATCAACAGGGGGAGTCGTGTCATGGTCAGAGCGTGGTGGAGGGTCTCAACAGATGCCATGATCTGGTCAAATCTGCCGGCCAGACCGCCCAGTGTTACTATGGCATCCACCTGGAGAGAGAAACAGAATTTAATAAAACACAGTAAAATGTCATGGTTTGATGTACTGGATGGGCACTTTGGTATTGTAAGATGCTGTTGTTTGTTTTAATGGAGAAAAAAGACAGCAGAAGTGGGAGCAGAGTTTAAATAGTGCATTCATCTATGTGCAAAATAACTATCATAATTTGGCAACTAATTTGTATACTAAACTACTACAACTAAATTTATATATATATATATATATATATATATATATATATATATATATATATATATATATATATATATATACACACACTAACAGACAAACAAACATACAGATGGGACAAAAAACACAAGACCCTTTGGTGAACTCTGGTGATATCCTTTACTTTTGTTATAGTCTACAAAGCCCAGCCCCCACCCTTACCTTTAAGCCAGCAGTTCTCCCATACAATATTTACATCTCTCAGCAGTTGTATCCTTATACAGAGTCCCTGAGCAGTCAAGCACCAGGGCTGACAGCCTTAAAACCCAACAGAGTCTGGAGGGCAGAGGTGCTGTCAGAGGCTGACGACTGACAGTCACACCAGCACCCAAAATGAACCAAATACAGTAACATCAGTCACTCTCACTTCACGTCAACGTGTTCACTTCGACCACACGCTGCAAATAAATAAATAAATGAACAAGCAGGAGAGCAAGCAAGAGGTGAATTCATGTTCTATTATATTTGCTGCAGCTAAACATTAGGGGGATACAGTAGAGCATCCATTAGAGCTACTAATCAACCAGATCACATTGTAGCAAAATAAATGCGGCCAATAAAAAATGTCGCTGTGTGTTAAGTATACATGCAAGCATTAACCATTTGATAAGTTACACCACAGGAAACCGTTTCACCTAGCCACTCTAAAATGCCTTTTCATTTCCTCTTCTATACTTCAACAACCCGCCATTACCTTAATTTATTCAGCATTAACCAAAAGGTTAAAGAGCTCAGATCAAACTGCTGTAGCGCCTCACTGTAGCATACTTACGTAAGTATAGTGGGAATGGACTATATTCCCCGACTGAATGTATCGTAACTCACTTTGTTCCTCAGGCGATGGAGTTAAACAAAACCAAGCGCTGAGAGATTAAGGTTATTTCAACATCTGGCTGACGCCCCCACATGCAAAGGTATCATCTAAACAGCAAACAAGAACACTTGGTAAACAAACTCCCCACTGCAAGAGAGAGAATGCCTCTAAGAAGTAGGGGAAAAAATCTAAATCTTCCAGTCAAAAACTTCCTTGTGGTGCCATTCAAAGTTATACTTCAAAGAGGTGGGATCAATCACAACATTTCCCATCTCCACCTGGTCTTACAGGCCTGTTGTCTTATGGGACACACATGCAATCAAAATACAAAAAACAGCAATGCATAAGTCTGTATTGTTGTCTCTCTTAGAAAAGTCATGGCATTGTAGCTCATTGAGATGTCAAGTGAAGAGGCTTCGGGAAGTAAGATGGAACTTTAGTTAGTAGAATCATTGTTTCAAGTTGTGCTTTTCTTCAATTTTTAAAAATGTAAAATGTGAAAATCCAGAAAATTGCCAAATGGATCTTTTAAGCAGGATCTCACAATATGTCTGGCTCTTTTTTCCATCCACCAAGTTATCTCCCATATACATTTCCTTTCCACCTTTGTTACTGCTAACGAAGAACAACGTTTAACACAAAAGAATACCCAAAGGATCAAAGATACCAGAGGTAGGAATCAGAGACGGGGGATCAAACCAGCAGTATCTGTGAAGAGCATCGCTCGGTTCAAAATTCCCAGCAAGTCGCCAAAGCCAGACAACCTCAAAGAAAGCCGACAAAGCTGAAAGAGTACAAGGAACAATGACTAGAGGGGGAAAAATGATGTATTGTGTTTCAGCATCTGATGACACACTAGCATGCTCAATCTTCCGCTTCCCATCACACTTCTGTTGTGTCCGCTACGCATATCAAACTCCATACAACAGTCTGCATTTTTATGTGTTCCTATTTCATGTTTGTTAACTGAAAACAAAACAAAAAACACGAGCGGCGAAAGGAGAATCTCACGACTGAATGAAGAGAATCTAACAAGCCGGCCTCAACAGATCCGACTGTGCTCTCTCGCGATTGGCTGGGGGAGCCGGAGCGAGCGACGCTGGCTAGGAAACTGACACAAAAACTCATATCCATTTACTGGGGATGATGAACAGATAACCAGAGGAAGGGGAGAAGAAAATGAAAGCAGTGGTGCTGCTTATGCCTGCAACAGTGATGCAAGGGGAGAGAAGCTAACTATGACAGAGCTTTGAGAAGACAAACACACACACACACACACACACACACACACACACACACACACACACACACACACACACACACACACACACACACACACACACACAACAAGTATACATAAACAAACAGATTCAAACAGGTACTGAATGCTCACACACACACACACCCGCCCACCCAACATAATCCTCCGATACCATTCTTTGGGATGTCACTAAACACAATAAGAGATAAATTCTCTAAATCAAGCGGCAAGCTGGGTGAAGGAAAACATTCAGGAGCTAATATGTTGAACCTTAAGCAGCCAAAACAGAAGCACAATGCTCTGTAATCTGCAAATCACCATTATTATTTAATTTATGTGTCCAATTCAAGTGGATAGAAATCAGTGAGAGTGAGAAAAAGAGAGAAAAAAAACAAGGCATGATATTGAATCTTTAGAAAAGTGCTGCTTTTATATAACCTACTTCTGCTCACACAGCATTGAAGGGAACAAAACGTTCAAATAAGTAATGGCTATAGAAAAGTGGAAACAATTTTGATTAATAGAAAAAGTCATCATCAGCAACACTCAGCGTCAGTTCAAAGGCAGAGCAAATATTCTAAAGGCCGTGAAAAAAAGGCCCATGGAAGGACAGAAGTATAGTCTCTCTTAAAGCCAGACACTGAAAATCAAAGTGAAAATAAATAATGGGACAACATGCATGCATACTAGATGGCATGCATCTCTGTGCATCTTCCTCGTGGTCTTTTTTATCAGTTTAGGTGAAGTGAATTGGTTGAGGCACTCGCCAGTGATTGGAGCAACACTCAGGATGCTGCTTAAAAACTAACAACAGAGGAAATAGATGAGAAAGACAGACAGTAGGAGGACAGACCGATAGATAAATAGACAGACATAACACAATGACAATAAGTGTTTATTATAATAGACTGTATGTGTTTCATCATGTGATGTACAATGCTGTGCAATTCAGCTGACATTTTGAAAAGGAACAGAAATTCCAGTCCATTTCTGGACCAGATCTCTGGGTGTCTGGCTCTGAAGCAACTGGCTGGGCATGAGGCTTTGTGTGGCTGGCAGCTCATAACCCGAGTTTTGGAGATCAGTTTGTCAGGAAACACGTTAGACTTTCTAAACATCACAAACACGTTAAGTAGTTTAAATCCCCCAAATTATGAATAACCAGTTTACTTTTATGTGTAGGTATAAATGTGGTTCACTTTTGTCTTCGGGGTAATGTTGAGTGAGCATGCATGTTATTCCCAGGAGCCTGCTGTTTCATATTTATACGCCCACACACAGTCAACCACAGTTCAACCATATTGGACCTTTGAGTAACTCATGAGGACTCAATGCCTTGCTTCTGGGCAATCAACGTTCAGAGGGTGGTGGAGAGGAGATTTACTTACCCAGTGTTATAACGACTGCTAGTCCCTTTTTTAACACCCCTTTTTTTAAAACAATGTTTTTCACACCGAAACGCCAAGAAACTGCTTCCCGCCAGGAAATAGTCCTGCACATAACCCCTGTGAATGTTTTAGGGATTAAACAAAAATATATAATGTGTCTATTTGTGAGCTTTGGATGTGCTGGTAAGCACATTTCCTTACCTTGGGACGGAGCCAGGCTAACTGCTCTCCCCTGCTTCCAGTCGTTATGCTAAGCTAAGCATTTCTTAGCTGCAGCTTCATATTTAACAGCCCATAAAAAGTCGGGAAATGAAAAATGTGTTGCTTGCAGTGGATCTTTACCTGTAAGTGGCGTCTCTGAATTTCCTCCAACATGATTGCGAGGCACTTGGTGAAGTCTGTTAGATCCTGGTCAGCTGTTTCTATCAGCTTGCACCCCTGAGCACAGAGAAAGAAAGGAAAAATGGAAAGCCACACGCAGGCAGCACAACACGATCAGATGGATGAACACATACGCAGATAACAAAACAAAAACCGGGACAGAGGAAAGGGATGGGGGGGTAACAAAGCACAGAAAACCACAATGAGATAGAGATGGAGAGAGGTATAAATCAGTGTTTTAGTCATGTCTGGCTGTCTGTGGGCTGTATTGCTGAATAATGTAGAGGTTCCAGTCAGTGGCCCTAAACTACAGCATCCAGGTAAACAACCATACTCTGGCTTTCTCTCCCTCCGTCTTCTCTCTCCATACACCGTCACTTTCCTCCTGAAGCACACCGACTTTGCGAACGCACACACACAGAACAGTTCACACAAACTTGTTCGCTGTGCTCCGTTTGATCCCATCCATCCTCTGTCGCCTCCCCTCCTCTCCCCTCCTCTTCCCTCATCCCTGCCTCCCCCCCCTCCCTTTGCATATGCTGTTCTGTTCTCTCCCTTCCATTTATGCAGAATTATTCACCGTTTCAGACAAATCTCTGAAGGAACGCCTCAAACTTTCCCATTGTTCTGCTCCTTAAACATTACCATAAAAGTCTGTTCTCTCACATGGAAAAAAAAAAAGGAATTGGTGTTTTTTTTTTTTTTTAAGGGGGGGGGCTACCTGTGACATTTGTGAAAATAACTAATATTACAGACAGTTACAGAGAGAGAGGAAAGGGTGAAAGGGAAAAGGAGGGTGTCACGGCTGAAGCAAGCTACATCGCTGTGTGTGAATGTGTGTGATGGTGTGTGTGCACGCTGCATTTCAAACTGTAAACGGTGTGTATCAGAGTGGGGCTTATTGCAGATACACAAAGATCACACCGGCTCTACATTTAAACATGTTAACACTCCCAACAAGCTCCACCATTACATTACGTACGGTTAAGTTAAAGATGATTCACCTGAGGTTTAATGCCACCAATGGTGTTCAGGCTTTGAGCAGAGAGGTTCAACTCAGGAGGAGATTGGTCATAAGTATGATGGAATATATTTTATTTGTTAAAATCAAATGATAGGCCTGTTTGTGAGTCAGCAGAATTTTATACCTGTAAAATGTGACTCTGTGACTGAGTCTTTGTGCATCTCGAGTCCACGGCATGATGGTTTTCAAGACATATTTGTGTCACATCATTGAACGTAATCATCAAGACATGCACAAATACACCCGCATTTCTGACAAAACCCACCCTCATTTTAACTATCACTCATTACTCATTACTCATTACTTTCTTGAGGGTACCCCAGGAATTATGCAGGAATGGAGGAGTCCTGTACACAATCATGTGATTTACTTAATTTGATTACGACTGCACGGTGTGCAGCAAAACCGATCCACCAGTATCTACTTGTTTTGTAATTGTGAGCCGTAAAGCAGCAGTATACTGAAAGCAAAAACATACTTCATTAATTCACCTGTCAAACACTGCTCTGCAAGAAAATGTCTTCATACCCTGTGTCTTTGTTTAGTGGTACTTTGCGCTATAATGGGGGAACCTCATTTACTGGGTATACTATGAAAAAGAGAAAAACCCCTGCTGCTGTGGACAAAAGTGCAAATCCTCAATCCATGCTGGAAAAGCCCCCCTACATGCCACGGAGGTTAAGGAGTCAAGTCCTATTGCTTTTTGTTTCTGTGTGTCTCCGTGTTTCTACACCTGTAGATCTGAGAGTGCGTGTAAGTTGGGCTCCACTCACCTTGTCTGCATAGAATGCTTTGACCTCGGCGGTAATGGAATCAAAATCCCCACTGATATAGTCGGGGAGGAAGCTGGGTGTGAGGACAGAAAGAGAGGGTGAGTGACAGAGGGAGAGGGTTTCGATTGCGAGGGAGACAGAGAGCGCGAGGCGAGGATTGAAGAGAGAAGGGGGAGAGAGGACATCGGGGCATGTGTCAGCTCTTTGATCTGTGCAGCGAGGGAGTGACGCCGCCGGGGGAAGACGAGGAGACGTGGAGACTGACAGGGTGATTCTTTGTGGCACTGAGCCTGGCCCTGTCACACACACACACACACACACACACAGACACACACACACGCACACACACGGCTGGCTGAAGAGAGATGCATAGATCGGTGTGAAAGCGCACACATACGCAGCCAATCTCTCGCACGCGCACAAATAAACAGAGCATGATGTACCTGGTGTTCATCAGATATTGGCCCGTTCCATTACACTGACTGACTGCATTCTCCATTAGAACCGACGACTCGGTTTGACTGCAGGTCACAGTGCAATTTGACGGTTTGAAACATGTGTTCAATCAACACAGTGTATTGGGGGAGTAAATGGTGAAATAAGGTCTCTGTTGTCTGTTTCAAGAATGGCTTTATTTATGTGGACTGGAGGACAGAATGAAGAAAAACGAAAAAACAAAAGCGATACAGACTTGTGTTCTGCAGCACACGATTTCTGTAGCATCCCTGAGATAAACACTGACATGGAATGGATTAAAATGATGAAAATTATTTTCTCATAGATATTATTTATCTTCTGTATATCTGCCAATGATGGCCGTTTGCACAAAAAATGCTTTCAGTAATAAAAAGTGGAGAGGAATAGAGAGCAATCAGTATGTATTAAACAAATATATGTAAACTTTTATGGTTGCAGGAACACATGCTTAGAGGATGCAAATGAACCTGCACAGGTTTAAAAATGTGTTTCCTGTGACCGTAAGGCCACTGTAAGCATGTCATTTTATAGGAAGGAGAAACAAAATCAAAATGCAATTTATTGGCATAAAAATGAATTCACCCAGCCCTACATCCCCATGGGTTATGACTCGCATAACCCCGAATTGCCTCTCAGAAAACAGACACAATGATCCCGAAATGAAGTGATACAGAATATTAGGTGTTAACGGCATAAACCTTGCTGAAATACTATGTTAATACATGCAATTAAGAGGATTACAACAGCAAATTAAACTGGGCTGGAGGTTTGGGATATACGTGCATGCAAGCGTTGCATCCTGAATACAAATTTCCCTATGTATTTCATTCAGCCAAGTACAACGGTGATTTGAGGCAGCATGCATTCCCAGGGTGTAAGAATTAACAAGTCTGCAGCAGATATCAGTGAAAACAACCAGAAATCTACCAGCCACTACTGAGGAGAACATTCCTGTCAGAGAGAGACAGATAGCTCTCTGTTTATTCCATTGTGTGTGTGTGTGTGTGTTTGCTTGCTTATGTGTAAGGTGCAGGACCACGCAGGGATGCAGTTGCTGCTATCTAGAGGCATTAACAGGTCTGACATTACGATTTCATGGTTGGTTGGTTGGGTGGTGCGTATGTGTGTGTGTGTGTGTGCGTGTGTGTATGTGTGTGTGTGTGTGTGTGTTTGTGTGTGCGCTCTCCCCAGCAAGAGGCGAGAGCGATGTTCCGGTCGGTTGAAGAAAGAGATACAGAAGGATTATTCCCTCGCTCCCTCCTCAGCTTCCACATTCACACCAACAAGATACAGCAAGACAAACAGAACAGCAATTGTATGCAATGCACTGCCACACGCACACAAACACAAGACAATCAAGCACAACCCGACCTGAGCTCGGACACACTTTCCGTGTGCACGAAAACACATTCACAGGCACGGCAATAGCCTACACACAACCCCCCCCCCCCCTCCCCGACTTATAATACAGACGCTAAAATTGCATCTCCATTCAGAAATAACCTTCATATGACAGATTTGCCGAGACGTGGCACTGCGCCAGATCAGAGGTTTATGCGCACACACACACACAAGATACACACACACACACACACAAACACACACACACACACACTTCCCATTGTGACCTGTGTGCATGACTCCATCGGCTCATACTAATTGACCAGGCGAGATTCTAAATTCTGTGTTTGTGCCCGTGTACGTGAGCGTATAGCTGTTTGTGTGTGTCTGTGTGTCTGACAGTCTTCACTTCCACATTAATATTAACTGACAGTTTAATTTGGATGGGAAATAGAGCATTTTACTGCTGGTTTGTCCGAATGCCGGGTGGTGGGATGGCTGCGTGACCTTTGCCTGTGTGTGGGTGTGTGTGAGTTTGTCTATCAGCCCACTTGTGTGTCCTTTTTGTCTGCTTTTTTTTTTCTTCTTTTACCTCTGCCTTCCAACCCACACCTCCCCTTCCCCTGCCGCCTCGGGAACCCTCTTCCAATCTCCTCTCATTTCCGCTCGGCAATACTTAATTTTCTATGTAACTGGGGCAATTTCCGCCAATCTAACCACTTCATTAAGATAAAAAAAAACATTCTCTTCCTCTATCTTATACTTCTCGTCTTTGTTTTAATCAAGTAAAGCCTGACACCATACTTCCATATGACCACTCAATTACACCAGATTGTTTATATTCTCTTGTTCCTTCATATCTTTCATCATCTCCTGAATCACAGCATGGCGAACACTCTTCTCCCTTTTTCTCCTCTTTTCATCACTTGAAGAGATGCCGCTCTGATTAGTCCTCTCATCGCTCCCATCTCCCAATCAGAGGAGGAGAGCCAGTGAAGAGGAGGAGGGATTATTTTGGATGACATCAGTAATGACCTAAATACATAAACAAGCCAAAGCAAAGCACTTTGGCACGTATGAATTCCGATATGAAGGTGAAGAGACAAACTCACAGATTCTCGTATCAACAACAAGTGATTTTTTGGCAATAAATAACTTGTCAAGTTTTGCGTGTGTGTGTGTGTAATAGAGTTGGCTGATTGCATGTGTTTTTGGGAGACTGTCTTCATCAGTAAAATCACATAATTGGACATTTGTCCAAATGCAACCTCTTGCATCGACTGTTTTCTCTCAGGGATGTTTGGGCTGATTTTGCACTGGAAGCACCATCCTGTGATTTCCCAACAGCCAGCGGAAACCATTGTGGTCACATTGGAAAAAAACCAACATAGTAGTTTTAGTTACATGACAATGACCAGATTAATTTATTGTTTTTATATTCATAAGAGTTCTTTTGGAAGGCACTAACACATTACCTTTTGTCATATTAAGATATGAGGACTTGCTGGTTTGTAGATGTGAGTCGGGTCTGGTTTCATAATAAAGCAGTACAGAGATCTTATTATCTCACTGCAACAAAGATTCCAATTAGCAAGATCTCAAGGCTTATTAGTGTGAGCTTGCTTGCATGCTAATGTACACGTGTCATTAACATGCTTGTGTTAATCGGCATTGAAACACCTGTCTACCAACGGATGTAGCTGGATTTCATCATCCAACGGTGATCCTATGATCCCAGCAGTGTTTAATTCCAAAGGAAATCAGCAGGATGGTGTACACACACACACACACACACACACACACACACACACACACACACACACACACACACACACACACACACACACACACACACACACACACACACACACACACACACACACACACACACACACACACACACACACTATTAACTTCCAGAATTATTCTTTGGGCTAATAAGTATACTAGGGAGATGGGGAATGCATCATTTTAATAAACCTTTATTGTTACAATTATAATAACAATACATTTAACAACAACTGATGAGAAAACAATGTAAAACAAAAGTGCAAAGCCTCGTGTTGAAAGGTAAGGTCCAGTGTGTCAACTCAACTCAGCATGTCTTTTTTTGCATCAGTCCATAAGACAAACTCCACTTGGAGTGTAGCAGCGTAGGGAGTATATAGTGGGAGAATAGCTGGGCTAAACAAAGCAGAAGAAACCTAGTTTGGCCATGAGCTTCTGAACAAAAAATATGATAATAAAGACCTAAATAAAATCAGTATTAGTTAGCTAATTACTGCCCATTCAGCATTGAAGTTACTGCCAACAGAACAGAGCTCGTGCTGTGACATCACATGACACATTATAACCAGCTAGCAAAGATGCAACAAAGAAGCCATCATTTAAACAAAGTACCACACTATTGCAAAACGACTCAGCGTATTGCTTTGATTCATGTTGAGTGCAAAATGGAAAAAGCACGTTTTTACGAGCGCCGAAACCAATTAGAGGAAGGAGTCGTCATCGGCTGATCCATGAGGCTCTCACCCCCCTGCCGCCCAGTTTCATTAGCAATGAAGTCCTCTTAATTATTGACCTGTTTTTAGGTCATGAGATTCTTGATACCACAGCAGTCATACATTCGTCAACTATACAGCATCGTTGAAGGGAGCGTTGAATGGATTATATGACACATTATTAAATAGATTGTACACAAATATCAACAGCCTTCGAAATCTTCGCTGACCCCATCTGCATTTAATTCAACTCACATGTGGTGCTGCGGAGAGATACTGACCTAATTAAAGTACTATAATCATCACACATAGCCGTTAGCCTGTCTGGTGAGCATAAAGAAATAACAAATTGAATTAGAGGCAGATAGAAAGTGCCACTATCTGAAATATGTTTCTTATGGAATAATCTTGAGCTATCACACAGCTTTCCTACAATTACCTCCTCCCATATTCCCCCTCCCTGTTCATCCATCTCTCGACTTCTTACCCTCTAAGAGGATTTGATTTGATTAGATCTGCAAATTAAAGCAAATGCTATTTCATTTAGACATTTACAGGGTAGCCAGGTGATCTTAGCGCCGACGAAGAAGCCCCCATAAAAGCCATTTTAGGGCACTCCTTTGAATGATGCGAGTTCTGTAAAATTAAATCACTTGCTGATAATATGCAAAGAGCAAAACCTTTATTATAGAGCAGCTGTATTCTAGTGTGTGAAGGGCAGTGTCCTTGTGTGTGTCGGATGAAAAAAGGGGCAAAACCATGTTGTGTTGTCGTATCAAACTAAACACACAATACAAAATGAGTAATGCATTTGACAGCAGCAGATTCAATACAGCAAAGGACACACAAAGACATTCTTTAACAGCTCAACACAACTTTAAATCAATGCTGTTTTCAAACTCATCACAGCCTTGTTGAGACCCACCTGAGCTCCAACTCTTAGTAGTACCTAGGACTCCCAGCACCGACTGGATGGGGATTTTTCTTAAGCTCTAAGTATTTACTGGCTGATTGTGCCAGTTTACCAGCCGTAAACTAAAGAAGTCGGTAATTAAATGTGCAGTACGTCTGTATACATGCATGGATGTTAATGATGATTGCTGCACACACACACACACACACACACACACACACACACACACACACACACACACACACACACACACACACACCTCACTGATTAAGGCCTTTGCTTTTTCAGAGTGCCATCATTTACATTTCAAAGAAAATATTAAAAAAACGAATTGTAGCCCTACAAATTTCAATTCCGGTATGTCCTCAAAACACCACCTCAGGCACAGTTTTCCTACAGGCAAATGAAAGGGGGGGGGGGGGGGGGGGGGGGGGTAACAGTGCCACATGTTGGGGGAAGAAAAATGAAAGTCCGCAAACACTCCCACACACTGGCTCATATGTATTACATATTTATCTTGGTCTGAAGATTGCATTTATCTAACAATCAGTTGTTTGGTAGTTTTCTGTCCCTGCGTCTCTCCTATCTCCCTCTATTTGATTATGTGCAGCTGTTCTCTGACTCATAAAGTTTGGCTTTGATTGATTACTTGCATCTCCACCTCCTTCCCTCCCCTCCTCCCCCTCTCTGTAGCCAATTACTTAAGTTAATGTTAGGTTAAATACATCTTAACTTGCTGGTGATTGATTTACACATCCCCATCCGTAGACAACCCTCCTTCTCCACCCTTCCTGTAGAACGTTTAACTTTTCAGGATAGCTGCTGTTTGGGTTGGGAGTGATCGGGCTAAAAGGGAGGCCTGCAGGCTGTCAGCACCACTGTACAGGCTGCTGACTGAGCTCGGTCTGGAGGGTCAGAAAATGAATCTGCTGTGTCGCACAAAAAGACACAAGTATGAGCGATGCCTCTGCCAGCAGGCCAAACAAGCTCAAACTCACACTCTGTGACAGAGATACATGGCTAGTTTTATTTGGAAAATTCTGTGAATAAAAGCACATGTACATGCTCGCAGCCACACCGAACACATACATGTTTGTCCTACTGCACTAGCGAGGACCGCATTTATTCTTTCATCCCTCATAAAACTGTAACTGTCAGTACTTACATACTCTTTAATCTATTTTAATCCATGCAGCCTCATTTCCATCTAGAAGCACACGTCAACATTATAAAACAGTTGCTGTTGGTTGAGCATTTATTGTGGTAATCTGAGTCATCACTGAACTTTGTAATTAAATTAATCTACCGCGGCTCGTTTATGCTCTTGATTGGCTGAGATTGTCGATCCACGAAGCAATACTATCATACTAAAGTTGTCATGATGTTGCTTTTTTAATGTATTCATCATGCTATTAGGAATGGACAATAAAGCCCAAATCTTGACTCTCCATTTCTTTTCCAGACTTAACTTTCATATCTTTAAACATTATTACAGCATTGCTGTTTTCGTGAAGTTGTTTTGCAAAAATGTTATTGGTAATCAGTGAATAAAACTTGGTAGTTTAAAATATTAGTTTATCTGCAAATCCTTAATATTTTTACATTAGTTGTAAAAAGGTACGTTCAACTTTAACCTTGAGTCCGAACCTCAATGACAAGAATAAGATGGCCTGGTGAAAAGGTGCGAATGGACATGTCCCTGTGCAAATATGTCCTCACCTCAGATGTCTACAACCCCAAACGGCTGTTATCACGCATGTAGAGAGACAAACACGGACACACACACACACATCACATTCACACCCTGAAAAAAAAATACACAGTCATGCTCGCACTCAGGGTATTAACGTGAAAGCCTCAACACTTCAGGGAGACAGGGAACCCCAGATCCATCGTTGTCCTGACAGCAGACCTCCATTAGCCACACACAAACACCAAATGAGGTTGCAGAATACAGCACACACACACACACACACACACACACACACACACACACACACACACAGATACATAAACAGGGTGCATTTTCTCACCTCAAACACTCACGCACAGAGTACTGCTTAAAAACAGACACAATGCTATAAAATAACAGTGTTTGTCAATGTTTTCGTCTTTCTCCCAAGGGTAACCAAACAGATGCATGCACAGAGGTAGACATAAGAGAAAACACAAAGTCACTCATGCAAATGTAAAAACGCAAGGCAGACTCACTTGTCTCCGACTCCAGCAGTGATGTCATAAAGGTGATTGGCAGCTCCATCAGCACATGCCTTCAGGAGAGCTACGGAAAGAAAGACAGAGAGATATTTTAGCTGAAGGCAATTCACCGGAGACACATTTCTGCCTTGTAAAAAGTTACATAATATAAAAAACCTAACTAAATAAATGTCACTGTTACATATGAGCCAGTTCAAACCATGTTTAGTGTCACAATAAACCAGCTTCCACTCATGCAGAGGTGAGCTCAGGGGTGTGTGTGTCCACTCTGCTCTAGCATGCTTCAATTGTGGAGTCAATTTGTAATTTTCTCCACCCACACGTCACTAACATAATTTCTCCAACATCAAAAACTCATCTCATTCAGACAGCCTCACAGCAGGCACAAAACACCACTTATGTTGAATCCCACAGAAGTGAGATACAAACAAGAATGGCACATAATGGCAAAGCGAGGGATTTATTCTCTGCTGCGGTTTCATTTGAAAAGGACTCTGGGGTTTTTGTGAGGACACGTACGGCTTCTTTAGCCTGTTGGCCTGATTCTTAAAAAGGCAACACACGTCAAACAATGCAATGCACCAGCTGTAAGACCGTTGTTTAAATAAGTGCCATAAAAAAATACATTATACACCGTTGTACAAATGGTACGTTCACTTTGCAGGAAAAAGTGGCCCAAATCTGATGTGACACAGTTTTTTTCACAACAGTAAACAATGCAAATCATATGGAATGACCTTTTAAATTCTGATTTGGCCCACTTTCATATATGGTACTTAATTGCACACAGGTCTGCTTTCTGACCTCTGTCTGGACAGTCATATTGGAATTTGTGTGGCTTTAATGTCTCTATAGTCTACGTCTATCGCCACTGGTCATAATTCTGTGCTGTGAAGCCATTCATAGCAAACACTTGAATCTGAATTTGACCAAATGCACAAGAACAAATTCATAGAAAAAGAAATATAACAATAAAATTACATTTAATTTTAGTGTTCTATCCCAACAAAAGTTACCTCAGGACACTCAGTGTCCCAACATCACCAGGAGCCAGCGGGACAGCAGTGAGAAAAACAGACTTTTAGGCAGAAATCTGGACCAAGCTCTGTCTTTCCATCTGCATTTGGAGTTGGTATTAATATTAACAGAAGTCGGGCAGGACAGGAAAACACAGACTCCCGGGAACAACAATGTCCAATTGAAGTTTAGACACCAACTTGAGTAATTCCAGTGCTTTTGTTGAACAAAAACCAAGGTAATACTTGGAATGTAAACGGCTTCAATAAGGGCCAAATTAGTTTTGAAAGAAAACGACCTTTCTGCCTTGGAAAACATAACAAATGGCACACTACGCAGAAGTAAATTGGATTTCACCCTTAAAAGCCAAAGTAAGTGAAAGAGCACTTATCTTTTCTGATTTTAAAAGCAGACAAATGAGGTGGTTATGTGCCATTCTTAAAATGTTATTCACGTTTTGCTAAATTAGATGCAAACTATTTGCAAATGTATGCTCTTTCATGGCCTCTATTCTATTCAAATTGAACAGGCAGCGTCTTTTCGAAGAGTGCGGGGCTCTTGTGGTGCACACGGGGGAAACACTTCAAAGTATCAGCTGTAGTTTTAAACTTGCACCAAGTTTAAAACAAACTAAAGCCTGCAACAAAGAGATGGGCAACTGTCTTACACGTGTAAAATCCTGTCTCACAGCATTCAATTCATTCCTTAATTGGTGAGTGTTCGTCAAGGGATACAGTGATTAAAGGGACAATATGGGAGTCGTTTTTTACCCATCACATTTCTTCATTTATACTCAGACAGAATATAAAATAAAAGACGTACAATGCAAAACGTTAAAAATGAATATAGCACTTTAAAATGTGGCTCACTGAGTAAGTAAAGTAAGTAGACTTTATCATTAACATCCATGTATGCTAGCTAACTTCCCTGCCTCTATTGTCGCATTAGTATGTTTCTTCATGCATTGCGGCTGAACTTTCACTGCGTGTCACAGACAATCAACAAAATATGAACTGTGACAGCTTTAAAAAAAAATTGCTTCACCAAAGTGCTGTTTACTTCCAGGATATCATCTTGTATTCAAGGGATGTTTAATGATGAGACGACTACCTACTCCCGCCCTCGCACTTACAAACTAATCATCAAGACTTTCTACTTCCTGCACATCACACACATGAATGAAATATTAAAGTTTACACTCCGGTTCTCCAGGGTGTATAATGTAAAAACAAATGCAAACTCACATGCACACAGACTCACACACACATTGAAGCCGACGCGATTAGCAGAGTTAAATGAGACTAAACAAGCTTTGAACGCTTAAAAACAAAAAGAGAACGCAGACGTATTTCCATCAGCGTAAATAAGACACCAAAGACAATGCTTTTCTTCATAACCCTCACCACCTGCCGTCGACGTTTCACGTCAAGAGATGGTTGGAATGTAAATGACTCATTATCTCTCACAGAGTGCAAAGGATGAGAAACTTTTCAAACAATTACTCGAAGAAAACAGAGAAACTCTTCCTTCTTTCCGGGTGGTGACAGACTGCAAAGCTATCAGTCATTATCTGTGTATGTGTGTATAGACACACACACACACACACACACACACACACACACACACACACACACACACACACACACACACACACACACACACACACACACACACACACACACACACACAGACACACACACACACACACACTAAAGGTTCTAGCGAGAAGAGTTGCTTCTGTCTGTCAGTCATTTACTCAGCTCTGTCGGTTTGCATGGTATACCATTAACATGCCATCGACACACACACACACACACACACACACACACACACACACACACACACACACACACACACACACACACACACACACACACACACACACACACACACACACACACACACTGGAGAGCTTTGGTGAGATTCTACAAAGTGCAGCTCTCTTTAAAGCCATAAGAAAACAAAACATACCGTCAATTATTGTCTGTCTATTATCTATCTTTAGAATTTCACATTATATGGATTTTCCTTTACATATTTTACATCCAATCGGAATCTGAGGCTACTTTGAAGTAATAAAGGGGCTTTCATACATCCGCAAACCGCATTTTCTCATGGGAGACATGGGAGACTTCTACTTGCTAATTTTAATAAGCAGGTCCCTTTCAGTACGAAAGCAGATCTCATGAATATCAAAGAGTGATCTTTTTGTTTATGCTAAAGCCTCTGTCGACATTATTTCACACCGTAAGTTCTACGTCTTCATGTCTACGTTTCCCGCAGCATTTTACAAGTAAAAAGTGCCTCTGCAAATGTCAGAAGAATATCATGATAAATCATATTAACTTTATTTAGCTTCAGGAAGTATTTGCCCTGTCGCTCAGCATCACACAGCAAACGCCATGTAGTTAATGAGTGAGGCAACCAAAGCGTGTTTAGAAGTTTCTAGGAAATAAATAATTTGGATGAACGACTAATCGACTGAAGAAATCTTAACGTCCTTGAGTGGATGACTAGCTTGAATGATTTTCAAACCTGTGTGTTGATTGATATGGGAATGGCTGTGGGAGTGATGTGGTTTCCAGATCTCCCAACAGTGAATTTGTCTTCAACAGAATTATCTCAAAAGTTCGTAAACTGGACTTTAGATTATATCTGCACTCGATTCAGGCAGTTTTTGTACCAATTTTTTTACTTTTACTACCAAATGTTTGAAAAGCATCACGATTGTGAATGCAAACAACTCCATACCTCCCCTTGTCCTCGGAGCATATGACTGAAACAAACAAGCTCAACAGAAGATCCCGTGCAGGGACATACAGTCGCTGCCTTCTGAATTCTGACGGTGATATTGTGAACTGACCTTGTAAATTAACTAGCCTTAATAATCCCTCCCTGCAGGCTTCAGAACCAAGTCCTGCCACTCACTCTGCTGGATGTCAGATGCATATGGTGGGCAGGAGATAATGCACTTCCACACACAGTACTAAGCCTGTCATTTCAGTGTTTTTTTTGCTCCCTGAGTTCGATGCATGAAAGATGCATGTTGAAGCTGAAACACACACACACACACACACACACACTGCCATTGGGTATATTCTAGCAGGCCAGTATTGATGAGGTTAGTGGTGAGGATTAATACCTGTCAGGTTGGGGCTTAAGCGCGGTACAGGAGAGGGCAAACGGTCGCGGAGAATGTCGAAAAGATTATTATCCTTATTATGATCCCCTCCCTTCAGTCCACCTCCCCCCCTTCCACCTGTCACCCTGTCTCCAGATCCACCCTGCTCTCTGCACCTTGCCTCAAATGTGATTGATTTCCTGCACATACATCTCATTTCCTTTTCCTCTACTTTGTTACTCTTTATTCTTCTGCTCTATCCTTCTTTGTTGGTATTCCGGGATGTCTTCCACTCGTTCTCTCTCCTTCCCATTAACAATCTTACAGGAATTTTGTTTTTCTGACAACCTCTATCCATCGATCCTCGCCGTCAGCTTCCCCCTTCGAATGCTCCACATACCTATTTACTCCATCAGACACATGTGCTTAAATCCAGAAGTCCAACTAATAATGTGTATCTGCACATTAACACACTACAGCTACATCCCCGACTGGTCTTGATTTCAAGGCTGATACAGCACTTGACTGTCTGATGGGTGTTGTTCACAAACTTCCAACTTCGGCAAGCTGCTGCACATCAACAAATGATGAAATCAGGCACAGGCACAGGCCTGCCCCCCCACCTCTTGTGGACAGAGTTGCCTTCACTGATTGCTTTATTGATTCGCTCACTTGTGTTGCTACACAGAAGTAAGTGAAGGATCTGTAAGTAAGTAAATGAGTGGCTGATCGTCTGAATGAACAAGTGAGTGGGTGACTGACTAGATGAGCAAGTGGGGTGACTTATGGACTAAATGAGTTAGAGGGTGCATCTGTGAGATAAGCAGATTGATCCCGCCTCGCAACATCCCACTCGGCACGTGTAAATGAGCTTCCCTTTGATCAGTGTTGCACCCCTCCATCCTCCATAGCTGCTTCGCGCCCTGCTGCTCTAACTCTCCCACAGGTGATGAGCGGGCCCAAGGGCAGCACATCAGAGAGCCTGAGAATGCTGTATGTACGCGTGTGTGTGTGTGTGTGTGTGTGTATAAGGGTGGAGCCATGATACCTGCAGGTGAACAACCATCTGGAGGGTGACAGACACTCACACACGCTCATGCGCACACTGACATCTGCTCATCCCGTAAACAACATTAAAAATACATGGCATATCAAGTGAGGAGCGATAAACTCGCTACAAGTGTGTTTACCGTCACACTGCAGGAGATCTGGGATCTGCCATTCATGCATCATCATCATGCATCATCATCATCATAATCATCAGTATCTTCATCCTGTCAAAACTTCTTCAATTTCCATGAGCGCTGCCGCCAAGAGCAAAACTGATCATGAAAGCTTCCTGATTTCTGACATCCACAGCACAGCATCGCTTGTGGCACTTCAGAAACCACCCAACATCTCTGAAACTTTAAAAGTAGCCTTATATAAGAGGAAGCAAACACCACAGGACACCATCAAGCTGCATCACACTGATTGTCCATCTGTCTCACAGTGGTCCCAATTTTGGTGCGCTTCCCTGTATTACTGATGAATATCCAATAGAATATGAACACAATCAGCAAAAGGAAATGCAATAGCCCCACAATGCATATTGAGGAAATGTAATCACTGGTGTATCAACCACATGAATTAAACCCCGCTGGCCTGGTCACAGTTTGGATTTGAAAATAAGGATATTAAATGAAAAATATGAATCTCCAAACAGGGTTTGGGGTCAGTTATCATCAACAGGGCGCATTCAATCTATTACCAGTGTGATATCGCCACATGCAAACAAATAAATTAAGATGAGTATTGAAAAAACGGTCTTCAGTATTTTGTTTGCATAAAGAATTGGTGTTTGAATGCATATCAAATCATTAAACAACTCCAGTTTTCTGAAAAACAATTGATAATACTGTGGACATCTACAGAAAACTTCTCCTTCCTCTGGATGCACAGTCTTTGACTTTGATAAGCTGTCTCATCAATTAACCCGTTCCCTTCTAATCTAACATGTACCACAATCCTTTTGATGAACAGTGTATATGAATATCTTTCTTTAAATTCTACATTTCTGATTCTTCTCACTTCATTTAATATCAAAAGAATCTTTATCTTTGGGGAGCAGGCAACTTTTGGTGTGAAATCAGATCAGGAAATTGCTTCATCTCATGCCATTACACGTCTTTTCTAAGGGTCCTCTAGTATAAAAGCGAAAACACGGCCGTGTGACTGAAAGAGCTCAGGTGCCTCTTGGGTTTTTGTTGATAAGAATAGCAAAGCTCTGTTCATTGGAATTCAATCTGATGTGGTTTTAGTCACACTATTGCCTTCAAAGTTCTTTTGAAGGCAAGGGTTCTTTCAAAAGTACGTTGTTTACTAACCTTTCCTGATTGCATAACTCTGAGCTAAACATTTTTCATATATTAGTGACTCTACAGTTTTTTTTTTTTTTTGTAATCCAGACATCCTTGACAAAGAAATCAGTTTGTTTCAAGTATTCTTGTTAAGTTAGGCTCCGTTTCTGAGCAGTTCACCAGATTTAAAAGAAAAAACAAGCTTGCAGGATACAGGTTCAGACTGCAATGTCTGGTTTAAAGGCTGGAAGTCAACTTTGCATAGTTAATACATCAAGTAGCATCAGCACATCTCGTAAGTGACACCTCGGGGAGTCTGGCGCTTAACTATTTCCCCCTCTTTCTTTTCACAGTGAGCCTTTTGAGCGTGGTTTCTGAGTTTCTGTTTGTCTTTCTCTCTGATAAAAGGCCTTGGAGTATTCATGAAGCAGAAAAACATCTAGTTACCAACTACAAAAAAGTGGGTGGAATCTAAGGGACTTCCTTGAATTATTAATTGCCAGCATTTGACTGAACACAGTTCTTTCCATCTTGAACAATAAACACCAAAATACCCCAGGGTCTGAATGTTACTCCAAAACTGCAGGTGCTGTATGTTTGAATAGTAACGTTGATAGCACCTGTCCTGCCCTTTTTCACACAGATTTAGCTATTTTCTTTCTGTATAAGCACAGCTTGTGCACCAATGAGGGACTATTTATTTATTTGCTCGAGCAAAATAGAGGATTTCCAACCCATTCACACCACTACCCGTTTCCCTGCTGACCCGAGGCTGAAAGACACCTCCCAGAGGTAAGCAACAGCTCAGATTTAGTCCCGACGCTGGATTTGTTTCCACGTTCTGAGCCCCGCCGTCATGGCTCCAGTGGGTTTGTTTATATCGACCTTTTCTCTCCCCCGCTGAGTGGAGTGGACACTTACTGCCACTGCCTGTGTTCACATTATTTACCAACCAATTAGCTCTAATAGATGTATACACACTTGAATGAATCTGAGCGGATGTACCATTCTTGTTATCTCGTGACCTTACATGTGCTATTATTTCAGTAGGTTTGAATGGATAAAGTTAAGTATATGGTTCAGTGCTGTGAACGCTGATGACCTACAGAATGAATGGCATTTAAGGAGGAATATAGCTCTCATCTGATTGCATTCATTTCAGTTTTATCTGTTGAATTAAAAGAAACCTGTTTCGACTGGAAAATTCACATTCAGAACTCATTATGCTATTTAATCGTGATACTAAAAAGTCCCAGGGGCAACAAAACCACACTGCATATTCAGGCTGTGAATGCAATGGAACTTTGGCAAATTCTGTTCAGCATTATCTTTGTTTTGATTATATCCATGGTTCAGGTCGCGTCGCCACGGGCGTCACGGACAAAATAAGAAGGGGCATTATTTTCTGCAAAAGAATGATGTCGTCTTTGACTTCATTAAAATACATCTTACAGGAAATGCGGGCACGGGGAAGGGAGAGGGCATTTTCAATGACATGGCAGTAATTATGATTTTGCAGAGCGGAGACGACACAGGCTGGAGCGAAACTGTGACAAAAAAACAAACCAACAGGGGGAATACATGCCTTGTGTAAGCCTATGCAGATGGATCTAAGTGATATTAGGGAGGAGGATTGTTTGATCTGTGTTGGTGTGATGTGTGAGATATACCTTTATTCCAGAGGACGTGCAGGTAGTCTTTATTCAAAGGCTGGTTCAGAATAATCAGACAGATCCTCTGTTTGCCTGTACAAGGAAATGATAGGAGGGGGGGAAAGTTATGAATCATGAACAATCAGACGGATACACTCCAGACAATGGATTATAATGGCCACCTAGAAAAAAACACATAATACTATTTGCATGTTTAAACAAGATATTTTAAGTACAGTTTGGAGGCTATTGTTTATGGCACTGAAAGTGCTAAATTAAGGGAGAAAAAACTACAATGCTATGATAATGAGCTCATTATCATGGAGACAGGGAAACAAAAGAGGGGATTAAAAACAAAAAGTATTACAAACAAGTCAGGGTGTTGAACACTGGTTTTGTGAAAGTTCAAAATGTTCTCAAACGCATTAAATGAGGTTTGTTTCGCAACATCAGAACATCAAACAAAAGATCACCAGAGTACAGACACTATCCATCTGAATGATGCCATTTTTAACCATTTTTTTCCTCAACTACAATACCATTCCTCTCATGGACCACAGTCGCAAAATCAGCATTTTCAAATTAGGTCAACTCATTTGTGCGGAGCGTGCAGGGCAGAATGACCACAGCCAGAAGCAACAGTTCTGAGGAACAACTGGCAGGACTGTTTAGCTGTTGTCCTTCTGTGTACCAGAATGAGAGAGGTTCTCTGCCCAAAATGGATTGACCTTAGGTTGTTGTTTTTTTACAACTTGAACACTGACAAGAGACAGACAACCATTTACACTCACATTCACTGCATGTCTTTGGACTAGGAAGCCCCGGACAGACACACTCACACAGGGAGAACATGCAAACTCCACACACCCGAAGCAAAATGTTTTTATTGCAAAATGTAATTTGTTTGCACACTGTGGCCTTGCAACTCAGAATTGCATCAATCTTTTCTTTTATTCTGCTTCTAATGCAGATCCCCCAATACTTAAGAATTGTCATTTTTTTCTGTCTGCAGAAGATGAAATAAATAATGGGAAACTGCATTCACTGACAGTAAAAACACAGCTGCTAGAAAAGACTAATGTACGACCTCTCTTCCCCTCGCCTTAACACCATTTCACTGATTACTCATTTCTCTTTCACTCTCATGTCTGCCCTTATGAATGGTTGCGCATCTTTTATTAACAGTGTTGCCCTTTTGTGGCAAAGACAAAATGCCACATGCAAGCTTAAGCAATGTGTTTACGAGGTCCTCTTCCTTCTCTCCTAAACCATATTCATGTAAATTCCACACAACTGGATTCCAATATCCGAACAACACGACATGGCATATGATAAAACGTGTATCTCTTCCCAAATACACCTTTCATAATACATCAGAAATGCAGTGGGAGGCCACAGACAGCAACAGTGAAGAAGGAAGCAGAAAAATATACTTTAGCTTTCATGGAGTTCTAACTGCAAAATGGGCATCACCTTGTGTCCTGTAAAACACCTTTTGTTTTGTAAAACCTCCAGTGTATAGAGTGCATTTTGGCTTTGCTGAGAAGGTGTGAGGGGGAAAAAAAAATATTTGGGTTTGTGACTTTGTTGCAGCAGTGGGCTTGATGTTGGTAAAAAGTTCACATCACTGGAAGGTCATTTGCAATACGAAAGTCAACCCCAGCAGAGTATGGTAAAAGGAAGCGTCAAGGAAGAGAGGATTAAGAGGAGGAGGAGGAGGAGGAATTGAAAGGAGGAAACGTGGAGGGGTAGGTGAGGAAGAGAAAAAGAGGAGTAGGTTTGTCAGTCTTGTCTCTTAATTGGCTGGAGGTGTACAGAGAACAAAAGACAAACTCAACCAGCCGTGACTTTTCAGATAACCCCTCGTCGCACAAACACTAACCTCCGTGCACACACACACACACACACACACACACACACACACACACACACACACACACACACACACACACACACACACACACACACACACACACACTCACACTCACACTCACACACAGGGACGAAGAAGAAAGTGTGCAGCCTTTTCTGCACTCCGTTCAAAGAAATGTCACCTTGGAAGTGCCAGGCAACATAAATACCACAAACACTCAGAGGAAAGTCCAAGCACATATCTTTGCACATAGATATTCCAGGAACGGGCATTTATAATTATAAAGATTACATTTAAAAAGCTGTAAAAGAAAAGAAAAAAGGCTAACTTTGCACACTAGGATTTTAAAATGCAGACATCCAGGGGCTGTTTTTATATTCTCCACCGAGAGTCGTGATAAGCATTCCTTGTAAGAAATGAAAAGGACATTTTCTAAGCCTATCTAATGGAGGAAAAAGTATTAAAAGCACACGATACATTCAGGAGAAAGATTTTACAATTCTATCATGCAGTGAATCTCAAACATAGTTTACCTTTGATTCCAAAGTGACAGATTTATCAAGAAAAAGCACATCATCAAGAGGATGTGTGTGTGTGTGTTCTAAGCTGTTCGGATCTGCAACCAGTATTTGCACACCCTGTGTTCATCTGTCGAAAAAATCTTAACGCAAAGCTGAGGTGCGTAGCCTGAAATGCTTAGTGAACGTGTTTGAGTAAACATTTCCATCAATGGGTGCTTGAAAACGGCTGATGGCATCCTGTCAGAAGTGAGTGTCTCTTGACTGATGTTGGCCTTTGAGTGCTATTGATTTTACCCGAGTCGTACAAGCATGGAAAATCAACAACACTACTGTGTTCCTGCTCCGTGCAAATCAGACACATGTGCGAGAATGTCAAGTATATACAAACAAATGTACACATACGGGAGCACAATTACAGTGGCCCTTAGTGGCCCAACAGCAGGATGTAACCTTCAAACGGCAACCAATGGAGACAGAGAGACAAAACGGAAGCAAGAAACAGGAGAGAAATGCACCGAAATACAACCTATTATACTTGACATTTAATCACAATGGGACAAATTATATTCTCGGGCTGTAACTCAGGATTATTCAAATCACTGATTAATCTGTGGATTAGTTATACAATTAATTGCTTAATTTGTCTATCTTGACACCAGTGCTAATATTGGAGAGGTGGACGGACTAAATTTGGTTATGTTAGAAACAATAATTATACATATAATCATTATCGTAATCATAGTCCTAAGGATAACAAAATTATCTCGAAATAATGTGGGGGTTTTAAAAGAAGAAAGAAGGGGCAAATAATTCAGCCACCTTGATGACATACAATCAAATAAACAAGCAACCAAAAGCGCTCAAAGTACAAATGTATGTAAGCAACCAAACAACAACTAAAAGGCAAGAGAGAGAAAGAATAGCCAACAGAAAGACAACAGAGGAAAAAAACGGTTTTATTTAGTATGATAAATGGTGATAAATCCTGTGATTTTATTATAATAATAATGGATTGGATTTGTATGGCGCTTTACCGGTGGTGGTAAACTACCATAGTAGCCACAGCTGCCCTGGGGCAGACTGACGGAAGCATGGCTTCTATTCTGCGCCTACGGCCCCTCTGACCACCACCTCAAACATACCGACCCTGCGAACATTGGCCAACCCGCTCTACCAACTGAGCCACAGTTTACTATTATGTTTGGCAGAGACTAGCTCTACTTATGTATTTCTCTGAGAGCCGGTTCAGCCAGTTATGGAAAATCGGTGTCTAGACTTCCAATTGAGGAGAAATGTCTGTTTGGCCACAAGTAAAGATGTAATGCTTTTTATTATTAAGACGGACGGGCCGCTGAGAAGGCAGATGGATGCAGTTATTGGAACGTTACATGCCAGAAGCTCTGAAAGTTAAATTGTGATCCCTTTCCAAAAACTGTACAACCACGGGGCATGACCAGACGGCGTGTGCATGTAATTGTCGCAAGTGTCCAGTTCGTGCCTCATTTAAAAAATGTTGCCAGAAATTAATCCTTTTAACCAACCAGATCGGTGGACAAGAAAGCGGCGCTCCTCTGTGAGTGACTGGGCCGAGACAAACGGTCACGTGACAAACATCCAATGAAACTTCGAATGGACTGCAGGCTGTTTAAAGAACCGAGAGGAAAAGAGAGGCTGTAAAAATGCAAATCAGACTATTTGTATAGCAGAAATATGTGTCCTTAGAAACTAAATTTGAATAATTTATATTTGTATTTGCATAGCCCAGCTTGAATAATGGAATTTTAAAAACTCAATTTGAATCACAAAATTTCAAATGTAATGTATGAATAAGGAGGTGAATTCTAAAAAACTTGAACCTGAATGTCATATTATTGAATTGAATTCAGTTGCTCTGAGACTGTATTTGATCCTCACTGAACCGTTGACTCTATAGACAAGCGCTTTCCGTTCTCACAATTCAAAGAGTTTCAGTGTACCGAGTACAGATGCACGTGCAGATTCCCAGAACTCAGGTCCACGTTCATTGTGATATTTTTCAGTTCTCCCTTATTCTACCCAAAATATGCTGGTTTGATAGAGGTGCAGGAAAGATGCCCTGAAACTGGTCAGAGTTCAGAGAGTCATTGCAATTATTTCCTCATTGATTTGTCATATCAGCCCTATTATTTCAAGTTTGTCCATACGATAAATGGATTGTGGTCATATGGGAACCACACATGATGTGAATCACACATAGAGATGACTGGAAGCCTAGCCTTCCAGTCATCTCTATGTGTTGGCCACAATAAAGATTCAGACCAGATCTAACAAATGATTATAAATGGTGAACAGAGCATGGAAAATATATATAAAATATAGGTCTGTTGTGTTGCAATTAATGATTCAGTTATAGAACTCCACGCTCGTAACAAATCACCTATACATCTCTAAAAGCAGTCCTTGGTATTGCACCATGCATTCCTTGGCCTATTTTCTTGTTGGTGGTGTATTCTTTGTAAGATTTCACTCACAGACGACAAGAGGTCAAGACAGTATATGTCAAGTTTAAGTACAGTAAGGCTCGATAAGAGTCTTCAGCCGTCAGTGGTATGTTGAAGGAAAGTGGTTGCACCAAATTACTCCGGGAACATCTTTATCCCTATTTGAAAGGGGCTATTATTACCTTGGGGCCTATAGTCATTTGAAATAAATTGCTGAGTCTGTGGGCTTAATCCTGTCCGAATCTGCTATGTCCATAATATGGACATATGACCTATCATAAAGTATTTCAACAAACACAGAGGCCATGTGTGCAAATCAGCATCTCTGTGATTTGGGGTTGTTGTTGTTTTGCAAAGTTTTTTGTTTTCTCCTGTTCGTGAATTGTTGAGGCTACGTTGGCAATTATAAATGAAGGTTAAGCAAGCATTTGGGGTGCAAAGCAGGAATATGTTTCATGTAAACTCATTTTAAGGTCTTAAAAATGACATGTAAATAACCAATGTCGTTAGAGACAGAGGGAACTTCATGTGCTTGCTCTCTCCTACACCAGGAGTCCTCAACCTTTTGTAACTTAAGGCCCAATTCTGATTGTTGACTTTTCCTAATACATAAGATACAAATATAGGATGACAAAAAAAAGAAAAGCGGGAATCGTTGGTGATGAAAAATGAAGCCGAAGAAGAAGTGCCAAAACCTGCAGTTCCTTAAATGGCCACTTGAAGCTGGCTCTAAAAGTGAGTCAATCCCCAGAGACGTGTTGAGCTTCACAGCGGCTCTTCAGACACCTGGGTTATGTCACCTCACCACATTCTTTCGCGCTTTTACTATATTTTTCAGATCAAAAACGTATATATCTATAACTAGTTTCCTCCTCATGTCTGTAGGGCAACCAATGCTGACCATCCGGAGGGTTTCTTTTTAAGAGCATCAACAGATACAGAACATCTTCGGGGAAATATTGCTACAAATATGTGCCTGCCTGCCTTTGGAAAAGAGAGATTAACACTACCAAAACAATTTCAGTCCAATGTCAGATTCAATTTGGTTTTCTAGTGTGGTGTTTGAACAAAGAAAATTTGTATGATGACAGGGATTTTACTCAGGTTTCAAGACAATTTATAAAAACTAAAAACAAATCAATAATCCAAATGCCTCCTCACAGTTTGACTTTCTCAAACAGCTAACATTACATGCAAACACAGCAGGCCCTCTTTCAATAAACGTTCATCATTTACGCAGCCGAACAGCAAAGACACAAGGAAGTGCTTCTCATACATATGCACACGGTTTTCATGAAAGGGTCAGTGATTTATTTTTGAGTTTTAATTCTCTCAAGACTGTGTGTGTGTGTGTGTGTGTGTGTGTGTGTGTGTGTGTGTGTGTGTGTGTGTGTGTGTGTGTGTGTGTGTGAGAGAGAGACGGATACAGATCTGGGTTTGGGTCCAGGTTTTTAGGGAAACACACCACATAGACCTGCGTATTTGATTGATTAGGCAAATGTGCGGTTTGTGTCGAGGAAAAGTGTGTTTGAAAGGCAGTACCTGAGGGCAGCAGGCAGTCCAAAGGCGTCAACGCTTCATCCATGGCCAGGATTCACAGGAGCCCGTCATCAATGAGTCGACTCCCCTGAACCAGGACAGACACTGTTGTTATGCCTCTTGCTTTCGTACTTTTGCTTTAAACCGATGAAAGGTAATGATTTTCCAACTTGTCTCTAGCTGTTTATCTTCCTGTGGGCTAATTATTCCCTCTTAAACAAGCAGACTGAACACCAACAACGCTAACCTGCAAACATGAGCACGATGACAACATGTGTGTCTCTAACCAATACTGACGGGAGGATGACAACTAAATGTTTTTTTTTGTTATCGTATAATGTGCCAATTATTTTTCTTAACCCATTTAATGATTAGTCATTTGACAGATTATGAATCTGCAATTATTTTGATCATTGATTAATAGTGTCATATCACTCAAGTTTCATGTGTCAGATATGAAAGTAAATTTAATATTTGTTGTTCGACACGAAAGGCAATTTGAAGCAATAATTCATAATAACAATTTTTGTTTGCTAAATGCCAGGATGGAGAAAATCACAATCAATATAATGAATAAACAGAGTAGTTTATCATTCTCTGCAGACTAACAGTAAACCTCTAATGCCAAATTGATACAATAATGACTGAAATTATCTGATAAACAACCTTTTTACACTGAACAAAAACATTTAAAAACATGTTTTATAATATTAATCTAACTCGAAAGTATTACTTCTGCCACTCTAAAACATAGTTGAACAAACAACAACATGAGGTAGAGCCTAATACAGCTTTACCATCCAACTAGCAGAGAACAGAGAATCAGACAGCAAAGACATTCACAATAATAACTTCTTTATAATAACCTCTTTTTGTTCCTCCCTTCAGTAATTACAGTCCTTCCTCCTTCCTACACCACGCACACTTAACCCAGTCAAGACTATTTCCCCAAGTGAACAAACAAAACTTTATCAATTATTAACATAAGTATATCTGTTGCTACACTGGACTATATTCAATGCGCAAATTAGTTGATCATTAGCAATCATATATCATAAAGTGCAATGAGCTGGTTTTATAAAGCTGGTTCTGAATAGAATTGATTTTAATCGAAAACTGCCAACAATCATACATCATGAACCCAGTCCTGCAATTCAAAAGAATGTGAATTGGGTAAACATTAATTGTTTTTGTGTTTCTCCCCATTTTATTAGGTTAAAAGTGGTCAGTTATTAACATCTGCTGCTACGGGTATCACACAGTAATGTGCAAAGTATTTGAAAATATTAAATGGAAACCAGTTAGACTGATTTCCTGCAGGGTTGACCACATTTTGCGCTGTATTAACGCATACGCCGGCTCAATGCAACAGCCCACGACGGTGTGTCAGGCATTAGCGGACACTTCACAACACTTTCGCCGCGTTAACGCAGCTGTGTGCGAATGT
>NC_139929.1:10734027-11142902 GCF_963514095.1 Eutrigla gurnardus | reverse complement strand
AACTAATGAGACGCCCGAGCCACATTTAATGCACGGCATGAAAATTATCACAGCTGGCAGACGGTAATACCACAGAATAAGCGTACCTCTGCCAGGCGTTCAATTTCCGTCTTTCTTTCTACCGTGCAAGGTAATATAATAAAAGTGTATCACAATCTCCTGCCATTAGCATTTTAATTCTCTCTCTGTCTCTCTCTCTCTCTTTGCAGAACATTGTAGTAGGTCTCTAGGTTTTTGGCTATCTATCTTATGCAGCTAATTACCTTCATTATTTCAGCACACCAGATCCAGGAAGGGGCCGCTGCCAATTTTTTTTCTCACCTGCAATAAACAGGGTGGTTATGTAAGGTCACAAACGGCACCGCCAGTTTCTAAAGCCGAGACAACCCTGTCGTTTCCTCTCGAACGACCACCTGTTTAAAAGAGGAGCAACTGGTGGGAACTATCGCCTCGGACAATTTTTATTTCATTTTCTCCTCAAGGTCATATCACAGTGAAGCCAGAGCGTTTCGATTTAAATGCCTCCTACTGGCAAATACACGGGTCACATGACAGCGTGACCCTGCTCACCCCCCTACACCTGTTATTGGGACAGATAATAAAATAACAAAAAGGGAGACACTAACTGACATGCAAATTCAGACCCACTCTCCTGCTTTTATGCACCCTTTCTCCTTTTTAATACTGCCATTACTTTAACTCCTGTCTGTCATTTCTTTTTCTCCTCACAAACGCACCTTTCACTTTGTCTCCTTTATTCCTTTTTTATCTGCCTTCTTCCCCCTCCCGCTACCTTTATGTCTCTTCCTTTGTTTTTATCCTCATTGTATCTCTGCTCTTTTCCATCACGCTCTTGGGTTTTGTATTCGCGCAACATTGGATTTCACTCTTTTTTTTTGTGACATTTGAGAAAGGTGGATCACAGCTCAAACGACCCGGTTCAGGTTACCCGGGGGATCGTACAGCTCTGCTCAGTTTGGCTACAGTTTGAGTTGCTGGGGGTATGTGCTGCCGAATTAGGGCTAAGTAGGGCATTTTTCTTTTTCATGTGCCAGCGATGATGACCCATTTTAGTTAGGAATGAACAAGACACAAGAGCAAAGGAGGACAGCCTCTTTTTTAGTTGTTTTGAGTCTCCTGCTGTCGTGGTCACGGAGGTAGAATCAACAATCTGCCACACGGAGGAGGGATTTCTCTCTCAAAGCCAACAAATGGCCCTCAGCGGAGAGAGACAGGGCTTAGATTACTGGAGGTGTACCTCAGCTAGGAGAGCAAGGAGCGCACATTACATGTGATTGGACCCAGGATGTCAAAGTTGTCCACTCTTTCAACTCCAATACATTGAGATGGTGGTGATTATCAACTTGGCAGCTCCTTCCCTGTGGCATTCTCTTGCTGTACTGTGCTTAATACCCCCACAGGCTTCCTGTCATACATCCAGACCAAACTGGTGGACTTCCTTTTAGCAATAATATCCCTGCCTCGGGGCTGGTGTACCTCACCTGCCTGTCCAGAAGCGGGATAAAGACCGACCTTGAGTGTGTGGTGGCACCGCTCCAGCGGCGAGTATAAACTCATATCTGTTGAGCAAGCCAACGGATGTGCCCTTAAGAGAGGAGTATGGGCTGGCAGCTTAGTGCTAGACAGTCATATTTTTTCCTCCTTCCCCGCATGAAGCTGAAAATGAGCTCTATGGGTTATTAATCACTCACGCAGCTGATTCTACACATCTGTCCTGAGGGCCTGGAAGCCACCAGGGTGTACATTAGTGGAAGGTGTATAGGGTTTAAAGTGTTTGGATAGGGGTGTGGTAGAAGTCTATCATCCGAAAAATGAATATTTCCATTTGTGGATGCTGCAACCCTTAAGGCAGAGTTCTGTGAAGGCCGGGATCACAAAGTTGGAGTAAAACCTCTCTCACTTAGTGGTAGAGGACGGGAAAAAAACCCAAAAAACGAGACGTCCCAGAAACGGGCTGCAGGGGTTCATGGGGGAGCTGCTGTGGGGCCCTGCCAGGCGCTGTGAGGGATGCTGCAGATGGTGCCTGACGATGCCACAGGGGAGGACATTTCTGAACTCCCCGCGGTGCACATAGCAGCAGAAACTGGGGTTTGGCAGGGGGGAACGGAAGCAGTGCTGTATAGCAGGCTTATGTGGGACAAACACAGACAGAGGACTTGTCATATGTGAAGGTCCTGAAGAGAGGGACAAAGCTTTTTCCACCAGTATAGACGGACACATCGGCGCTGGAGGAGAGGAGGAACCTCTCCACACACAACGACCTGTAGGAAGAGTGAATGTCTGTTATACATATAGGTAATATCTTGTGCTGTCTGAATGTTAAAGTTTCTTTTCCGCATCTGAAATGTGAACTGAATCGCGAGCTGCTTGCTAAGACCACCGGTAGGAGCGCAGTGGCCCTCTCTCTCTTTTTTAGTCTTGAAATGATGTCACGGGAAAGAAGTGGAGTGTTAGAGCTGGAAATATGAACAAAATCAAATATATTATATTCTGATTCGATAAAGTAATAAGGTAACATTGATATTGAGATGTCACCTTATGATGTATCTATTAGCTATTGATGTTTTCAGTTTAATGTAAACTAGGGGAGCAGGGTGCTGTGGCTGACTAAAGATCGAACAGGGAAAAAAAAAAAACCTTTCATATTCACTCCACGAGGATTGATATTAAATGGATATGTGACAAACGATAAGTAAGATATATCTCACATATCTTCTCTATCATTCTCTTGGATATTTCATGAAAAGCCATCATTTTGTGCCTCCACCCTCGTCTCACTATCTCTCACTCTCCCTCTCTCACACACACACACACACACACACACACACACACACACACACACCCCATCTAACTTTCCCTGGTGCTCTCTCTTTCTGCCTTTAGACTTCCTCCCCCCATTAAAACACCATTGATCCTCTCCCCCCCCTCCTGCCCAGTCTCTTGGGTTCCGTGTTGTCTAAACACACAGGCCAACAGAAACTCTGACAACGGATCAATCAGTTTAATGAATGAAGTGCCGAACTGACTCTCCACTACCATTCCTCTGAAGCACTCTATGCAGACCCCCTCCCATCCTAACGCTCCTTCCTGTATCACCGTGACTCAGACTGTCCCCTTCCTCCCTCTCCCCTGGTAGCAATTAAAATATTGACTCTGCATTTTTTAAAAACACATGGAATCTCCTGTGCCTGACTTACTTCAGGGTTCAGAAAGTGCAAGTCTCGCAAAGTGTGAGAGAAATAAGAGAAAAAGAGTGCAGCTTCCACGAAGCATCATGGAGGAGCACAGAAACCCCTACAATCTTAAAGTGATCGCTGACTCACAAGACAGTATTGTTTCAGAATGCATTATCATTATTTTATTCAGCAGGAAGCCGGCTGTAACTGCGGCGCTCGCATGCATACTGAATTAGTCTCGATGTCGCCTGTCGTTTAACGATAATCGCACAACATTTCTTACAGTAGCTTCTGCGAACCCTGAGTGACGTGTAATTACCCGGGAGTGAGCAACACTGGCTGCTGTGTTATGAAGAATACAAGTGCACAAATCAAATGAATCCCTGACAACAGCTCTCCCGACGCTGACGGCCTCCTGGGAGGGCTATTTGTGATTCCCATGTTTCTCTTACTTTTTCTTTTCTCTTTCATTGACGAAGAACACATGAAAGATGCTCATTCTTTTTCTTTCTTTTTAACACCGAATGGAGCAGTGTAATCTCAGGAGAGGTTGGTTTTTTTTTCCTTTCTTTTTCGGGGTTATTTGTGTGTTTACGTATGTCAGAGTATGGGAGCACTCTCTGTGGGATGTTCTTCATACACCAAGTGTTTGAGAAAAATACCACAGTGTTACAGTACATTTTGCTTACCTTTCAGAACTCACAGCACAGTGGCTGCATGTGGAATTTACTGTTAAGAAACACACTCTATTGATCTATTGTGTTTTTGAGGGAAGTGATGAGAAAGGGAAATACTCAACAGTTATGTTATGTACATCCGTGTGCTGTTTTTCTTCACCATCACATAAGCATCTATTCTGGTTTGTTACATTGCATTTATTCAAATAGCTGAGCTTCCTTTACTAAGTGCAGGCTGATTTTCTGTGCCATTTTGGTTCCCCTTAATCCAAATCCCCAGTCACCGTTGCACTGGACTCTGGGAAGCCCTAAGTAAAAGTAATTGAACCGTTTTCAAATGGTTCAAGGTTCAGATTATATTTCAGAACATGGGATGGACTGATTTTACTTTTTCAAGGTCCTTATATTTACGGATGTCAGTTTTTTACAGTGTATATTCCTTTGAAGCTGTGTCCGGCTGCACACCCACACTTTCTATTCAGTAAGTAAATTCCAAATACCTAAAACGACATTTACCATTTGAACTTGAGTGGAGAAGATGAGGGTCATGTGCCTTGCCCAAGGCCTCTCTTTAAATGACCCCTTTTCATGTTGGATAAAGAAAGTCCTCCTCTTCCTCTGCCCATATTTTCACAGCTTGTCCGGGGATTCGAACTGGTAATCTCCCGGTTCCCGAGCTCAGGTCTCTAATCTTGTAGTGCAAGTGTTAGTGCTGCCCGCATTTATGTGTAAAAAAAAAAAGTATCAGGTAAAAAAGCAGGGACTTTCGAAATCCCCCGGTTTCAGCACCAGGGAGAACTTGTGACAAAATAGCAAAGTAATAACTTTGGTCTTCATAAATATGTCCCGAGGCCGCGGCTTTAATCTTTGATCAGTTTGTACTCACACAGCTTTAAACTCAAAGTTGGAGACTTTTTAGCTTAGTTTAGGAGGTGTCTCTTTCCCTTCACTTCCAGCATTGTCTGAGAAATAAACTAAAAATACACTGGATGTGGCTGCAATGCAACATAAAACAGATTCCCAGTCAGAGAAAGAAACCAAAAGCAAAAGAGCAGGTGAAACTTTGCGCCTTGATGCCATGGCTGTCATTCAGAACAGCTTTTGAGTGTTTCTTTTTTTTTTCTTTTCAATGACAACGAAAAACAAATGCATCTGTTTCATCAGAAATCAATACATGTTACATTGTATAATGACTCAAGGGTCAAGTATCATAATGGGTTGTTATTGCTGGTCACTCAATAACATTTCAAGGATCGTAGTGTATTATAGCTCCTACTATTAATAAGTAAAAATTATTATTTTCATTGTAAATTTTGTTATAATGCATTATAAAGTGATGATGTTATTTCAGCTTTAAGTGAAGTGAAAAAAAAAAATGTCATTAGATATGCAAGAACAAGGAAATCCCTCTTTATTTAAATGTATCTACCTGTACTTATGCTATAAAAGCTGATTACAATGCAGTATTTTTATAGTACACTATAAACAAGAGCATCATAAAAAGTGTCGCCAAAAACAAGGCAGTGGAACTCAACAGTTGTCTGTCCATGCTTTCTCTCCTGCACACTCTCTCACCCACCCATACACACTTGAATCTTAATTCTGCAGTTGTTTAAGGAGGATAATAAGGTTATTGCTCCTTCCACTTCATAAATAGGAGCTCTGGATTAAGTCAGCGTTCAATGATGACATCATTACAAAGAGCGAAGGATTATTGGGGTTTAGTAAGCGTGTCCGCGATGTTTATTCAACGTGTGTGCTCACCTCGGGAGACTCTTGTCTCCATCAGTAGGGGAAACTAATTCAAATTTGCCTTTTGGTTTGGTGTTATTTGGTTTTGGTTGCGCCTGGACGTCCATTTCAAGTGGGGTTTTTGAGTATCGGCCCATAGAAATGCACCCCAGAGTATTTGCCGACTTTGTTTTAGTTAATAATCTGTATGTACTACATATAGTATTTGCTAGTGAATATTTTCCATTTACTTTGGGAGCAGGCATTTGTTATAGAAGCAACGCTGGGGTAAGAAATTGGAGTTAGAAAACATATTATTTAGTCAGCTAAATCAGGCAAACATCAGGCATTCAGGTCAGGACAAACAGAGATCGGAGGGAGTGGTGGAAATTAAAGAAGAGAAAAGATCCTTGATAGAGTCCCTGTCTAAACTTTAAACTGAGGTCAAATCCTCCTTAATTGCATCACCCCGTTGTTTCATGCATTGTTGTGTAGCAAGTATAACCTGAAGAATGGAGGGGATCGTTAACAGGAGGTTATTACAGCTCCATTGGTAGTCCAAAATATACACTGAAGATGATGGGTGATTAGAATTTAGCCTGGAGGCTTTGAATGGACGGGACTTGGGAGATTAACCTTGTTTAAATAGCGTTATAGTCACTTTTATCATCTTATATTAGAAGCAATCGTCTCAAGGTTTATTGTGCATTTCATAGTCTTCTTTTATATTAAGAATGTTTTATTTCTGTTTTTAATGAAATTTTAAAATACAGCTCATCTTAGGAAGCGATGGATACAGGCGGAGAGAGAGAGGAGAAGGAACAAGGGCAGACAGAGAGGGAAAAAAGGAATTAAGAGAGAAAGGAACAAAGGAAGGAAAGGGAGTCGGGAGAGGAGGGGAGAGATTTCTTTTGTCAGACACAGAGTAGAATAGATTACCCTGCAAGAGCTGCTGTTGGGGCTGGATTTAACCTACAAGCAATCTTCCTGGAGAGTGTCTGCATGTGTGTGTGTGTGTGTGTGTGTGTGGCATACTCTGCTCTGCAGTCTCTTGGGGGCAGCTCTTTTATCCCTCAGCACAACATACCACACACAGGCTTCACTCCATTCTTTTTTCTCCCTTAGTCTTTCTCACAAATGCAAAAATACACACTTTACACACATTCTTAAGTTGTCCGGTTACACTTTCTCAGATACACAAACGGTTTTCTCTCGCACAGATACACCACATTCTTTCATTTTTTTTTTTTTTTTTATGTGACATGCATTCTTACACTTTGCAGATTGGTAGAATCTAATTATCCTCCATCCAAAAAATGTCTTGTAACACACTGGAGGAAATCTGTGAAAACCATTTGGAACAGAAACAGTGTTGTGTACTTGATATTTTGCAATAGACTTTGTGTGTTTTTGGTTTGCATCATTTATCCAATGCAGAGTAGTTGGGAAGCAGTTTAAGTTGAGGGCTCAAAATCTATTGCTGTTTATTTTGAAACTGAGTGAATAAACAAATACAAAAACATACATGAACACTGGATTATTAAAATACAGTTTGCAGTGTAAATATAGTTGTTATAATTGATGCGGACATTGATACTAGTCAGTATCTTCTCAGACTGGTGTGTTAGGAAACTGATGCATTTTGAAGTATTTTCCATTGAGAATCAATAAAAAACAGAAACCCTGAGCCGAACAGAATCTACCATTTGTCAGTAAGTGCCCTTGAGCAAGGCATTGCATCCCGACAGACAGAGTTTGGTTCAAATCAAATGGGACATACATAATTTGAGTAACACCAACGCTAACCTACTTATGTATTCACAAAATGTGCTAAAGGGCGATGCGATAGCTGCGGATTTGCTAACTTTACTGATTTACTGAAATTAGCTTCCAATTTATTTTTCTGGCATTCTCTCTGCACCCTCTGAAGAATAATGTTTCAATTATTCCTATCTCTGCACTTGGATGTGTGACGGCTGGAGAGCAGGCAACAGGGGACGGAGAGAAATGCAGAAAAAGATGAGGAGGCATCAGAAATTATGCAATGGTTTAATAGAAATAGCTTTCAGGCTTGTGTCCAACGAAATAGGCAGGAAAACAACAGGCAAGGACTCGGGCAAACTGGAATAGAACTCCAACAAATGAGAACAAAGTAACTGGCTAAATGCGTTCACTAATGTAGAAGCGGGACAGGAGGTTGCCTGGTAACTCCAGGGGTGATGACAAACAGGTTTATCTAATCAGGGTGGGGCAGACCATCAGCAAAGACGTGACACAAGGAAAGAGTGAATGTACACATTTCAAACAGGAACGAATAACATGAAAACAAGGAAAAAGTCCAGAACACAAAATCCTCAAGATCTGGACAAGATGCAACACAGTCTAGTCTTCACATCAGCACCCCTCCATCCTGTCTGAAAGTCTGCTGGCCCCCCAACAGATCGCTGGCGCTCTGTGAACCCCAAGAATCCCTCCATCACTGGATTAAATGACTATAGGCTTGTCTCCCTGGTGTTTGTGGTCATGAAATCCCTCCAGAGACTGGTGTTGACCTGTCTGAAGGACATCACCGGACCCCTGCTGGACCCCCTGCAGTTTACATCCTGTAACACAATGACTCTGCAGGAACACAAGATCCTGTTTGTCGACTACAGCCCAGAGTTCAATAAGACCATCCCAGACATCCTCAGCCCCAAACTTACCCAGCTAACTGTCCCAGCCTCCACCAGTATAGTGGATTACAAACTGCCTGACAGACCCGAAGCAGCATGTGAGGCTGGGGAAAATCGCATCCAGCAGCCAGACCATCAGCACCTGGCGCCCACCCAGAGATGTGCGATCCCCTCATCCAGGACGGTGACGGTGTCCCCAATCACCATACTGAACAAGACAGTGTGTTTGTTTCTAGGACCGTCATCACCACCATCTCCCAGGACCTCAAGTGGGTTTTCCAACATAGACGCCACCAGGCAAAAGGCCCAGCAGAGGATGTGCTTCCTGCCTCAGGAGCTGCTGATACAATTCTAGACGGCTACAATCCAGTCTGTTCTCTGCACATCTGTCACCATATGGTTTGGAACAGCCACCAAACGGGACAGGATCAGTCGGGACTACAGAGAAAATCATCGGTGCCAGCCTGTCCTCCAGGACTCCATGGGTCTAGGATCAGGAAACAGGCAGGAACACCCTGGACGTAACCTTGTGCATACGTGGTCACTGCAGCTGATTCTGATTCTAAGTCAGAGGGCATGGAGCCAGACTGTGAGAGAACCTCTGGCTTCTGTGACTGAAGTGAAGTGTCAAATCCTCTCTATTGCAGAAATCTAAGACTAAGGATTTAAACAGCAGGATTTAGCAGGTTTAATTTCAGGAGAATATATCAAACCGTGTCAAAAGTGTTTTCTGGCTCTTTCTTCCTGATCATATAAAAAACTTGGTAGGTCAGTTGTTAAATGCGTACCATGCTGCCTTACAATTACTTGTATCAGTATGTTCAATAACAATTCAGCACTTGTTTCATGATTTTGCCCCGGAGGTATTTCAAACAACATCATACACACAGATGCACAAATAATCACTGAGAGAGTTTCCTCTCCGGTAGTACACCAGATGCTTTTGTTTATGTCTCGGCTATATGATATTAATTAGGAAAACAATGATGCAAGGAAATGTTTGACTGACTGAGAGACTGTTTGGTTTTCTAATTCATAAGGACCTCTGCTGACTTCCCTGCAGAGGGGAAGCGTTGGCTGGCAGTTTGGCTACGTTGCTGACTGGCCGACTGCTCTGTAATATGAGAAAACCCAATAGCTATCGAGGATGTGTAAATAAAAAGTTGATTTTAGATCATTTTTTTGTGGAAGTGTGGAATGCATTTTCTTTCGAGCCAGGTTGTCCCTAATCTATTAATTAAACCAAACCAATTAAACCTCTTTTTTGATTATTCTTCTACAGTATGTTGTAACCTTTGATCAATCTCTGGAACAAGATTTTCCTTCTAGAGCAATAAAGTTCTGTTGTATCTTTTCTAATAAATCTTAATACATTTTAGGGGCAGCAAAAATATTGCATGGAAAAGAGGCGGCGTGAGAAAATGATGATGCAGTAATAAAACGAAAGTACATAGCAGGGATCAGACACAGAACAATAAGCTCAAGTGCCCAAAGCTACAACTGTGCCAACAAATAGATTCTTCAGAAGTGGCTGACGTTCATTTTCCAACTGTAGATAAAAAAGGCTATGTACTATAGACTCGGATGGTATGATAGGTAAGTATAACAGGGTATTTAGTAAACCCGAAGGTAGGATTTTCAAGGATTTGCTGTTACATTAGAAGCATCTCTTTCTATTTCTGTAACAAGTACTGTCTTTAGAAAGTTGAACTCGAAACTTACAGTAAGGTCAGATGCCATTCTGTTCAAGAATTCCTTTTTCTTCCAGCAGCCTAGTGGACCTTCAGCTGGTATCGTTTCAAGACGATAGTTCAATTCAATTCAATGATAACACCAAATTAATCCTGTTGTAAGAATTTGGTGTAAAAACTAGATATAAATATAATTTTCTTATTGGACCTGCCATTCTGGCTGAAGGATTGTCCGACTGGTTTGCAAGCTAACAAGCTGGCAGATATATTTTGGTAGTCCGAAAATCAGTTTCACAGGCATTTCCTCCCATGGACAGGTTGGGATCAAAATGATGGCATCCTCACAAATGTATCTTGTGAAAAAGCACTTTAAAAAAAGAAGATGATTGAAGTGATTTGGCAGGATGACCGTGCCAAGTCATTGCTGTCTCACTCTCATGTGGTCAATGACGATTGTTGAAGGCTTCTGGAGTGGAACATTTTGGCCCGATCACCCAGAATGCCTCAGCTAGGCCGCCTGCAAGTCTGCCTGCCAGCCATTATTGATTGTTTCCAGTTAAGGAGCAAGGCAGCACAGGCTAATATGAGTAAGTGAAAGAGAGCGAATGTTTATCTGTTTGTTTTCGTGTGCACACAAACCACCGTAGAGAGGGAGGGGGAATTATACGGAAAGAGAGAGCTGGATTCCACGGGTTCAATTCAAAAGAGCAATATCTCTGAGGCTACATCAATTTAGTCTCTCTGCAATTGTACAGTTTACTCATTGCCTACTGCTGAGATATTGACTCCCTTCAGACTCACACGCAAAACGATCTCTTCTATGGTGCTGTATAATTTACTTGGGGGTTTTTTTCCGCATCTCTGGGAGTCTCTAAAATTGATATGCATCATCTTTGCCCATGCGGGAAAAAAGTGTAAGATCATTAGAATATTGGAAAGATGAAAGATAAAGAAACACAGAATGATTGCTCTCTCCTGACTCCTGACACATCCCAGGGAAAAAATGGACAAATATGCAAGCATGGAGGAAAAATATGCAATATGCAAGTATTATTGGTTCAAAGCATGACGCATTGCCACTGCCAGAATGTGCTATAATTATATCCCGTTACAATTTGATATATGCTGAGAATAAAACATGAACAAAAGTATTGTATTGACAACAATTATTGGTGCCCTTCTCCCCACGGCTTCACAAGCTTGTTCCACAAAGTTTTCACTCGCATATCTGAAAATTGCCCCCCTGTAACAAATGCGCGGCATACCGAGAGTGCTTGGGAGATAACAGGTGCCAGATCTGCATTTATCAGATGCAAAAGAGGGAAGTGAAAGACGGAAAGTAAAGGTGGGAAAAGCAAGCAAGTAAGGGAGGAAGCCGGAGACGACAAGTCCTGATGCGGTGATATTCAGCAGAGCGTGCATATGTGATCCCAGGGATAATGGTAGCGGCTGATGTGGGGAAGTCTCCCTCGGAGTGCACAGTTCCTTCACCCTGGAAGCAATTCATGTCACGGGAAACGTCTAATGTCAATCTTAATGAGATCTTCCATCCCGGAGAATGCCATTTGTATGAACCAGTGCCCCTCAGTGCAAAGGAAATCGGAGTCAGAGGGGTTTTTTGTCACAGAAATATTAGATAGATAGATAGATAGATAGATAGATAGATAGATAGATAGATAGATAGATAGATAGATAGATAGATAGATAGATAGATAGATAGATAGATAGATAGATAGAATGAACTGAAACAGCAGAAATTGTGGTTTATCATTTTTCCCCAACTCCCCTAGAGACCAAAGCATTCATTCCATAGTTGCTGAAATACAGTTTTTCTTTATGTTTCTTCCGATAGATGGTGAACTTGATGTCAGCTACCATACCCTGTTTGTACAGCAACATTCCTTTGCAGGTCTTTCAGGGCAATTATTGAGCTGGCCGGTCAAATAACGTACTGGAGACTGTCTATTACTCATGTGTCAGCCGCCTTTGACCTCTTTCATTAAGGAGCCACTTTGACCACAGTCCTGCTGCCACATGTCCTTCGGGAGGTGCACCAGTCTACATACACACCAGACAGTGCAGAGCGTTAAAAGGCCCAGCAGTGTTGCAGTTCTCCGGCAATTTCTATCCTACCCAGTTCAAAGACACATAAATCCCATTTTGCTTATTCTCTCACTCTCCAGAGTCTCGAGAGTAAGACTTTAAAATCCTTATTTAATTTATCTCCCAGCCATTATCTGCACTGACTGAGGTGGATTTAATAGGCAAAATTAAATGGGGGATCAAGGCTTTCACCTGGATTCACACAGTCAGTTTCAGAAAAAGGAAGACAGCATTTTTTTTAATTATTTATATTTAAATACAAATATGCAATACGACAAATGCCATTAAGACCAGCCAACCTGTTGTACTGTAAATATTACAAACACAGATAATTGCAAATAAGCTCAGATTTAGTTTGAGAGGGCATCCCGTTTTGTACACATTATGTGTAAATTATCTTGTTGTCTTGACTACCAAATGTGATTTTCTTTTACATTTAGGGTTTTCAAATGAACAAATATTTCATGATGTCCTCAGCCTAAAAAAAGTTTGTGCTATTGTGGCCATATCGTGTCGTTGTCAAGTCCAACCTCTTTATAACGCTCTGTTATTGGAAATATTTGCACCACAAAAATATTTGCACACAAAAAGCCAGCACTGGAATCTAATTCTACAAATAGTATAATGCTAATAATATAAGCGTAGCTTCATCTTTTTCTGACCCTGTTCTGGTTTTAAATAGAATTATAAGACATGCAAAAAAAATAATGCAATGTCAATGTTATGAATGTTTGAAGTTTCCAATTCTTCAGCCCTACAACTTGTGTCATATTAACGAGTTTCATATTGTGCTTACTGATTAGGAGGGCGCTACATTTAATATGTGCGTTCCCTTGACAAGGAGTGCTGAATTATTGTTGCCACAGTTTATTGCGAAGGTAGGAAGGGGCTCCAAAACGTCTGTAGCCCTGGGGCCCCAAGTAATATTTAGATGCTTCTGATCTTCCCTCTGTTTCAGTTTGTCATCAATCACTTTCAAAAGTAGGCGAACAAGTTACTTTGTGTCGACCAAAACTATGTTTGATTAAATAACTGAAATTTCAGTAACGCTCTCCACATTTTGCCAGGAGGCACATTATAAATCATTGAATAAGCGTTGTACTGCAGCTGCTCCTCCAACTACAGGGACTGTTTAAAAGAATCCTGCAATGGAAGATGGCATGTGGACACAGAGGCTAACATGTAGCCCTTAATAACCCCTTTCTGAAGTCAACAGACTCAGATGTGAGAGAGGATGTTGATGAGCCAGAGGCATGTTATAGACTTGGTTTGTTACAGCCTAATCCATCCAGAGAAGTCCAAGCTTAAAGCCTTCCCTTCTCAGACACCATGCTGGCATATATTTGCAAACCAACACGGCTTCTCTCAGTGTGCCAGCCGGCGAAAGTAACACTCAAATTAGGAGATTTCCATAGGTGCACACACACTAAGCCCTCACATTTCACCAGAAATGACAATATATTGCCTCTCGGAAACACACAGTGAAGGCAAAGTCAGCTGGGACGACAGTAAAAAGTAAAAAGATGTGATAACCTCCAGACAACCCCCCCCCCCCCCCCCCCCCCCCACACACACACACACACACACAATCCTCCTAAACCGGTAATAACAGTGTTCTGCAAATGTAAAGTTGCTACTTTCACACTTTAAATCCGCCGTCATAGCAGAAAACAATTTCTTTCTTCAACTCAAGCTTATAACTCATTTAAATTGCTTTGCTTGCGGGCATTCAATGACAGTACGACAACATGACATCAATCACGGTGCTTCACACCTTTTTCAAGAGGAAAAAAAAAACCCTAATGGATATTTAACAGTTTGCTTTTACCTATAGGTCGTGGAAGTGATGCTACATGTTTAGCATGTGTCCTGAATGGCTTCTGATTCATATTGATTTCCATTTATGTATTTCTTTTGGGGGGGGGCTTTAAAGTGCAACAATAGATTGGTTTAAACACTGAGGGCGACCAACGGGCGCTCTGACAAAGCATTAAATCACAAACAGAATGGATGGTTTAAGTCGAAGCTCGCGGACAACCCCGCACACATACATGAGGACACGTGCACAAAGAGCCTGTGGATGGGCGGGTTAAGCAGAATGAAATTAGAAAGAGGCCAGGTACTTTTAAAATCCCATCTGGGATTCAGCGAAGCAGTCATGACACCAAATTAGCATTTATGGCGAGGAGCAATTACCGAGAGAAAAGCTAACTGCGCTCAGCGTTCTGCAACTGTACCTGCCTTTAATACCTGGGACGCCGTCTCTTTCTGTCACACACAGAGACCCTACACCCACACACACACACACACACACACATTTGTTCTATTGCTCTTTGACTCTTTCTTATCAGATCCACACAATTTCTAATTTATCACCACTTCCTTTTTTTATGCACACATGCACATACCCATGATCCCGCCATGACATCAATTTTATGAGCTGTACAACCCAAAAGCAAAGTGAACAAGAGCCAGATTCGGAGGGAGGGCATGGAGGCGGGGCGGTAAGAATTAGAGTGAATAAGTGGCAGACGAGTAGACGTGGGTGAGAAATTCATTTTATGCATTATGCGCTAAGCCAAGGCTCCTCATCCATGGGTTTTCTTTTTGGTCCCTTATGCATTTGGAACAATATAGGGTCACCCTCCCATAGACACTAAGCCCCGGAATCTCTCTCCATGTCCCTCGCTGCTTTTGTCTGCCCGCTGCTGAGACAGCATGTAGCCCTCCACTAGGAAATGGCAGGGTATTACAAAGTATTAAGAAGTGGGAATTGGAAGCGATAAGGAATGAAAGTTTACATACAGCAGCCCGGCTATCTTTGAGGTTTTCCACTTAGAAAGGGATTAGTGAAAGTGGGGTGGGCATCACGGTGGTGAAGCATGTATCAACATTTTTGTGAAGATAAAATTGACCAATGCGGTGCATGTAGATATATAACGATCTAAAATTAAGCTTCATCAGGGTTTAATTTTTGATATCTAAATTTATGAAAGTGAGTAAGACTTCAAATTGCACTCTTCATTTTTGCCATCAAACTGTCACAACTTTATGTGAACTTTAAGTTGGATTTACGGTTAAAGCCTATCATCTCAAAGCAGAGGAAGCAGGAGGCGCGGCAGCCATTAACGTACCATTACAGAACGAATGTGGGATGCAGAGTCATATCTTGATACCGCGTGCCATTTGCTGATAAACAAACTCATACGCACACAGATTATTCTCACAAACACTTATCGTCCAAAGGTTATTTTTGCAGCCACCCTGGCAAATAATGAATTAGAAGTGTTTCTAATCATGGGCAGGTCACATGACCTGAGCTGTGATTAGCACCTGCTCGGCCGCGAGTCCTCCGCTTCCGCCTCTTCCTCCTCCTTCCAGCCTCAAACACTCACTCGCTCTATTAGCATACCTGTGTTTGCTGTGTTTACACGGGCAAAAACTGATGCATTCGGTCATTTACATGTTATTCACACCTTTAACTTTTGCATATATATGAGCCCATTTCCTTGCCTCAGCCCTCAATGAGTGCTCTTAGGCAGAGTTATGTCTCGCCTCGATGAATGGCAATTGGCACGGCTGGAATCTAAAAATCAGAAGTTGGCAAGTTGGAAGTGGCGAGCCGAGGACGTTTGCTGGCAAACTTTAGATAGGAGGGGTTCAAGGTTGTTTTGCAATATATTTATAATAGGCTATTTGTCCTTCAATTTGCAGGGTTGCATTCAATCGCAGTATTCAAAACAACACACTTTACTAGCAGTATGTACTGATTTGGCCAAAATAAAGCTTGTGGTATGCACAGTGCAAGTCACCCTGTACGCTAAATACACAATTGCATCAATTGGCCCCACAAATCCTTTTTTTTTAATAAAGAAGAAATTGCTGGGAGACATAAGCCAATCAGTGACAGTGGGAGTTCATATTTGATATAAGTTAGCTGACAGGAAATGAGCAGCACAATGTGTTGTTCAAGACATTCCACCGGTTGCAGCTGCGGCGCGTTCTGGCTGCTGGAACTGATCGCGACGTCTCCAGACGGCTTTTGATTCCACCCGACGAGCCGCAGCACGCTTCACAAGCGGCTCTCTAAGCTAATTTTGTCGAGCAATCTTCTAAGTTAACAGTATTCCCTTGTTGATGATTTTGTTGTGTTATTTCATGATGAGCTGTTATAATTAATTGTTTAAGTGGCTGGGGAGCTAAGCCGCAGGGGAGGTTGGTCTATAGAGGCAGAGGAGATGATTGATTCTCCTCTATTTCCGAGAGGCAAGGAAGGGATCAGAATAATTGAAATAAACTATTAACAAATCAGTAGCGTTTATAAAATAATTTTTCAATATTGAAATTATTGTTTTTATATTGTTTTTAATTGTTCAACAGCGACACCCATAGGGCAGAGCTGGTATGACATACCATTGGCTCAGCCAGCTTAACCACCTTATGTCAAATTATTTAAAAGTTTCATACTTTTTCAATTCACATCATGTTATTTGGGCACAACATGCACACAGTAAAATCTGGTCTGTACTAGCTGGTGCAAGAACATAACATACAAGGATGATTCGTTACACGCTTTTTATTTCTAGTGGCCTTTTCTGTTATCCTCCCAACAGGTTGGCTCCAGGCCACTGCGCATGTGCCAGACCGCACACCTCACTCGTATCCGTACCTTCAATTAATAGTCCTGTTGAAAGGCCGTCGCTCTCATGTGGGCTCGCCTGACGTTACCTCAGGAAAGCTCTGATCTTCTCCTTCCGCCTGTGGTGTCCCTGCTCATCCACCGACCGAGGTACGTTGCGACAGAACGACGCTGCTGCTGCTGCCTTGTTTGTTTCTTCAGGTCGCTAAATACATCTCAGACAGATGTTCTGTTTACTGCGTCGTGTTAAATGTGCCCTCAGTAGGGCTTGCAGGCGCAGGCGTTAGTAACTTCATTATTCCCTGGACGTAGGTCAAAAGGCTTGGAGACTAGGATATTTCCTGTCAAACTACTGACTGTGGGAGGGTGTCGGGCAGCTAAGCTACACTCTTTTAGTTATCTTAATGTCTTTATATTTATTCGAAAACTTGTGACAGGAGTAGCAAGTTCTTATTTCCCTTTAGAATAAAGATGGATGCTTTGCTTTGCCCACGCTTATGTATCTGCTCAGTAATTGCTCCTTTGCTTTTAGCTTTATTGGCTACTTTGTTTACCTGAATCCTTCTTTTTAGTTATGTCACTGTTTGAAATCCTGTTATATATATATATATATATATATATATGGGTGTGTATCACTTCCCCATTGGCCTTTGCACTTTCCAAATAAATAGGAGTAACAGTGTTTCTGCTTTTCGACCCATGAAGCTCAAAGCTTTTGTCCAAACACGGTCCATACAACCTAGTGTTGTTTTTATTGTTTTTTCGTTGTTGCATGCGTGCACCTGTGCCTTCGTGCGTAACCTATCTGTTTTATTTATTGCAGCGCTTGTGTTTTCCCATGTGGAATCAGTAGGCCAAAATAAATAGTCTTCTGAATTCTTAACAGCTCCCGTCTTGCCTGTGTTGATGGGAAATTGAGCCTGAACTGTACCTAATGAGTGTATTCTTTGGGTGAAAGTCCCAAGGTGGGTGATAATTTAGCCGGGTCGGGCTCTCTCCGGTTCGGTCACATTAGCTTAAATCCATACACCTATATTTATTTATTTATTTTGGACTGTGGGAGGAAAGAACAGTGCACATAAACCTCCCTATGAAAGAAATAGGGGCTATTAGTTAGACAACAGTGCTGACCACACAGCTTCTGTGGCTACACTGATGCATGCCTGAACAAGGAAGTTTCAGTGACTGTGTCCTCTGGGTTTGTTTTGGAACACACACACACACACACACACACACACACACACACACACACACACACAAAACTAAAACATATTTGTTAGTTCCAAAAAGTTCAATCCCTTTAAACAGACAGAAATCTGGCAGAGACAGATGCATCATCAGCTTTGTGCAGCAAACAGACGCTCATCAGTGAAAAACAGTCGCAGAACCCTAAATCTAAGTTTAAATTTGCTCGTTCAGGACTCAAGGACTCCGTCACCTTCAAAGGTACCGCACTAGTGGAAATGTATTCATTGTAAATCCCTAATGATCCCTGTATAAAGAAAGGCTTTTTACACCCAATAACTGCTGTCACCCTTTGATATGATGACACGTTACTCGGTCATCCAGGATACAGATTGGAATCCGTTTCCTTTTAGCTTTTAACAGCTGCACTGTCCTTAGCTTTTGCTCTCTCATGTGGCGTACTCATATTTTATTTGTGAATTTGTGAACAGAGTCAGTTGTGACTCTACGTCCCCTTGTGGATCTCTGCTCAAGCACATTTTCCTTTTCTATTTTTTAAAAGTGCTCCCTCTCTCTCTTGGTGCTACAAATCCGAGACTCTGCAAAACCTCTGTGACCTCAGTAATAACTCCCCTGACCCCAGTCCCTCACTGCCCAGCATCCCAGTGAGACCAGCGGTGACCTTTTAAACCTCACTTCGCCACGACGCGATTTAGAAGATTTATAACATCTGTCAAATCCAGCCTTTTCTCACCAGGGATTCAGCTCAAGTCCTTGTCCAAGCCCCAGTCATTTCTCGACGAGACCCCCTGTTGGCTCGCCTCCCCGTGCACTACCGTCTGTGCCGCGCGGTTCACCCGTTACACCGCAGTGCACCTTTCTAAATTCCTCCAAGTCACCTCAGTGCTGACAACAATATAAAGGATCCGACAGGAACTGTACCCCCCACCTCCAGGCAATGATTCAACCTTATATTCCAGCTTTGCACTCAGTAGTTAATAGGTGCTCAGCATTCTCTTCCCTGTGGCGACCCGGCTATCACGGCGCTCTGTCTGGACTATTCGCCCTCCTGGGTCCTCAGCGGTGAAATGATCCTCCTGTCAGCTGCAAGACAGCAGAATCACTCCTTATCTATTGTATAATGAAAACTGCAGGCTACACCTCACCGCAGATTTTGTCCAGCCTTCTTTTTACTTCCTTTTTTTTCTTTTTTACTTACAGAAAAAACGGAACTAAAATGAAAACATAGTGTTTAGTTGTGTGTGTTCTTTTTCTACACTCTTACTGAACCACATTGTTGTCATTTTTGTTGCCCGGTTTCTGTTGCCAGACTACTTTTATGCATATCTAAACTCAGCCAGTCGGTTGTATCTGATTTGACACGTGTTCACCGTGCTCCGCCACTCCTTTTGCTCTCTCCGCGGGACGTTTTTGAGTTTAACATGCACACTGAGGCGTCACATGTCAAACATCTTTTTTATCTATCTTTTCTTTTATGAGCGAATATCTATATTCTATGCATGTTTCATGTTGTACGTGATGTACTATGTATACTGAATATTATGGTTATTTATGTACATGATATTATGTTAGTCAAATCTCTGCAAATGCCAGTAAGAAGATTTGGCAAGTCGAGACAGCAATGTTGTTTGAAAATCTAAAATTGAAAGTGTCGGGACTGTCAGGTGAGAAATATTTATCTTCACTTCATGCAATTGTTTCACTCCCCAGTAAAGGCTGCAGGACCGTTTATTTCCCAAATGTTAACCAGGATTGGTTCAGAACTCCCTTGTCAGCATCAAGTCAAAAAAGTAGGCATTTGTTTCTGTGTGTGTGTGTGTCTGTGTGTGTGTGTGTGTGTGTGTGTGTGTGGCCACAGGAGAGAGTCAGACAGAGTTAAATAAGAAAAGGCATTACCATCTATCCCAGTCTCTTCCCATTGCTGGAAATGACAGGCAAAATGCTGACACTGCCCTCCTCTCAAATTGAATTTGAGATATAATATATGCCCGTTTTAATATGAGTGGTACATCATGTGGGAATAACCCAAGCATGCTCACTTTTGTGCTCTCTCTGCTTCGGTTGGGGGGGTGGAAGGTTGGATGAATGGAGAGGTTAAATGTGATTTTATTCAAATCTTGCTTTCTTTTGTCATATGCAGAAAATATCAGTACATAGAGGGATACACAACACATTTGTTCACAGTCTTCTGTATACCTTACAGCTTGTTTCGTACCTCCCTGTCTTCACTTGTCTACACCTTATTTCGACCTTTAAAAAAGGAAAGCCTTGCATTCTATTAAAAGTTGTTCTTCAGCACCTTGGGAAGAACAGCCAGCACTTATTTGCCTCTTTGGCAAGAGTTGGACTGCAGAAGACTGATGCCCAAATATGAAGCCACCGCCCAGGAGCAGTTGTCCAACAAACAGCAGAGCCTACTATTTGCTCCAGCTGAAAAGATGACATGACCCCCTTTTGAAACAGCAAGTTATACTAGCAGGAAATAATTGTTTTTACATTACAGAAAGACAAAAACTAGTTTCAATTCAATATAAAGAACATCTCTAACCTTTATCTCCAACAGCAACTACCACCTACCCTTTTAAGAAGCAAGAGGTAAAACGCAAAAATGAGAATCTGGGCTAAATGTTTCCCATAGGCCACAAAAAGCCATAAATAATTGAGAGAAAAATACAGAAAAGAAAGAGGGGGGAAAAAAACTATAAAATGCATGAGACAATGAGGTTTATCCATTCAGCTTTTTATGCTTTTATGTGCTTTTCATGTTTAACAGGAAAATCGGTAAACCCTAGGAGCCTAATGGCAACATAACGTGTTAAAATGGTTAAATCAATTAGTTTGACAGCACGTATTAATGTTCTCTATACTCCCGAGTCAAACCCAGGATGCAGAATGTGTCGTCTTTTAGTTTTTACCTCCTGGCAATTGTTTTTCTTTCCTTTTTTTATATTGGCACTGGATCTAGAGTAGCTCAGTCATATACACAAATACTGTACACACACACACACATATACGCATGAGTAATATAATCACACTCGCTCATACATAAAAGCCCCCGAGCTAATGCCCCATGCACACATCGGTGCTGAATTTCTCCTCTGTGTTGTGATAATTACTGTGGGCGGACCGTGTAGTTAAGCAGAGAGGCAGATGCGATGTGGCCTGTAGTCTTACCTGCCATTCACCGCTCTCGATAGAGCTCACGGAGACATTCGGCAGAAGTCATTAACTACAGCAGAGACAGGGAGAGATGGGGGAGAGACTCCAACTCACTTACCGAGCTCAATACGCAAAATAAAAGGCACTAGTGCATGAGGGTGTGTGTGTTTCAGTGTGCATGCGAGGGCATATAAGCATCCCTGTGTATGCATATACAGGAGCCTTTGTGTTTGTGCATTAAAGAGAAACGGAGAACAACCGCTTGCATCAGTTATTCAAATCCACGACTCAAACCATAAAGCATGTCAGCTTTATTTAGTTTCGGCTGTAATTCAGTTCAGAACAGTGATGCCATCAGTGACGAGATGCACTAAGTGTGATGTGCGAGGTGGATCATCATCCGTGTGCAACAGACATATAGGCCTGCAAGACCTACTGTAGGAGTCACATGGAGAAAGAGATTTACGCTTCAACATTCAGTCTCAAAATAAAAATAGACTCTGTAACGTCTCTGCAAATGTCAACATATGGACCCCAAAAGATAACATTTGCATTTGCTTTCATACTCAATTCTGTTCTCCCATGATATACAGTTAAAGGAGGAAAAACAGCTGTGCAAACAACATCTTTCGGAATATAACCTTGGCCCTGTCTTCACTGTAACCTATGTTTTGATGCATGTATTTCATTACATCCACATGGACCAATCATTGATTTGCAGTATAACCAACACTTTATATATATAAGGGAGGAATAAAAACACCCAGTGGTGCCATTTTTCAAAACTCTTGCAGACACCTTTTTTTTCATATTTTAAGCCTGCCCTGGATTTATTCTAAAAAAGTTGAAAGATTAGTTAGTAAAATAGTTTTGTGTGGCTGTGTGAGTGTGTGTCTGCCGGTGCAAAATGAGCAAGACTCAAGAAGCATTTATCATGATTAGTCCTTCATCAGTGGACCAGAAAAAGCGTTTAATATCATTGATAGTCATTCCCTGCTTTAACCGTCTTCATTTTTTTCTTTTTTTTTTTACCCCACCCGTCCCTGATTCACCCAGCTCTGCTTTCCGCAGGCGGTTTTCATCAAAGAGGCTCGATAATCAGCAACCGCCACCCAACCCTCTCCAGCCATCACCTCAGACCTATAAAAGCACTCATTAGCTTGACCTTGCTCTCTGTTTGGGCGAGGGTGAGTGCTTGTTATCCATATCTGGCTCCGCAGACTCATCTGAGCAGGCTAACATGACGCGGCGATCGACTGGGCATTTCTCTCTTTTAAGCATCGGGACGGGAAAAAACAAGACTGAAATGAAGTTTGTGTAGAATCAAGCGTAAGTGCCATTTGTGCCTTGTTTTCTATAAATAACACTTAGCAGAACCAAACTGATGTAAGTTACAATGGCTGCACCTGAACTCCCAGGCGCTGCAAAAACATCACATACTCTGGCTTATCTCACATATTAAGCTTTTTTATCTTGTGGAAGATATTGAAACAAACTATCCATTAATAATAATGAGATGCAGTAGATGACGGCTGCTTATTATTTTCATCATCGTACATTCTCTAATTATTAAGAATGTCAGAAAATTGTACATTAAAAAAAAAGATCAAAGCTGTTGAGAGAGCAGCCTTTTATTCACCAGATAAAACCAACTAGAAATCACAAAAGGACCTCCTGGGGATAAAAGGAAGCCCACCTTCTCACATCACTAGCTGGGAAATAGTTCAAGTGGCAGGACAGAGCCCCATAAAGCATGGGTCCATGTTCTCGCTCCACTTACTTCCCAGGAACAGTAGTAGCTACCAGCACTGAGCCCTTTATGTGTCTTTTAACTACACATTATCAGTCTAGTTCACTCTTGATCTCTAGCGAGACAAAGGGTGGCAGAGAAATGCTCGAGTCATTTCTTACCTTTCTTGGAGGGCTGAGAAAATCAAGGGCTGTGTTAAATCTGATCCTGTCAGTGCAGTTGACGGCTAAAAGGGACTCTGTAAGAGGCTTTATTTCTGCTGTGTGTCTGTTGTCTGTTGGATTTTTCCTTAAAAGCTGAAGGAAAGACAGAAAACATCTTTGTGAGCTCGCAGTCGGGGGGGGGCGGGGCGGGGATCATTCTGTCTGGCAGAAAAAAGGACATCAATTCTTGTTTGATTTGAATTCATGGCGTTTGGATTATGTCAACAGACCACATGCATACAGCGTGGGAACGACCTTAACATGCACACACTCTCAAAAACAAACGGATATGGTCACTTTTGTCCTCCCATTTTTGGTCCTTGTCTTAATGTGGTCTTCTATCTTTGCAAAAATGTTAAAATCAGCTCCAATTTGTTTATCACTTGTTCAGTAAAGTCAAATGTATACGTCAAGTGAGCCGTTCAGCCATCGGCCATCATGCATATTTTCAGATTCATACTTGTATTTTGGGTTTCTACTAGAACATGCTACATGCTTTGTTTTGCAACCAGAATAGTCGCTTCCTGATGGCCAGTTGAGATAATGCAAGTTTATGGCACTTCGGCTTCACCTTTTAGAGCTTACCGCCTGGTGGAGATACTCAAATGAGGGATTTATACAGTATATTACATATATTCTAATGAGCCTGCATAGCTTGTTGAATCACATTTTCTGATAGACAGCCCAAAAAAACTGACTTGGCCAACAGGTCATCACCATGTTTCTATGAGTTGGGCCGACAACGCAGAGAAAGCTCAACAGAATGTTTCAGCTAGTATGCTCAGATCAAATCAAATCAAACTTTATTTATACGGCACTTTTCATACTTTAAAGTAGCACAAAGTGCCTCACAGAAAATAAAAGCGAACAAAAACAAAACAAGATATGAACAACAAAGAACACCATGAAACCCAAGCCTCCCACCCCCACAAATATACACACAGAGATACACAGAGACATACACACTCACGCACACACATAGGCATATGCACAGACATACACACCCACACACACAAACATACACATACCCACGCACACCCACACACACAAACATACACATACCCACGCACACCCACACACATACACTAGCTGTTGCTGAGGAGACATGGCTTGGGCACCGAGATCTGAGGTGAGGAAGAAGCTACCTTTGGGGGGCTGTGCACACCGAGAGGAATCATGGTCCATGACTGCAGGGGTCGCCGCCACAGGGACCACCCCACATGCTAACCAACTTAACCTGCTCACCGCATTATGCTATCAATAATGTACGACCCAATAATCATCCTCAGCTACTTAGTGTAGCAAGCGACAAAACATGCATCTACCGCGTCGCGTTAGGCTAGCAATGTGTCAGGCTAACTAGCATGCCACCAGGAAGCTATGTGTTTGTGTGTGCATCTCAAGGCTCACTAGTGGAGCTGTTACAGGCCCGGTGACAGATTGTCCAGACAATTGCTTTTAACAAGCTGGAGGGAAAGTAGGGCAAAAATACTAATGTCTCGCCTCAGCGATGCATTCCACTTCAACACATAATTTCTTTGGCTCTCTATAATTCAGAAGCGGACGCTTCTTCCCCGCACATCTCACACAGGTACACACGTGCTAACATGAACACACATGTACACACCAGCGTGCACAGAGGAACGCGAGCTACCAGGCTCACACAGAGAAGCAGCAGGTTTGGTAGAAAGCGACTACTTCTTCTTTTTTTTTTTGTAATTTTCTTGGTTTTGTTTTGGTAAAGTAAATACCAAGAGCCCGAGGGAGACTGCTACGTTGTGATTTGAGTATGTGTCTGGGCGCATTTATCTGCATGCTATTCAACCCCAGGCCAGTGAGACGTGCCGGATAGCCATGCAAGACGACTAATCAATTAGAAACCAAATGGATTTATTGTTAGCTCCCAGCATCAGGCAATATTGTCCGGGAGAGTGGTCTGTCAGTCAAAGAATGGAATAAAAGTGCGTGTGTGTGTGTGTGTGTGTGTGTGTGTGTGTGTGTGTGTATGTGTGTGGGGTGGGGTGGGGGGACGGAAGAAAAGTAGAAGACAGAAAGTCTGGAAAAGGAAGAAATGCAGTTTCCTGTAACAGGAAATATTGTAGGGAGGGCTGGAAGAGTATTCTCTCTAGTTTGTTCTACCTGGCAAAACAGGAAAATTAGATATTGACTGCAGTATAAGGTTTTTCATTTCAACGATAGCAGAGGCGTGCAGGCAGTGAACGAGACGCTGCATAAAACCTTTACTGAAAACAACACAGCAAGCAAAAACAGCACACGTAACAACATTCGGACATCCAATTAGCCTTTGGACTCAAGTATGCAAAGTTGTCTTTATTACTATTTAAAAGGCAAAATGGATTTCCTTTATCTCCTTCAGCACTGTTAAATAAATAAAAGAAAATACATGTTTTGCTAAACACAATAGCTAGAACTGAAGCACGAATTAACTTTATAAGACTTAAGCCTGTGTGCCATTTGATCTAAAATCACATCATGGTTAAAACAAAAATTCTTAAGGAAATTGCATATTCTTTAAATTTCAGTCATGTCGTCATTCATCAATTTCTGACCTTTTTATTCTACCGCAGCCAATTAATATAGACAAGGCTGCAATCATCATCACATAATCATAGCAGAACAGCAGTGGCAGCAATGGAGCTTTCATTAGGGTGAATATAGAAAACTGAAGCAATGGTGGAGCTCATTTGCAGCATTAATAAAAGGCATAATTTGACCCAGAATTATCCCTTCACACTTTCTGCCAAGCCTTTGACAATCAGCATGCAGGACTTTTTAATCGTGGACAAAATTATGAAGACGTTATTCTTAGTGTGAAGACGGGGCAAAAATATAATCTGCTGTTGCTAGGAGATTTGCAAAATTCAAAAAATTTGAATATGATTATGATTCATAGATGGAGCGAGTGAAATGTTATCTTTGGACTGTCCAGCATGGGGTCATTTATCAAAATCTCTGGAGTTGGAACACTTGTGGAACTCTAATGATTAATATGTTTCTAAACAAGAGGAATGTGAGGTTCTGGTAATGTTTATAACAACCAGTAACATGCCCAGAACATTAGCAAAAAAATAAAAATAAAATAAAAAAACTAGATGTAATCTAAGTTTGTTTGAAAAAACGGATGTTCAATCAAGGCTCATCCTGCTAGTGCAAATGAACGGGGATGATACGATTCATTTCAATATAAATATTAATATTTGCTAAGCTGGAAGACTTCCCCGTCCTTATCTGTTGCTGTTATGCATCTGTTTCTACCTTCCTCTTTCTCGCCGCCTTTCTGTCCCTGGTGTGCTCCGTTTCAGCTGAGGCAAAGTGTCAATCCATGCATAAATGATTAGAGATTTTTGTTACAAAAGGATTATCATTCCTATCCCTTCTGCACAAGTACCTTTGATCACGCCGCATACAACAACACACAGACGAGCAGGTACACGTTCACACTCAGTTGCATATCGGTAGCACGTGCATGCACCTGCAGAACACTCTGCTTCGGTGTCGACCATTGCTGGTCACAAATGTAAGTGTGTGTGTGTGTGTGTGTGTGTGTGTGTGTGTGTGTGTGTGTGTGTGTGTGTGTGTGTGTGTGTGTGTGTGTGTGTGAGAGACAGAATCAAAGGTTTTTGTGCAGAAGGGATAAAAAATGATAATCCTTCAGTAACAAAAGTCTCTAATCATTTATGTATGGATTAAAACTTTTCCTCTCCTCTAATGTTGCATCCCAAGGAAAGAGACCGAGAGACAGAACCCTGACATTATTAATATATGGATTAGTTTTAAGCACAGTAGCTACCGGCTGCAAAAGCTGCTGAGAAGATAACCAACTTCAAAGACCAAAGAAACTCCCATAGGGACAGCATAGGGCCCTGTTTTCAACTTCATATACAAGGTGTCAACCATACGGAGTTCCAAGATTTGTAAAAACAAAGAAAAGAAAACATATGGCATTTGGTTGAAGAGCTTTACTTCAAAGAACTTAATTGTAAGAGTGAAGTATTTATTGTCAGCAGCAGCTTAGGTCAGTTTAAAAAAAGATTCTACTTTACATGCTTTACATGAAATAATAAAAAGTAATGATAATGTATTTTATTTGTAGAGTGCATTTCAAGGTACACAAAGTCACTTTACAGTTGAAATGGAAACAAAGACATCGAGCACTAGATAAACACAGCATTAGTCACACAATAAAAGCAGCTCTCAAAAGGTGAATGTTTTAAACGTGGACAGATTGGTCTCTGATGTGTTTCGGGAGAGAGATCCAGAGGGAGGGGGGCGGCGTTGGAGAAGGTTCTGTCGCACCAGGTTTGATGGGAGGGGGAGAGGAGGTGAGCATCAGAGGCAGAGTCGGGGAGGTTGTGGAGGGCTTTGTGAGTGAGGAGGAGGATGCGTTGTGGAGCAGGGAGCCAGTGGAGGTTCTGGTGGGGGGTTCTGTGTTCATGGGAGCAGGAGAGCGACAGACTTCTTATATACTGGAGTTTATTGAGGCGTTTGGATGATGTGCCATACAAAATGCTGTTCAAAACAACGTTTGCATCGACATTTTCCGACTTAATGCAAGCAAACCTGCTTATTACCACATTAGCTCTGCTCAAACTCCCATCCTCACTGTTATTTGGCTTTATTGCAAATCAGCAGGCATATGAGACAACACCAGTAATTGTCTCTAACCGGATTTCAGATGATTTATAATGGGAGAAAGTATCAGGCTGTATGCACGACTTTCACCTTTGCACAAGGATTATCAGAGTGAGTGCGAGTATGCGGTGCATGTTTATTGCACTGGAAGGGAAATATCTTTCCGGCTGCCTTTGAACAGCTAAATTTGGACGGTTTGAAATGCATAATCGCACGTCTGCTTGTACTGTAACCATCTATACACATTACAGTCGGCAGTAATCTCTACGTAGCTTTTCTGAAGACAAGGATGACAGTTTTACTACAGGGAAGACGGCTAATAGCATCCATTTCCTCACTTCCCATTTGAGAGACCATACCTTTTTAATAATTGAACCAAGGATCAGTTTGGGTCATTTTATTCCATTGTGGCTAATGAAAATGTAACTCTTCACTATAATTCAATAACAGTGGCTAACTGGAATCTTCCTGTAGCTGCAAATATACTATTAACCAAAGATCCACGCACTAATGTAACGCACTAATCCACGAAATGTTACAGGATCACTTAAGTTATTACAATTCATCCTGACATGGATTTGAATGGTCCATCAGTATTTACAAAGACATTGAAAACCAGGGGGAATTATTGTCTGGGAGTCATTATCTATACACAATGTGTGCTAAGCCATCAAATGACCACATTTGATCACAATCTTTCCTGTAGTTGTTGGGATATTTCAGTCAGAACCAACGTGGCGAACCAACCGGCCAACAGAGACAAGAGACCGACAGATCCTTTAAACTGCTAAAACGTCTGCAGCTTTGTGAGCTCAATGGCCATTCAGTTTTAAATTGTGTGGTCTCTAGTGTTTCTATGTGTTTTATCAGTCACAATGATGAAAGCTCAGCGGGGGCTTTGGTGAATTTGAGTGATCATTAAATCAAAAATGTTTCCCTTTGATAGCACCCAAAACTTGGATCGACTGAGACAATGTTCCTTTGGTGTCTGAACCAGTATAAGAGGGGAAGGGAAGGGAAGGGGTGCATTTAAAAAAAGAGAGAAAGAAAACAACGAGAGCCACAGCGATGGAACAAAAGATTGAATTTGAATAATAGAGGGAAGAGTTCAGAGAGTTGGATGGGGTTCAGAGGAGAACGGAGGTGTGTAAGGATGATAAAAGAGATGCAGGGCGCAGAGTGAGTGGAGGGAAGAGGGAGGGAAAAGCTGAATAGAGGCCCGAAAATACTGAAGTGCTGACTCAACTACTTGACTTAACAGCCAAAAGTGCTCAGTCCCAGATTCAGACACATCCACACTTGAGCATGCACAGTTGTTATGCTTCCTGTCCTTGTAGGTTCAGATCCAGGAAACACTATACAAAAGTGCATTAAAGATCACTGAAATTACTGTAAAAAAAAATATATATATATAATACACATAGTATTAGACATTAGTCATAATATTATTAACTGATAACTGATATACATATAGACCTCATTCCTGACATGTTTTGACGTGTCAGAGCAGGAAAAGCACAGGTGAGATACATCCATTAATGCTGGCTTAGATCAAGTAAGTGTTCCAGTAACCCACAGCAGCGAGCCAGCATGTGGTTAAACAGCAATAATAGAACTACGACAAAAACAATTAATAGAATAAAACTGCGATATTGTTCACCGTGTTGTATTACCATTCTCATACCGTAGTGAAATGAACCGAAGTCAGTGGGTGCCTGAGGGAAGACAAATTGATTTTAGAAAATGTCTTGTTGTAAGATGTGCTTGTATATAGGCTGAAATATGCTCTCCGATAAAGATGTGCATTACAAAACCACACTGATAAAACTCACTGCACTTTGATACAATCATTCCAGAAGTGTCCCGTAGGAAACGTGGGTCTGATAAAACACAGAAAACTACCAAGAATCATCGTGGTCCCGAGGCCGGCAGCCTTCCTTTTCAACAAGCATGTGAGCCAATACATATACATGTTACCTGGCAGCCTCTGGTGGCATTTCTCCCATCATCTTGGCTACTCTTAGTGAGGCATTGGAAACTGGCCTCTGCCTTCATGTGTGTACTAGATCAGTTAGGAGGGCTTTGTATTCTCTGTGCACCTGTCTTACCACAGATAACATGCTGTAGCAATGAAGCCATTCTTCATTTGAATTTGGCCATGTACTGACCCGGTTGAGCCAATGATAAGTCTATAATTATCTTGGAAAAAGGTGATAATGCCAACTTCAGCTAAATGAAGCAGGAATGATTTAACTGGGATTTTAATACAACGTTAAACATATTTGGGAAAAACACACCTAAATGTGTCCCAGAGTATGAAGTGAATAGCTTCACCAGGAACGTAGGTTTCTTTTTCTTTTTTTCTCAGTATAATGCTTAGTTGAGTTTTGACATGTAGTGATTTTTGTACAAGCTCCACATCAAATCTTTTCAGCCACCGTATCCGCAAAGTTGGTCTGTGAGTCAGTGTCAATGGAGCAATTTCAGTTGTCAAGTCCCCTTGGCATTTGATCTGGCTTTCTTAAGTTTATGCTAGTTAAACACTTTTTTACAAATGAGCGTTGATTTTGCTGGACTGAAACAATATAGGACTCATTTATGCTTCCTAATTTCCTGGCATGGGAAACAGAGCATTTTGTAATTTGGAAAATTGCACTGTTCTTCATATTTTAAATGTGACATCTGCACGTTGATGACAAAATGTTGTCCTTCTTTTGCATATGTGTATACTCTCTCTCTCTCTCTGTGTGTGTGTGTGTGTGTGTGTGTGTGAGCAGATGTGAATGTGTCTTGAGAGGGGTTCCCTATGGCTGTGAGGTTGCAATGAAAAACAGATGTCTCCAGTTGGAGAGAGAATGAGGAAGGTACAGGCTGTCAAACACAATTAATAATAACAAGACCACACAAGCACACAACTACCGCTGCAAATGCACTCGCTCTCTCTCCCCTCACCGTAAGGAAAGTGTGACTGAGTTCATTTTGTAATATTGCCATGCTGATACGAATGAGCGTATGTGGTTAAGCTACTCTAATCCATTAGAATCACTCCATTATACTGTACGTAAAAAGCTCCTGGAGAAGTTTGAGGAACACCGCAGGTGGAGGAAGTAGCGTCAAGAGCAAACCAAGGAGGAAAGAGAGTCTCTATCTTTCATCCTTTTTCTTTGTGACTTGGCTGATGAGATTTCCGCTGCCTCCATCTGCCCATCCACCCAATGTTTGTGCTGCTTTTACCAACGAATTGTAATTTGAATAAGCAATGACATCTATCCATTTATCCACTCAACTCAAAAATATACACCAAAAATAAACAAAATGCTGCCATTACATTAATGAGAGTGGTGTCTGCAATAATGTTTATCAAATCAATGAACAGCTTATTTTGTAAAGTTGACCCACTGTATTTAATCCGTGATTTGGAAGGATTCGTAAGATCTGGATTCATGTGCTCACTTGAACTAGTCGGTCACTTCACCAACTTTACGCTGAGTCAGGTACTTCCTTGTTCCTGTTGGCATTGGTTGTTTCTTTCAGTTTATAATCGATCTTTAGATTTAGCTACTGGTATCCAGCATTGGTAAGCAAGTAAAGTGTTTGTTAACTTCTGCAGCTGATGCCAGGAGAGAGTGTCAGTATGTGTAACAGAAGGACTTGGAACTTAATTGTGAAAGAAGCAACCACTTAACACATGGGCACTTCTTTAAAGAGGCTATAATCAAAATGTTCATGTTAACAATGGATCACATTACACTGGATCACTGTATGCTACCTACTAAAAGATAAAGTTACCTTCTGGTAAACTTAATGAAGCATTAAGCCGCTAAAAAGAAAGCCGGCTATTTCCATGAGGAATTGGTGGAGACTTAAAACAGAGTTAAGCAGCAGACAATAGTTCAAAATGCATGCTAATGTTGCCCCGTATAATGCTGGATGGCAAACAGCAAGTTTGCATATCAACTTAAAATGTGATGACACACCAGTGTTGTGTTTAAAGGTTGTTTCTACTGCAACAAATGGCCAAACCATTGTGCTATTGTTTGGATATTTTTTTATTGTCAATGTGTTTTGACCAAAATCAAACATTTAAGATTGAAATAACGATGGTAAATGCTTCTTTGTGTCTCTTAAAGCCTCTGCCACACAGCATCACAAATCCTCTTCCGTCAACCGAAACAAATAATTTTCTGCTTAGCCAGGGATGATATTTTTTTTTTTTTTAGCCAACGCGTCACAATTCACCCCTGCACACAGCCGAGAAAAGAGATCCGCCAACAGAAACTAATCTCTCCGCCTTTATCTGACTCTTTCTATGCCTTTCTATTTTCCTCTCGTGCGTTTATATCCTTTCATTTGAACATTTTATCTACTTTTTTGCTCTTTCCCTTGTTTCCATTTACTCCCCCCGTTTCTGCCTCACAATCCCAAAGGAAGCTCAGATACAGGAGGAATAAGTGGGCTAGCTGTTATAAAGAATATTTCGCTTGCCTGATATTTCTCTGCAGGATTTTCACATAATGCATCCTTAACCTTTTTTATGTTCAATAAGCTGCTTTTAAGATCTGGCACTGGATCAAGTTGTTTAAGAGGAAAACAATACCTGCCTGTGTGTGTGTGTGTTTGTGTGTGTGTGTGTGTGTGTGTGTCTCCATATCTTTGTGTATGTGAGGTAAAAGCATGCTCAGCTGCCTCTGTGTGATGCTGTGTGGATGTGTGTGCATCTCAGTTTTTCCTGCAATGTGTGCTTCTTTCTGATAGGGTTTTCAGTCGTCTGTAACGGCTGAAATTGTATTTGCTAATGGAGCCATTTTGGGACAAGCAGGCTCAGGCAGAAACAGAGCTATCTGACCCAAGATAATACCTTTTGTTGGTTGGAATTTCTTCCGATTGCTGCATCTCATCCATCAGACATTTGGGCTGAGCTTTTTGTTCTCTGTTAAAATCACCTGACATATAAATCTTGGTGTGTTTATAACTAAGATCCCTTGATCAAGGCACTTAATGCTCCCATTCCTCCAGCAGGGGCCATTAAGTCAATGAAAAAAAAAAAAAAAAACTGATTTTTCCCTTGGTTTCAATGTGTGTGACTGCGAGATGTAAAACAGGGTGATGCTGAACAATAACATGTGACCAGGGAGACATTTTGTGGATAAATACATGTTCAAAAATGAGAAAGGAAATGGCTACGATTTGGGTGAGTGATCTTATAATACCCCCTGCCCAAATTACTAATGCCTATCTCAGTACACAGATATTGGTATTTATTCTCATGTGGGATGATGAGGGATCGTCGGTTCCTCACTTCTGTGTCGTTGCCATAAAAAACATTACCACCCACCATTAAATTGCTAGCAATTCACATCTGCAGGCAACATCTGGAGTTGAAATGCAGTTTGGTATCGGCACAGCATCACACTGCATTACGCAACATTGAGTTACCACCTACACTGAGTGCAATTGGGTGAATGAGGGAATCTGTTCTAAAACGAGGAAGGCAACAGCCTGAAAAGGTAACACCTTGCACAGTTATTGATGGTATGAATTTAAAACGAAATGGGTTTTTGTTGAAGATACACCCTGTGCTGGCCCCTGATGTCCTTATTAGACATACATTTGTAAAACAGATGTATTGGACACAAACAGACTTATTGGCTCTTTTAATGTGCCTTTACAAATCATGTTTTCATGATTTTTGATCGAAGATATGAGATGTTTAGACATTATATTTCTCAAACATATAGGCATATATTGTCTTTTTTTTATTAGATGATCCGATCCTTTGAGTTTTACCCCTATGTGGCAAAAGGCCCCTGGCATTTATATTAATAAGAAAAATATAGTAGATCATGACTGTGAAATTATCTTGGGCTCCCATCCTCCTGATTATTATGGTGTCATTGCCAATCATATATTATAAATAAATATATATTTATAGTGAAATGGGTTGTCCTCTAACCTCCAAAGTAATTGAAAAGGTCTCTATCTTTCTTCAGCCCTGGTCACTTTCCCATTAGCCCCACACTCTGCACTGAAATTAGTCGTCAGGGTTCCCAATTGGAATTACCTAGGACAAGACATTACCATCATTGGTGGGAATATTACATCGTCATAGTTTTATTATTAAAATAGTGTGAGAGGAAAGATGCTGGTGGTGGTGAGGGGTGATAATGATGTTTTAAGGTGTGGTATGAGGTGAGTTTGAGTTCATGGTTGAAATAATGAGGTCATTGGGTGAATTAATAATTTTGATCGGGGGATGTGAATACATGAATATGAAAGGTAGTGCTTATAAATTCCTGTCTACCAAATCTATGCATATTTTAAAACGTGAGATGGCCTGGTTAAAGCTCTGAGGAAAATATTGCTGTAATACTAAAAAGTTTATTACGTTTTTTTTTCTGTTATTGAGTAATGTACCCCTCACTAAATGTAAATGTGAAAGTTAAACTCCCTCCACAGGTTCAGGTTTGAGTCCAAGGGTCCAAGTATTATACGATTTTTGAAAGGGAAAATGATTACGTTGCAAAAATACATTAGTCTGATCTTTTTTTATTTTTGGTGAATTTCCAAGATCCTTAAAGTGCTGTATCTTACCATGAAAAAGAGCAGTTGGAAGCAGTAATGATTTTATATCTCTTGAGCATATTTTCTCAATTTTACACTCCTCAGTCAAGGTAAGTCGCATGAATGAATGCATGAACGATTGAATGCATGAATGAATGGATGGCATACCTCCTTTGTGTGTAAACCTGCATTTGTTGACCTCAAAGCTACTGTTAAAACAAAAATATCATGCATTATTCAATGTGTGTGTGTGTGTGTGTGTGTGTGTGTGTGTACGTGAGGCTAGTGGGGTACAGGAAGATGTGGGAGCAGGGTTTGAGATTTTAGACTTGAGGAATGCAGCAGCACAAGGGCAAAAGGGCAGCTTTCCGTATTTGAAGCTAGCCAGCAGCCAGCCAATCATCACGGATTAGGAGGCATCATGACCTTCATGACACACACACACACACACACACACACACACAGAGAGAGAGACTTCCTCACTCAGACTCACATTAGTTGAGAGTGAGGACAAGCCGGTAAAGACAGCCTTGGATTTGCTACTATAAATCCAGCTTATGGAGGAATGGCCACCACAAACAGGGGAAATGCCTTCACAGCAAAATCACAAAAGCTGAGGGCTAGAAAGAGCAGGAGAGTCTGTTTTGGACTTTGCGGGGTTGAGAATGATAAAGACTGAAGCAATGACATAAGAGGCGAGGCATTTCAAGGAAGAAAACAAATAAAGCATGTGGCGGATGAGAGAAATCAGGATCTTATTTTGGGCAACATAGTTTGGAATCATGCCATGCCCTCTGCACCTTCTCCCCATGTTGAGGGAGGCAAAATCAGGCAAATATTTAAACAAGACTACAGCCATGCTTGCAGTTTTGTAAAGCTATGCTTAAGGCAATGGCAGTATTGGCACATTTTGAATTCTGACCCGATTAAAGGCGCTCCCTGAAAGGCCGCGGGATCACTAAAGTCATTACAAATCATCATCATGTGGAAATGTTCACACAGATTTTCTGGTATTTTCGCCCAATAGTCGAGACGTTTCAGTCCAAACCACACATATGAACCCCGTGGTGGTGTTCGAGGACAAGTGAGGGATAACTTAGCTAATGAGGAGACATCGTCTGGGAACCATATCTGGACAAAGTTGTGTGCCAATCTACAAAGTGAAAACATTGAACTGCATCGCGATGGCATGATTTCCCTTCCTCTCCATTTGAATGAGGGACATCCTCGTTCAGATCTGATGGCGACCTGCCTGCTTAATTCCATTTTGATTAGGCATCTCTTCGTGGCCACACCTGCTCGGACACGCACCACTGCCCCGCCCCCTCGTTAGGGGGAGAACATTCCATCATTAACGAGACGCCCAATAACCACTGTGACCTGGCAACACATTCCCAAAACATTCCATCAGTCAGTAGAGCATGTGCACAAGATCGTTAAAGGAACACTCATTAATTACAAGGCGATGGGATTGGTTGGGTTTGGGGTCGCTGTGGCACTTGAGATGATAAAGGATGTGGCTAATGTGATCAGTCATTAGCATTTAACAGTAGGCAGCTGCGACGAAACATGTTTCATAACCATCTCATTGCAGGAGATGGGGAAGTGACGAACAAGGTGACGCAGATAAGTGCAGTTGTGTTGGTGGAAAGACTTTAAAAGAGAAGGACGGGGGGTAGAAAGCACGAGAGTAAAAAGTAAGAAGAGATCAGTGAGAGATAACCAAAAGCGGGCAAGGAAAGGAGGAAGGAGCGAAGGAAGGTGGGAAAGTTAATGAGCTCAACAGCTTTTTATTATTCCAGCTCCCTTTGCAGACTAATGTTCCTTACAGGTCTCTGGCTCAAGCAGTTGTCCTTCTTTTTATCACACGCCGAAAATGCAATTAGTGTTTTCAATTTTCCAGGCCCTTCTTCTCCACTCAGTCATAAAGCGAGACCAGGTAATATCCAAAAATGTTGCTTCATAAACATAATTGGATGACTGCTTATTATTTGATGCATTGGAGTAAGAGGGTGTTGCAGCCTACAGTGTGTTTAGCTCCCCCACCCTCTCACACACATTCATCAGCCTATGACACGTTTTGCATCATTCTGCACAAAATTGTACATACCGGTATGATCTTATTACGGTGCATATGTATATAAAGTGTCTTTTTTTATTTTATTTTTGAAAATGTTCTTATTTTTTTACTTTGACTCATGATCTTGACTGCAGTACTTGCTTGATTATTTATTTAAGACCAAGACAAATTCCTTATATGTGAAAACGTATTTGGCAATAAACCTTTTCTTATTCTGATTCCGCAATACACAGGGTTATCACATTAATGAGAGAAAAAAGTGAGAGCGCTCGCGGTAATTGGTAAAACAATTAACACAGTTCGAACGTGTTTCGCCTTCATGTAAACCACGAGAGATCAAGTCTTTTACTCCGAGGTGAGTTGAAATAAGAAAATGAAACGGTACGCTGAAATAGATGTTACGGTTGAGAACTTTAGACACACCACCAGACCACAAAATCATAGAACCAGTTAATTACTTAAATCAACATTGGTATTCAAGGAAGCTTCCGTTACCTACAGGCCAAATTAGCAACTCCCTGCTTCAATCGGTTTGTTTTGAGTCCTTCAGCACCTTCCTAAGGAGAATCATTTTCCAAACCATAGCCTCTTGTTTTGTTCTGTCTGCATAATGTAGGGTATTTGTTTCAGTCAGAATTAATGTTCAACACAACCTGTCAAAATGTGCTGAAATATGATTGGCATGGGGGAAAAACGGAAATGATTCATGACATGTAGGAAATTATGCAACCGTGCCTCATACACACTTATGGAAGCAGTCTCGCTGTGTGACAGCCCAAAGGCCGTGACCTTGCCTGTTGATGCTTTTTTTTTCTTTTGTTGTCTGCCTTTCCCCCCCGAGGGTCTGTGGTTGGTGTCCTTGTAGCCTTCACTGGTATTGCCTGTACCTGTAAAGGAGAATATAAAGCTCACTTACTTGCTGACTCCTCCAGCCTACCCATCTCACAGCCTTGTTCCTGCCAGAAAGAGTGAGCATCCGGGCCATTTCTTGCTTTGTTTTATTCTTCTACTTGGAGGATACAGTCACCACAGTGCACATGCCTGTCCATGCATGCATCCAACACCTACCAAATGGGAAGTTAAAAGCAGCTGCTGCGGTTAAAGTAAGGTCTCTCTCCTGGGTACATCGCCCTGCAACTAAAGGGTAAAGTATGGTAGTGTCTTGCACATCTGTCACTAAGACGAGTAATACACTTATGATAGTCAATAAGCCTCACACGTGGAAAAGTTGTCTTACAAAAATCAATGTTACCTTCTCACAGATTACATTAGAAAACACCACGTTGGTTTAGACAATCAATCTTTTGAGGAGGAGTAACAATAAGATTAAATATAGATTCCTTTATTTCAGATGTCCTGTAACTCAAAGTTGAGTTATCACTCCATCCCAAAAGGCTAAAGATGTTTTTAGACTTGGCCCATATGCTTGAATCTGGACTAAGTACTCCACAACTCAGTCATCATATTGTAAAGTACTGCAAACCTTGTATCAGACTTAGAGGAACACATATTGCTACATTGTTCGTGAAACACAACTTGTTTAATGATAGAAAATGATCAAGGTTAGTGTTAAAGGTCATATTGATAACATTTTTATTTAAATTAATAATTAAAAAAATACATCCACAGAGCTTTTAGAAAGGTGCAGAATCAAAGTATAACTTCTCATGACAATTTTTTTTTGTTTTGATTGTGAATAAATAACGTGCATTGCTTATTGTACAATTAGTACAGTATTGTCATTCAACATATCTGGGGTTTGCAGAAACCCAATTCCAACATGTTTTTTTTTTGGGGGGGGGCTCACTTTGGCTAACCCGAAAAAGGCTCGAGAGTATTTTAGACAAATGAGTCCAGAGTGAATGTTTCTTCAACTGTTTGTGAGAGCGAGATATTATGTTATACATAAAGCTGATTTATGATATTCAAACGTTCTGTTTGTTCTTTTTCTGCTGTATGTCATTACTGTAATGTCACACTTTATTAATCTTCAGCCTCATGGATGTCATTTTATTATGATCTTTCAGCATCGCAGAAAAGGTTTTAATGTGGATTGCTTTAGTTCCTCATCAACTCTGCTTATTTGTGCCATCTTCATGCCACAAAGTCAATATGCATAATCACTAGTGCTTAAAGTCAGTTTCTTACTATATCAACTGTATAAACATGAACTTCAGCAGCATCTCTTTGAGGTTTTAACGTCTAAAATGTAAAATTCAGAATTAAAAGAACAAACAACAACATCATGTTTGGAATAAATAGGTAGTGAAAACACTTTATTTCAAAATGTACCATCTTGGCTCTTTTCAACTTCTTCTAAGTTGTTAGAATCATGTAAGTAATCTTGTTGTTTTACTACGACATAATTCCTGTGTAGCTTCCAGCGATGCTGATGTGTTTAACAGAAAAATGTCACGGGTATCAGCACTATTATATAAACACACAGGGAATACATTAATTATCTGTGTTATTATATAAACACACAGGGAATACATTAATTATCTGTGTTGTCGAGTATACAGTATAATCATATGAAAAGATGCAGCCCACACATCAACATAATCATTCCTGTAATGAGATGAAACATCAACTTGATTGGACCAAAACGGCATTCATTCTGCCAGCCCAGAGCCCAGTTAATCCTTCTTCTTTCTTTAATGTACTTCCTGTGCACACATAATGCAGAAATGCACATACTGTATATCCGGTACTAGTGCTAACGTTCAAAAAAGGAGAATTAGTCAATAAGAAGCTTAAAAAAACAAATCTCCTTTGCAACATTAAAACAGCCAAATCTCCTCAAACTTCCATTCATGTGCAACCGTTTTACATTGGTAATTATTTTCTAGGGGAAAGCCCCGAAACCTTGTCAGCAATCATTTTTTACTTGGTTGCACAATATATATGCTTGGCAATTGTAGTATGTAGGTTAGGATTTAAGTCACTATGTGTTTTTGTTTGATTATGGCATCTATGAAATTATTCTGTTGGTATACGTTTTTAACTTTAAGTTTGTAAAAAACATTGCAGTCTAAGAGTTTATTTCTAGTTTGCCTAAAATGTAGTAATTCAGAGTAGTTGCATATAAAGTATAATCATTTTTTAGGTGGACAAGTTGGATGAACTCCATGCAACTGTTTGACATGACAAATGCCACAATTGTCTCCAAAGTCTCCAATTGCTACATCTTGGCTGAGCATTTACTGTGTCCAGTGCTATCAGGAAAAAAAAAATCTGCCATAGTCAGCTGCTAATTTTTATCCAGCCTATGAATGTGAATTCAATTTATTTGACTTGAGAGAAGGAAACCTTTTGAGAGTCAGGGTGAACTAGAGAGATAAGGTATCTGATCTCAATCGGCTGTATTACTCCTTGCTCTGCCTCCCTCTTCTCCCTTCTTTCTCTATTCCACTCCCTCTCACTGATTCCTTTAGGCCCATTTAGTTAATTAAGGCCATGAAATGTTTCAGAAACCAATTATGCTGTGACATTATTAAAAGACCACCGTGCCTTGTAAGCGCAGATTGTGTCTGTCCCTTGTCTTCCAACAAAAAGGGAACTTGTCTGACCTAAGCGGTCATTGAAATAGGGTTTGGATTTATACACTGAAATGTAACATCAGCAACTTTCAGGTTCCTTTAGTTCATCGTTCCTGATCCTACATATATCCTAAAAGACCAAATGTACGAAGATAGGGATAACTAAGGGAATTTGTTCATGCTAATAAACATACTGCATAATTGTTTTGTACAAAATGCATAGTGATTTGCATCATTGTTATTGCATTGCAATGATTTGTTTGGAGGATGAGAACCAAGAGACTTTCAGAGAAGTACAGATGTTGATTTTCGTACTTCTAGTGCTATTTTGAGAATATGCTAATATTCTCTGGAACGATTGACACCAAAGGTCGTTAATTAACATAAGTCAATTCCACTGTGTTTCTCTTGGGAGTGAAATGCAGCAGCATTCTATCTCGTCTCCATGTACACGTACCACGCAAATGAAAAGGCAGGCACATGCACTCAAAACATCGAGAGTGATCGGGATGAAATGTGATACTTAATCTTACCTCTGAAATATTATGTGTTAAATACATTATGCTAGGTCGCTGTAAGGTTGAAAAAGTGCTAACTAACCACTCATTTTCTCATTTTTCATTGTGTTTAGGGTCATGGGGGGCCTGGAGGGAGAACCCTGGACTGTTCACCTGTCTCACACACACTGGTGTAAATGTAGGACATTTGTGACTGAGCAGGTAAAAAGCATCTCTAGCTGCACCGAGGGCATTCTTAATTGTGATAAATTCGAGCTGTCATGTAATTGGTGTGAATGCCACATTTATCACTGAGCAGCAGAATAGTGTTGCTGACAAATTCATTATTTTTTTCCCCCATGTCAGATGTGTGAGTTTTTTGGCTCCATTGTTAAATAATGTGAAACCATAACATTTGAAACTCCCTAAATTATGTAAAAGAAAAAGCAAAGCATAAACAGCTCATGAGGCTGAGCACCAGAGCAGCATAATGTGGAGTTTAACAATAAAGTATGTAGTATTTAAGTATATGTATTCACCTGCAAAGTAGTGAAAGGGTGTCTGTGAAGAATAAAATCATGGTTGTTTTAATGTTATCATTATTATCAAGGCTGTCAGGTGTGCAAACACAGAGAACAACTAGAAATTGAATAACAATATACAGGTACTGTCAAGTCGACTGAAGCTACAGCTGACAGCCCCCTCTAAGTTCAATGTAAGTGCTAAACTATTTTTTTTCCAGTTAATGCTAATGTTAACGTTTCCTGAGCTAGTTAAACATATCTGCTAAAAGCTGAGCTGGAGACCTTACAGCCCCTTCTATGTCTACTACTGCTAAAACATCCCAGACTTCTTCATCTTTACAAGCTCTGAACACAGAGAGAAGAGATTTCAGGTATCTTAGGGTCAACCGCTGAGGAGAAACATTAGAAAATTGATGTTTTATCATGGAATTGGTTAGCCCTAAAGCGAACTTAAAACAATATTTCAGTTAGAAAATACGTGACATTGACAATGTTAGCAGGTTCATAATTAACATTTCTAACGGCTGAGCTTAAAGTTGTCAAACACATGCGTAGCTAATGGTAATTGAGGTGTGCCAGGCCTCTGGTGGTGTCTGCTGGCTCACTGGCATGGCTGATTGGCATATTTAAATGGAAACAAGTCAGCGTACTCTTATTACACTCAACAAAAATATAAACGCAACACTTTTGTTTTTGCTCCCATTTTTCATGAGATGGACTTAAAGATCTAAAATTCATTCCAGATACACAATATTACCATTTCTCTCAAACATTGTTCACAAATCAGTCTAAATGTGTGATAGTGAGCACTTCTGCTTTGCTGAGATAATCCATCCCACCTCACAGGTGTGCCACATCAAGATGCTGATCTGACATCATGATTAGTGCACAGGTGTGCCTTAGACTGTCCACAATAAAAGGCCACCCTGAAATGTGCATTTTTTTGCTTTATTGGGGGTCTGGGGACTCAGAACCAGTCAGTATCTGGTGTGACCACCATTTGCCTCATGCAGTGCAACACATCTTCTTCGCATAGAGTTTATCAGATTGTCAATTGTGGCCTGTGGAATGTTGGTCCACTCCTCTTCAATGGCTGTGCGAAGTTGCTGGATATTAGTGGGAACTGGTACACGCTGTCGTATACGCCGGTCAAGCACATCCCAAACATGCTCAATGGGTGACATGTCCGGTGAGTATGCTGGCCATGCAAGAACTGGGACATTTTCAGCTTCCAAGAATTGTGTACAGATCCTTGCAACATGAGGCCGTGCATTATCTTGCTGAAACATGAGGTGATGTTCATGGATGTATGGCACAACAATGGGCCTCAGGATCTCATCACGGTATCTCTGTGCATTCAAAATGCCATCAATAAAATGCACCTGTGTTCTTCGTCCATAACAGATGCCTGCCCATACCATAACCCCACCACCACCATGGGCCACTCGATCCACAACATTGACATCAGCAAAGCGCTCACCCAGACGACGCCACACACGCTGTCTGCCATCTGCCCTGAACAATGTAAACCGAGATTCATCCGTGAAGAGAACACCTCTCCAACGTGCCAGACGCCATCGAATGTGAGCATTTGCCCACTCAAGTCTGTTACGGCGACGAGCTGGAGTCAGGTCAAGACCCCGATGAGGACGACGAGCATGCAGTTGAGCTTCCCTGAGACGGTTTCTGACAGTTTGTGCAGAAATTGTTTGGTTATGCAAACCATTTGTTTCAGCAGCTGTCTGAGTGGCTGGTCTCAGACGATCTTGGAGGTGAACCTGCTGGATGTGGAGATCCTGGGCTGGTGTGGTTACACGTGGTCTGCGGTTGTGAGGCCGGTTGGATGTACTGCCATATTCTCTGAAACGCCTTTGGAGACAGCTTATGGTGGAGAAATGAACATTCAATGCCCGAGCAACAGATCTGGTTGACATTCCTGCTGTCAGCATGCCAATTGCACGCTCCCTCAATGCTTGTGGCATCTGTGGCATTTTGCTGTGAGACAAAACTGCACATTTCAGAGTGGCCTTTTATTGTGGGCAGTACACCTGTGCACTAATCATGATGTCAGATCAGCATCTTGATGTGGCACACCTGTGAGGTGGGATGGATTATCTCAGCAAAGCAGAAGTGCTCACTATCACACATTTAGACAGATTTGTGAACATTGTTTGAGAGAAATGGTAATATTGTGTATCTGGAATGAATTTTAGATCTTTAAGTCCATCTCATGAAAAATGGGAGCGAAAACAAAAGTGTTGCGTTTATATTTTTGTTGAGTGTAGTTAATGTTGCATCTGTGCTTTTCCTGAATATGATAAGTCATAACATGTGCTGTGAAACCTTTACAGCTAACAGACAAGAATACCAAAGGTTTCTTACAGGGAAACAATAATGGGTTTTCACAGTGCTATACGTCCATGCAGTTTTGTTCTTTGATTGGTCAAAAGGTAATGTATTGTGCCTTCACAGCACCTCAGTCTGTTCCAGTTATTTTAATGTATTTTTGGCTATTCTAATCTCATATAACAACCTGTTCACACTGCTAGTGTATTAAATAATGCAGCTTGGTCAGTGCTCCTTGGCATCTGATACTGCCGCTCATTAGCGTGTGATCGTTTCTATGTGTGTAGGTGTATGAGTCGAACAAACATCACACCTTAGTAATTGGTTTTGTTGCTTAAACCTAACTATGCATATAACGAGCGTACATTGACATGCCATGACTGACGTGCAAAGTGATGCTGGGGGGTATGCAAAGCATCATGCTTTGAAGCTTTGAAGCTTTATTTGATGCATTGGAGTAAGAGTGTGTTGCAGCCTACAGAGTGTTTAGCTTCTGCAATAAACAGGGTTATCAAATTGATGAGAGAAAAGTGAAAGTGCTCACGGTAACTGGTGAAACACATTTATGATTGAAGAACTGAAGGGTATTTTGCTCCCATTATTGCAGATGGATGTCGGACGCATAGGGAGAACTCCCCACTGATAACTTGCATGTATTTTATAGATTTTTAATTCTATGAGCTATAAAGATGTGTTAAATTGGCTGCAAATTGCTTTTACTTTGATGCTGTGATCAGAGTGCAGGATGTGGAGTTTATCGAGACACTTTAATGATCCAGAAATGCAATGCCCACCTTCCAGAGAGAATACCAGAGGATCTCTGTCCAGCCCCTCTCAGGGTGTTGATGACATGGTGAATTGGTGTTGCTTTCTACTAATTTGAGCCCTCTTTTCTTTCTGTCCTCTTCCCGTTCCCTCGATCCTCTCCTGTTTTGGTGCACATATGATTCATGACTGTAGCACAGCTGACATCAGATTAACTGTAAATTACACATGATGTGAAATGAACAAGATTGCATGCTGTATTATAGAGATTTATTTAACTTGTTTGAAAAAAAGGCATTTAATTTCCTGTGTGAAAAGTCTGCTATTATTTTATCAAATGAATATGGCTAAGAAATTGCAGTTTTTCTGAATTGTTTAGCAGGAAATAAATATATTTTGTAATTCCAATCATTAACAATAATTGTCCGATCATTTTGTAACATTATGGTGTAGCGCTAGCTGTGTGAATGTATTTTAGTGCAATCTCAGTTTGGGAAATTGCTGTGTTGATTTGTCTGAGCTCACCCTGAAAAGTCTCAGTTAAACCGGATATGCCTGTAAAAATGAATAACTGCTAACTATGTGTATGTGTGCAGGTCAAGGAACATGGCAGCATCTCCACACATGCGCTCAAGTCTGCAGACGTCCAATCAACAGCATTATGGTCTACAGGGACTTCATTGCGACAGCAACTCTGCATCCTGCTGACTGGCTGAGCACGTCTAATAAGGTGAGGAGATGGTAAGCTAGCAAAAAAAAAACCTGCCCAGGAAAAAAAAAATAGATTTTCACAAAGATGGGATGTCAAAATGTTGCTGTTGGCGCCCAATTCATACGACTAACGACTAATTCACATTATGGTAACATTGCATCAGTTTGCATGCTGGGCCAGGGTGTGTTTACGTCTAAGGGTGTGCATGAAACAGATTCAGTTATAATTTATTAACCAGTCAGAGGAAAAGGGAAACGTGTCTAAATTGTGTTATTTTCCCCCATCTGCGTATATATTAATTGCATTGGTTATTTTGTGAGGAATGGCATGAGAAGTATGATATTAGTGAAACGCATACGTTATCAGCATGTCTGATATACACTATAACTCAATCCAATAAGTATTGTGTAGGGTTATTATTTGTGAGATATTGGAAGCAAAATCTGTTACAACCCAGAGGCAGTTTTTTTTTAAATAACCTCTGAAGTCTTTTAGTTATTGCGAGTTATTTAATTTTTTATACGTGAGCTTTATTTGACCTAAAGTCTTTTTTTTTTTCTCCTCCAGGAGTGCTATGTTTGCATCATGACTATGGGCCATTCCCTGTGGTTTAAACACAGCAGGATTTGGGAAACACAGTCTATTGTTCGTGTTTGCCGCTAAATGAGCCAGAGATGGTCACTTAGACAAAACATTAAAAAAAAAAAGAGGCTTGTCCAAGTGAAATGGATATTTTAATCCTACGCTGTGCGTGTCTTTGCCCCAATACCTTAAGGGTATATTATGCATATTATCCTAAAAAAATGTAAAGACTGATACAAAAATAAACAACGGCGTATTAGGGCCACTCTAGGAAAAAAAAAAAAAAAAAGGAGCCAAGAGAGGTTGGCAATATTCTGAGAAAAGAAGTCGCAAATTTGACACTTTAAAACTAGCAAATTTGCTAGTTTTAAAGTAGCAAATTTGCATTTTTGCACATACTGCAGCACCCCAGGTTCTAATCCGACCCGTGGCCCCTTGCTGCATGTCATCCACTCTCTCCCTTTTCCACTCTCTGCTCTAAATAAAGGTACAAATTATCTTATTGTCTTCATGGGGGTGTAAACCCCAGCCAATGAGCAGAGTGCACAGCTCCATTCTCATTCTCAGGTCAAATACCACCGTTCTGTCACAGCCCTCAACCTGCATTCATTCAAAATCCGGCACTTTCCGTGAGGTTTGTGAGGAGGTATGGATGTGTTCATTTGTGCTTTCTTTCTCACTAACACTGCCCCCCCTTGCTTCATTTACACTCTCACAATGTGACTACATATAATAGCTTCAAAAATACGAGTTCCCGATCATTTTGTGAAAGAGGTATTCTTCTGTTCCTTTTTTTAATTTTCCCCCCAGCAGTGAATCACTCTATAGACCACTTTTGAGTTCCCCACTGGAGTAGCAATTTGATGACATTTTTCCTCCCAACCCTCCAATTTTATTAGGTATTTCAACAATGAATTTCCTTTTTTCCCCACCTTAGATCACTTGCATTGTGTTTCAAACCATTTCCTCTCAGGAAGTGTTTTAACTTCATTGTGCTAAATCAGGATCCATAATAAGTCCTCTCCACAGTCATTTCCTCTCATAAAACAGACCACAGCCGCCAAATCTTGTTCAGGTCCCTCAAGAGAAACGCTACTTAAGAAAATGTCTAGCCCAACATACATTTCCTCATATTATTTGTGAGAGATAAAAGCGGCGCCTCTTCTAATGATCCCACAAACATTATGTGACATCACTTCAGAGCCTTATTTCTATCAGTGGGCAGATAACAGCAGAGAGTCAGCCAGGATAGCAGCGGTCAGTGGAAACCGCTGCTTCCTCACAAGTGATTTACTTAACAAAACGGCCTTCCTTAGGAGATTCATCACTGCTGTCATCAACTTTTTTGTTCAAGATCTATGGGCCATCAGTCATCCGTGGGATTTTTATTTTTTTTTTTATGATGTGAATGATGGCTGTAAATTACCATGCATGACATATTGACAAACCCATTTGCAGTCCTTGTGGAGAAAGAGCGGTGTCATACAGCAAAAGGCATGGCGGAGGGGTGGATGGGAGTAATCAGCAAGCAGAGGAGGGAGATGTAGAAAATGACAGAAAGAGATAAGAACATATATAAAGAAGTGTATTGATTATCCCTGACCACAGAAAATAAGTCATATTTGATATTGTGGCTCATGGATGACAATTTCAACCTGTCAGGCCTACTGCTTTTGTCCGGAGTAATAATATAATATATTATCTGTTGTTTCGAGTAAACACGTGGATGGATTATCATGGCATTTGGTACACATGTTTTGGTTACCACAGGATGAATTTCAATTTGGTGATTCATCTGGTGATTCTCTGTCATCATCATCATCATCTTCTTCATCATCATTATTTTAATATGTTCAATACTTTGGTTTCCTCTGTGCACCAAATGTCATAGAAACTGATTACATTCCCTTCTGCCTCAGCTGAAATGACTCACATCCTAACACATTAAAATAACTAGTCTGCTAAACATCAACATATTAGCATTGTCATTGGGAGTATATTGCTACGATTAGCATTCAGCTCAAATATCACTGAGCCAAAGCAGAGCCTCACAGAGCTGCTATAGTGTGGCTGTAACCTTACGCTGGATTTATACTGGTACACAAGGGTGGGAGTCTTGCCGTAGATACTTATGGCTATTTTTGATTTAGGGTTGAGCATTGGATTTCACCCTTTGATAACACCACCTATATCTTACTTGATTTGGCAGTATTTATTCCCCACAGTCACGGTGTTTCCATTCTTTCATTCTCTTTGTGTTGCAAACATCAGTGGTCCGCCTTGTTAGAACTTATTATGATACTATTCAATGCTGTCACAGTATTTACGTTGCTGTGATAGAGGTTGTCGTGGTAAGCAGAAAATGTGCAGAGATTGCTTTGCTAGATGTTTGCTATTAAAAAGAAGATGATGGACTTTTTCCAACACATTTAAAATAGTATTATATTCTGATCAATCTCCACCGGCATCAGAAAGGAGAAAACTACACATCACAATTCTAGCAAACATGGGGTATCTTTGTAGCCTCGGAGGTATGTGTATGTGAAATTAGGTAATTTCAAAAGGATCACCCAGCACCTAATCAACAGCATTATGTTCTTTTCAGCAAAATTTCATAATATTGTTGATTTCTGAATTATGTGTGTGTGTGTGTGTGTGTGTGTGTGTGTGTGTGTGTGTGTGTGTGTGTGTGTGTGTGTGTGTGTGTGTGTGTGTGTGCGCGTTCAATTCAAATCAATTTTATTTATAATGTCATATCACAACAACATTTATCTCATGACATGTTCCCCACATAGAGCAGGACGAGAACCCACTCATGGTTTTCAGAGTCAATGAATGTCTGTGTGAATGATCCTGGTGGCAGCCTCTGCCATCAGTGTATGAATGTGTGGGTGAATGGGATAATTGTTGGCATGTTGCGTAAAGCGCTTTGAGTGGTCGGAAAAACTAAAAGGCGGCATGTTAATGCAAGTCCATTTAGGATGAAAGATGCCAGTGCCTCTGTTTATACAGTAGTGACTGATCATCTAATACATTATTTTTTGACCCATCGCCCAGCATCCGTGATAATAGCATGCTGCTGTCATAATCAGTCCTTCATTTGAAGAAATAAATGACACATTACCACGACGGAGCTGTCACTTTTGAATTTTTCATTTTTCATTTGCCATTTGCCATTTGCTTCATTTAGAAAAGTGCTTCCTACAGTGACGATGATCACATATTATGTTTTTGACAGATGACAGTGAACCAGACATGTCTCAGACATGATATTTATAAAAGCAGACAGACAGATATTTAGTCATAGTCATTATCCAAACATGTTCTTCACAAGCTTCCGAAGGCTATTTCTAGATGTTTTCATTATTAATATAGTAAAATCACCACTGCCCCAAACACCATTATTACAATGGAAAGTGTTAAACAGAAGCATTTGATATGTTTTCAGAGGAACTGGCTCTACAGTTCAGAGGCAGAATTAGACAGAGGTAAACACAGGGAACTATAAAAGAGGTTTAAGAGCTTGGGTGCACAGTTGTCACAATCAGTCACGTTGAGACTAAACATTGGTGCTAAAGTCTTCCAGAGCTGGTCATCCATCCATTCACACTGGGCAAAAAGACTCAAAGACCAACAGAGTTGTTTTGAACCAATAGATCACTCTGAGGGAACTTAGTTCGGCTGAAAGTCATTTTTTCTCTCAGTAGTGACCAAAATTGTGTAATGATGGCAGAAATGGAAAGGGACCAAAGTTAGTTCAATACTTACAGATTTCCTTGCTTTTGAACATGACGGGTATCACTTTACTGAGCGTTTTTGTGTTGTGCAATAACCCTGAAGCAAGCTCTCTGTGACCCTGTAACATACCAGAACACATTGAGATGCGTTTCTGAATGAACTGTGTTAAAGAAACACACACATTGCGTTACATTTGAGCCACCTCAGACACATTGACAAACTCATTTGGGAACAGCAACTACATCAAAACAGTCATTACATTACTCATCCTCATACTCACCCAAAGGCAGGCAAATAAAATAGATAAAGAGTATTTTTCCTCAAGCTGTTGGCTCCTATCACAGAACAGAAGGAGGGGCTGGGCACTGTCTGCAAAGACAATAGAGAGGGAGAGAGGCAGTGATACGGAGTTAAGTTCAGTTCAGCACCACGGACAGCGCATCGGAGCGCTGGACGGGAGAAGTCACTTCACTGCCCACAGTCATGCCTCCCTGAACTACCGGAGCCACACTGCACACCGCAGTCGCACCCAGCCGCCTTCGTCCTGTGCAGGTGGAGATCCGGCTGTTGTTGTTGTTGTTGTTGTTTTTGTTTTATTCGGGAGTCGCCAAATGAGGAGACGAGATAGCTGCAGAGAGAAGTGAGGTGCATGCGTTTGCAAGCACAGGCCTGCCAGTTAGTCCCCGCGATCCTTACATCATCTCTTTATGAGAGAGAGAGAGAGAGAGAGAGAGAGGGAGAGGGAGAGAGAGGGAGGGAGGGAGAGAGGGAGAGAGGGAGAGAGAGAGAGAGAGAGGGAGGGAGAGAGAGAGAGAGAGAGAGAGAGAGGGAGGGAGAGAGAGGGAGAGAGAGAGAGAGAGAGAGAGAGAGAGAGAGAGAGAGAGAGAGAGAGAGAGAGAGAGAGAGAGACTGGCTCCTCTTCGCCAGTCCTCAACTGCGAAGCGAGTCTGACGGACCCGCCTGTCGTCACCACCACCCCGCTGTCTTTTTTTCAGAGTGTTTTCTGTCTCCCTCTCCCGCTCCGCAGCGTCCACACCGGCCGTGAAGATGCACCGGCACCGTCCTGCCCAGGGATCGCCGTTGTTATTGCCGCTCGCTTTGTGGATATTCAGCCACGTCAACTGCGTGCACGGAGCTCTGCCAACAACCCGTAAGTTGTTTATTCTTTCTTTTTCGGGGGGGATGCGTCTCCGAGCGCTGAGCGGGTGAGTGGGTGTGGGTGGGAAGCGGACCGAGCCGGTCCCTGGGGCAGAACAGAAAGGTGCGTTTACCGGCGGGGCTCGCAGGTATCCCCGCGGTGGTGCTGTGGCTCTCGGGAGCTTAATAGCCAGACTGCACCGGGGAGGGGGAGCGGGTTGCCTTCTGAGTTTAGACCTACACGTGTTAACTCCTCGGGATTTCACCTTCTATAAATGGTTTTATGCCCGTCGGGTGATGTGGATCACGGGATTTCAGGGCTTTCCAGAATGGGCTGCCTAAATGAATGACATTTCAGGGTGCCCGTTGAGATTTGCTGTCTCTTGTGCGATCCTGGGGCAGAGTGCATTTGGGAGGAGAACAATTTGAAACCATTGCATAAATTGCTATTTCTTTGTTCAGTCCTAGGATTTTTGTAATTAAGATTTTACAATATCAAACACATTTGTTTTCAGATCAGTGTAGCCTATCGGATTTGCCCATTAGTTAATTATAAATCAAAATACAGAGGTGGTGTTGAATTTCCAAACTTGTATGGAGTTCTAATGGACTGGAAGCGTCAGAGTTTTCACTGTCAATGAGCAGCACATTAAACATGTCTATTTTCTAGCCTATTGTTTTGTTTGTTCATATTCTTAACAATGTCATTTGCATTGTGATTAGTATCCCCCTTATTACCAAGTCTGGGTCTATTTTACACAACTTATTTGACAGCAAACGACCCCTAGAAAACTTGGAGACAACTTATCAGACATCCCTTACATATAGCGGACGGATCTCCTTTGCCTGTTTAAAGCCAAAACAGTGTGGCTAACCTTTCATATGGGAGTTTGCTAATAAATGAGAGTATCTGGAATTGCATAATATTTGTATATTTTCGTTTACACATCCAAGGGGGTTCACTGTATTTAGTTAGTCGCCTGCAGGCTTGCCATGCATATTTTGGTGTTGTATATTTATAATCTTACCATTGTCTATTCTTAAGTCCCGTCCATCTTAAAATGTCCAGTTTTGGATCTGTAATTTCCGCGGACCCGTTTGGTTCGGTGTCATTCCGCCGTCGCTGACGGTGACTGAGTCGGTGTGACTGTGTGACTGATTCCCTCGGTGATCGCCGGGGCTTCTCGGGTCCCGGATGAATGTGTTCGGGGACGCGCGCCATTAATCTTCCCGTCCGACAGACAACGACGATGAGACGGCACCGCGAGCCGTCTGTGCGCGCGTGCAACGATGTAGTCCGCGTGCGCGCGGGTTTTATACAGCGGCAGAAAAAGAAAGACGGAGAGTTTAGGAGGTGCGTTTTTCTTTCACAAGGCTGTTCCTCATGCAGCGACCTCACCGCGAATGGGTGTCATACTGTCAACGCGTTATTTATGAAAGTGTATTGATCCCTTTATGGAAATCCCCGGTCCTCTTGCTCCCGTCAATTGGCAGGGCCGACTGGGTCAGCATCAGTGTCGCTGGATGCAGTGGCTTGTTAAAGCTCGGGGCTTGAACAAGGTTGATATAAAGACACATACGGAATGAAATATAAAATGTCTATCCTTGAAAGTGGAAAGTCTATCTATATGATTAACACGTTCACGATAGTCCTCTATTCAGTATATATGCTGTTTTACATTTCCGGCTTTTGCACAATATTATAAGCCAGTGAAGCGGCAAAACATTAGTAAAGGAAAGTTACTGTAATCATACCACATTCTTCTAAATATATTTGAATACAAATACAATAACATATCAATCATCTTACTCTTTTTATCTTTAGCATATCGATGTTTGTTACATTACAAAATATAAGAAAACATTATGACAGGAATGGAACAGGAATGTGAGAGTGCAGACAAGGATCAGGAAAGGACTTGCAAGATGGGAGTCAAGCAACAGTGTGTGTGAGACGGGGAGACAACGGGAGAGAGGAAGTCATACAAACAGCATGTGCAATCGGACCAGCAGTTTCATCCCTGAGCTTAAATCTGAGTGCTGACTTTATCCTCCAAGATGTGAAACACTCAGGGGGGGGGGGACTGACAATGTCATTGTGACCAATGGTCTGCAGCATGGACTAGAAAAGATTAACATTTCACATCCTACCGAGGCACTCAGACTAAAAGTCAATGGGCTGGTTGACCCGCCGACTGTGTGAAATCTCCCATGTGCCCACTGGAAATGCGTCTGCAAAGTAACAAGACAAACAGAAAGATTTATGGTGTTTGCCTGGTTTATATGCATGTTTGTTTATGTATGTTTGGTTCCGCAAATGATTGTATGTTGAGTATGGATTTTTCTCCCACGTCCCCATCCGTCAGTTTTATTGGCTACGACAGCGATATCAATTGATGGACATCTAGTGGGGTCTGACAAAAAATAGGGGAACATACACAGACACAAGCAGAAATACTCACATACGCAGATGCACAGGCGGCTCATACAACGGAACAAAAGTAGATGAATTAGTCCTCTAATAAGTTGCCACTGCACAGTTTGTACATTTGTCGTAGTGTGTCAGAGGTACGATCTCTCACCACCTACTGTGATGACTCATTTTGAAGATCAAGTGGCCAATTTGTGACAAGAATATCAGTTCAGTGCATATTGTGTATTAATGTGTGACATACTCTACCTGAAGTATATGTAATAGGCGTAGATATTCAGCCCAGTTGTACACTATTTATGCATGTTAAAACTACACTTTAACTATTTTTTTTATTTAAACAGCAAGTCTTCCATTTAATCAGCCTCGCACTCTCCCGCCCTGCTTTGCACCTCTGCTATTCATCACTCCCTACGTAAAGGACAAGGCTTACATGTTGAACACTCCCAGCACCAGTGTAAAAACTAAAGGATGTGCCTTTTAGTCAGTGACACAGTGGGTGGCTAAATGGGATGCCCCTAGAGCCTGTCTGTTATAGAATCAGATTAGCTTTTTCCTCATTTCATTAAGCACGCCAGGCCATTTGACATAGACATCAGTCTGGTTGTACCTCCAGGGCCAAACAAGACGAGACAATTTCCTTTTCTTCAATATAGAGATATAGCACGTGAAACAAAGTCAAAGTATTCAGTTACATTCTGTTGCCAACGCAAATGCTCTCATTTGAGATTTAAGCACTGATAGTTCTTCCTATTACATTTGACAGCGGCCTAACTAAGGGAAGCTCATTGAGCTGCTTCTGTTTCAAAGTGGCTAATTTTATCCAAAGCAAACAAGAGTATAAGCTGGTACGTCCTCGCAGTCCTACCACAATAACGTTGGTGAAAGCAACATTTCTGCTGTCAGCAAATGAGTCACTGCGACCAACACACACTTGAAGCTTAAGCCGCGGTCGTGGAGCCCTGTATCTTGCCTGTGTATGTGTGCGATGGCTACCAGTAGGAGGTAATAATAATAGGATTAGTGCTGGAGGAAGCAGACTGGTTTGGCTTAGATTAGATCAGCTCAATACTTGGTGTTTAGCTTTGCTTGGCCCTTGTGTATTTATGTGTGTGCACCTGCCTGTGTTCTACTTGTTGACTTTGATAGATCTATCATGCATCAAGTCAAGTGAGCCAGAGTTCAGTTATTAATTGCTATTTTTCTCTCCTGCCCTGTCCTCCTCTATCTAAATTGCTCTCTTCCTCCTGCTTTTTCTTATCTATCACACCTTTGGACTTCTATTTTCATGCCATTTTGCCTTGCTCCCTTTTTTTTTTAGCTCTCTTATCCCTAATGACCTGTGATCATTCCTCCTACTCCTTCACCCCCCAGTCTTCTGAATCCCCAGTCTATCTGACTCTCTCCTCCTGCCCTTTTCCTCCCTAAGCATCTCTAATTCTCTCTATCCCTACTTGGCTCCGATCAGAGCTTTTATCATCTGGCCACAATCACTTTCCTCCCTCCTTGCATTTTCCGTCTTCTTTTTTCGTCCATCCAGTCTCTCTCCCCTGTCAATCTGTCCCCTTCTTGTTCCAGATTACTAATATTTTTGAAAAAAAAAAAAAACCCTCTGCACTATCCACATTTTACGGGAGCTATGCATGCTCATGCAACTCCAAACAGCACTCTGTGTGTCCACTGCAACAACCAGACTGACATGGATCGCAGCCAAACTGACACAGGCACACCGTGTTCTCCTCCTTCAGTCTCATGCAGCTCTTACACCTTTTCCAGCCCCATCACTCTGAATATTTCATCCCACTTAAACATGAATTTGTGACAATGTTTTTGAGACAAAAATGCCTGACCTATAATCTCCTGCTTTTTTTTCCAAAAAGCACTTATTTTTGACTTCATGTCACCGCAGCTCGTTATAAATTAATATGAATTTGACTTGGCAAATATATCTTAACAGCTTGGCATGGTCACATATTGTGATACACAAGTTAACGTGAAAGCCTTCACCCTTGCAAATTTATAAAAAAAATGTATTCAATAATGCATAAGTAAACAAGAAGCTGATGTCAGTTATTTGAAATCCATAGAGGGAATTTTGCTGCTTTTCTTATAGTTTCCCTTCATCACAAACATCTAACAGTAAGAAAGAAATAGTCGATACCAGTGCATGATGAGTGTTTTCTTTTTATTTATCCCGTCAGTTATACACGGACTTCTGTGTTGGTCTCCTTGAAGAATTGAAATTTCTCCCTTGGAAGTGAATAGTGCTTCATCATGGGAGCAAGGCCACAGTGATACAAATGTGCACTGGCAGGTCATGCAGTATAATTCCCTCAACAATGTCAGTACCGTAACATGCACACACACACACAGAGGCCCACACCATGCAGCTCACACTGACTACCTCTCATCTGGCTCACAACACACACACATGCACACACAATGTTACTGACTTTACATGCAATAATAATAAGAAAAATGAACCCATGTAATTCCACAGTTGAAAGTATGCACGTGCACACTTCTCAGTGAGGCACTGAAAGTGTCCGTGTGCATGTGCAAATACGCGGGACCCGAAAGTTATTCTAGTGGAATGTGTTCTCATTAGAACCCGTCAGAATCTGTCCACCTCGTTAGAGCAAGGGTCTCTGAGATGGAGAGTTAGGCTGGTGGGAGAGAGGGAGGAAGAGAGGAGGAGACGAGGTTGCATTTATCAGAAAAAAGGGGTGGGATGAGGAGAGACAGCTTGAGGAATGCAGTCAGGAGCCGAGGATTTTCTCTGACAACTTGTCGTTCAATATTACCGTTGTTATTAGCTGCTTCAGCTATGCACTTTGGTGACACTTGGCTTTTTTTACAACTTAATTGATCATGTAACAGCCTTCATAATTGCTTTTTCAGTTGATGTGAATATCCTCTTAATATCCACTTATTGTACACCATCATCATCATCATCATCATCATCATCATCTTACATTTTTTTCCTATAGGACCTACAGTATGAACACAAAGTGCCAGTGAGAAACTATGTTTTTTTGTCTCCATTTCTGACTCCGTGACAACAGGATGAGAATCTCAACACTGATTGACTTTTGCGTCTTAGCATCACACAAATTTGAAAATCCATGTAGCAATCTACTAGTCATTTTGAGTTGAACCTCTCCAATCAGCAGACTATGCAGAGAGATTTGAACCTTATCAACACTTACTGTGGCTGTCGCAGGTGTAAAATGAAAAGATGTGCACCTGTAATATCTGTTTTCCTTCAACCTGACTCTCTGTATCTAGTTCTGAACACCACCAGTTGATTTTACTGTGCGCTTAAAATAGAACGAGATGTTTCCAAAGCAACCTTTTATATAGCAGTTAGATCATTAAGAGGAAGCAAATAGATATAGGGTACAACATCTGACCGAGATTAATCTGGGGGGATGCCAGAACTGAGCTGCACCAGAGTACTGGAGGTGCAGAAAGAGCAGTTAAAAGCAGTGTAAGTGAACCTGACCCAAATCATCAGTGTCAAAACAACAGTCAAAAGCAGCACAAAGTAGAACTGGGCAGTCACCTCTGCCAGGAGCAGGGAGAAGGTTTTAGACACACAGAGTAGAGCGTGGAGTGTTATAACCGTTGGACATGCGCTTGAAGTACATCCAATGCTAGGGAGGGCATCAGCGTAAATAAAAAGAGTTGCTAGTGCAACAATGAGGACATGATCCCTCGCTGGCATCCGAGCCACAAATAGAGCCAATGATATTTGATGTAGCCGGCCAAGCTGCAGTCAGGGACTAAATCCGCTGGCACTGTCCTGCTGGGTTAGCATGTCTAGTTGGGTGATTTGGTCTTCTCGTTTCATTGACTCATCCACATTCAAGCATGTTCTAAAAATGCATTGATAAAAAGCATTTAGCATTCATTGAAAACTGGCTGAATGCTATTGAATCAGTTCATAGTGCTGGTTTGAAGCACAGCCTCTCATCAGTCATTGATTGCTTTTATATGTGAACCCTGTGATTTGAGGACTTGATTCACTTTGAGTCTGGGTTCCCTTGCCACATGGAGGCAGTAAACTCCTCACTGGTCTGTTCTGGGATCGCTCTCCAGACTATTATAGTTTTATTTATGTTTTATGCTTGTGTTTGCTTCAAATCCAAGCTGATTGCTCCCCAGCTAATGTCCTACTGGTAATTAATTCATGCACGAAGGAAATATAATCATTTTCTGTAATTACGATTTTGACCTTTGAGCTTATCTAGCACACTTGCTTATCCAGTGGTTAATAGTAAAAGGCAAAATGACATTACATGAATAGGGGTTACCCAAATCGAGTCGAGTCATAAAAGAATATTGAGATAATCCGAAATTATCCGTGTGTCACAATGACACTCTGCTGCTGTCCTATCCAGCATGTCCACTGCTCTCTATAAATAGATATTTTCAAAGTAAGAACACTTGATTCTTCCTTTGACATGAGTGTGATATTCATTATCAAAGTGCGAACATTGCAGAAGAGATTTTAATGAAACCCGATTGATCATACTTACATTATTTAGTCATAGAGAGTACATAACATAGTGAGCACGGTGATTTAATGAGACTTGGAGACAATTACATTAACTAATTAGTTATTGCTCATGTAAAAATAATCAGCATTCATCACTAAGTCATTAGCCAAGAATTTGCCAGCAATCGAGCCACATAAAACAGTAATCCTTGCATCATATATAGGTTTGCAGGGAGCGTATTGCCAGTGGATAATTAAACTGTTGCTTTTTGCTTGACTCCCCCTTTGAGTTTACCCTATATTGTGCAACATTAACCCTTTGATCGGCACATGCCCGCCGGGTAACATGATGGATCTGGGGATTACACAGTTATTTTACATTAAAAACTGCAGCACAACATCTGCTCACTCCCACTTACGCATGCACACACACACATCACACAACTGTCCGTCTTTTTGTCACTGAATGGGTAGGATAGTCCAAATGTGTGTATATGTGTGTGAGAGAGCAAATCGGTGTGTTTTTCAGACTGTGCATGTACACGTGTATATGCACGAAACCCCTTTCTGTCATAATGGATGTGGGAAATCTAGCCACCAGCTCATGTGGAAGAGTGCGGTGGAAAAGGGCATTGTGCCGCAGCTAAGACAAATGTTGTTATTACTCTCAGCCTTTGCATTCAATTTGCTTTTTAAGCCGCTTGAATACCCCATTTACAGCTCAAGATTAAGTGAATTAATCTTTGGGCTACTTCCATTGAAGAAACATTCCTTTTTCTCCTTAGACTCAGAGGGAAAGCACAGAGGCAGAATGGAAACACACTGTAGCCAGCCAGTCACTTGGAAAACATAACCGTGTATTTCTGTGTGTGTATCTCTATATCAGTATAGTGAAGCTACACTGTATGCATGTGTATGTCTTGGTCTGTGTGTGTCTCACTGTGGTGCATGTGAGTTTTTGTGGAAATGGAGATGTACCTGGAAAGGCAAACTGGAGCTTATTGAGAAATATCTATCTGTGTGTGTGTGTGTGTGTGTGTGTGTGTGTGTGTGTGTGTGTGTGTGTGTGTGTGTATGATCCATTAGCTATGGTTCAAGGTGCTGTTACAGTGTAAGCTAAGATTAGTCAGACAGGGGTCACTGCTTCCTCTTTATTCCTTTCTTTCACCTGCTTTCTTTCTGCCTTCCTCTATATTTTTCTTTTACTGTGGCTCACTTTGTCTTTTTCTCCCTGGCTCGGCCCCCATCTATCTCCGTCTGTATGCTCCTCTCTCTTCCTCCCCTTGTTCCTCTCTGTTGTGCATCAGGCTGTTTTATTCACTCAGGTTGCCTCTGACTCTTATCCACTTCATTCTTCTTTCTCTTAATGCCATCGTGTTTCTGCCTTGTTTCGCGTAGCTTTCCAATTCATATCTCGGTCGCCTGGCTTTCCTTAACCATTTTCCGTCTCCTTGTCTTGCTGTCTGTACCCGTCTCTGACGCAATTGCATTTTCTTGACAAAAAAGTCTTGGTTTGGTGACTATGAAGCAGATGCTAAGCCCAAAGCTTCTCTCATGTCACATTTGCAGCATTAAGATACACTAACAGAAAATGGGATCGGCATTTGTGTTCAGAGCTGCTTCAGTCCTGGTGGGAATACCATCACAGATATGTTGACCTTTGTTCTACAAAGTGGAATGTGTTCTTAAAGAAGGAGTGAACTATCTCTGCAAGAAACAGATGAAACAGCTAAGCTAACGGAATGGCACATCGTTCTGTTTAGAAGGAGCAGTCGCCTGAATTTGAAGCTCCGATAGCTTGCATTTGATTAGATTCTCATTACTGCCAAATCATTTCATTACCTCTGCACTTACTGGCTCCATGGAATGTGCGTCAGCTGCTTGGACTCATTTTTTGGGTAGGAACTGTTGCCAACGGACTGATACATGAATCAGATCCTGTTTGTGAAAAATAGAGTCAAGTTCCTTAAGCTCTTGAAAGGGTTTAGTGGGGAACGTTTCTCGTTCTGCCACCTCCCCTTCTTCCACAGAGAGTACAGTCGGTTAATATGCTCTCCAGAAATAATTCCAGTTAATCCTGACCTTTACAGAAAGTGGTCAAAGTATTAATTGATATATGCTGTGTGGGTTTATCAAGAATGAGCTCAATTTAGAGCTGCTAAAAGTGCCACAAAGACAATATTAAAGACAGCACAGCTGTAGATTGAGTTAGGTCAATCCTTTAGCAGCTCAGTTGATTAATTTGGAATTCCATTAATTCCTCATTAAACTGCTGGTTAATGACTGCAGAGCATCCAAATTCGCCGCGTGCTTCACGTTTCCAAAATGGTGATTCCAAATGGAAATATTTGGGAATGAGATTTAATATCATTGCTTAATAAATGCTCATCCTGTCTGCTGGCATCTCCCAGTTGTCAAGAGATGAAATGATGGTTGCCAAATGGAGGCGATTACTGCACGGCTGATCACAGATCAGTTTCAGCTCTTTAATCTGTGTCTGGGACGAACAGAGATGCTGACTGAGTATATACCAGAGAGAAGCGTGCACACACACACACACACACACACACACACACACACACACACACACGCAGGCAGGAAACATCAAAGCTGATTTATAGATTTATCTACTCAGCCAGCACCCTACCATGCTCATGTATTTCAGCCGCTTGAGTGACAGATAGAATATGTAAGTATTCTCATTTCTGTGTGCATGTCTGAGTATGAATGTGTGTACATGTGTGCGCTCCCATCTGCACATATGTGAGTTTGTCTCTCTTGCAGATTTCTCCATGTGTTGTTTGGGTAATCAAATCAGAAGTGACATCAACACACACACACACACACACACACACACACACACACACACACACTTACGTAGTGCAGCAGACATTTTCTTTGCTTTTTACTAAGGAGGCAGAAAAGTGCACTATCGATTGACTGCGAGCGCAGAGTAGAGGTGATTGCTCTTTGGCATTCTTTGAAGGACACGGTGCAAAGTGCTGCCCTAAAAGCTCAGTGTGGGGTCTGCTTCGTTGGCTGGATGTCAAGCCAGTGTAGTCCGTGCATCAGGGTGTATAGTCAATTCTTTATAGTCTCTGGTGTTGGACACAGTAGTCGGCTTTTCTGACAGATGACACTAGCCAGTAGAGCAAAATCATCTTTATTTTGTATTTGTATTGTTATTTACTTTCATTTATTTTTTAGAACAGTTCGATATGATATTCGAGTAATACGTGTGCCTGGAATATCATTGTATTTATCATTCTTTTTATTCTATATTTACATTAATTCAAATCCCCAAAGTAAAACTTATTTCTTTACATAACTTTGTGACATCAGTACATCATGATGAACTTTAATTGATATATGACTAAGTTCAGTCTTGCTCAAAGGCGATCCCTTTGCTTTGTGTGAATGTTTAATTGACTATAAATCAGTTAGCTCATTTATGTTTTGTGTACAACTCTAAATAGCAACTGTTTTCTGAATAGGAAAACACCGTTTACATTGCATTTGTTGCTCCATTAAGTTAATATGAACACAGTATTGCTTATCAAATGTATAACAATATGACATTGGACTGAGCCCACATTAATTGGAGCAGAAAATAAACTCAAATTACCAATTGCCGGCCGCAAATCTGAATCAGTTGAGCAACTCATTTGTAACAGAACTGGAAAGGTAGTTTAAAAAGCCCAAAAGACTGTTGCAACATTGCCCTATTTGAAATTGTTTGCCCTTTACAACTCGATGACTGCATTAGGCTTCCATTGGATGTCGATGATGTCAACTGACAATTAATCACTTTAAGAAGTGCACTGTATGTATTACCATACTGCGAAATACACTGAGATGACACCACAAATGACTGTTTGGCTATACTCATTCACTAACTCAAAGAAAAACAATAGGTTTTAAATAGGAAAATGAAGTCCTTGCATGCTTCTCTTCTCTTTTGGTCTGGATTTTCTCAAACCAGGAGATCAAATTAACACCAATGGAGACAAACACTCAAACAAACACACACTGAGCCAAAGAAGCACACAAAATCAGTTCCTCTTTCATCTCCCGGACGAAAGGGGCAATGGGAGAGCGGAACAGAGGACAACAGCACTGGAAGTGTTGTGTTAAGTCAGCAGAGTGTGTCGGCTAATGGACAGACAGGCCACAGACTCTCCCTGAGAGCCATTAGCAACTTGTACACTTCAAAGGGTGGTAATGGGTGATCTTCTGAAACTACCCTTTTGTGGAGTGTGTGCATGTGTGTGTCGTATTTACTTCTGCGCATGCTTGTTGTGCTTCAAGGCTTGTTGGTGCATGTGAGGTTCAGATCATTAATCCCCAACGAAGACAGGTTGATGTAGAAATAAATTACCCGACAACAGAATGACAGTAGGTTTCCACCTGGAATTTTCAATGAGATTGTTTGGGTTACTCTACTATGTGCCGTTATATGGAACTGTATCAGACAGAATCAGATGGTTTTACATCCATGTAAATGGGTGCTGATCTTAATAACGTTAAGATAAACCTGATTGTATGCCCACAGTATATATGCAACTGTTAAGTACACTGTAGATTATTTACACGTAAATGAAGCATCAGATGTATTTTACTAAATTATTGTAGAAGTGGATTTAGGTAGTTTATTAGAATGGTGACATGTAGTGACCAATAACTTAGTGATAATCTGTAATAGCTGAGAACAATATGACCGTTGTCTAATTTTTTAGCCACTATAGCGGCATGCAGACTGAAATATCTTGACATCTATTGGATTGATTTCTTTGACATAGTGTAAAGACATTCATGGTTCCCAGACGATGAATCTGACTGACTTTGGTGTTACCCTGACCATTCTTTGTAAGACTCTCATCAATCCAGCTGTCTACCCAGACTGTGTACGGCTCGCATTTAACTTGCATTGTATGCTAAACACACTATTCGCAAAACTCTGGTGGCCTGAACCCCTCCTGTGTAGACGGAGACACAGCACAGACGTGCCTCCCAAAGTACATTTTGGTGCTTGAACTCTATTTTCTTCCATATTGACCTACAGTCAATACATTGCGTCCTGTATAGACACAGATGGTGGGAGCTGCTGCTGCTCTGCTGAAGTGCTGCTTATGCAACGCCTTCTGTGCAGATGTGGTGTCTTTATAGTAAGAAAACAATGATGTTCTGATGACTTTCCACTTGAGCATTTTAAATGTAAATGTTTTCTAATCTCGGCCTATTGGATGTACAGTATCTATATGCACTATCACCAGGGTGCTGGCTCCGTTTTCCATTCTATTTTTGTATGCAAATCTTGGGGTCCATGCAGCTGTAAAAGCAGTTAAATGGACTGAAAAATGTGTTTAACAACACTGGTTCAGTGTTTAACTTGGCTTTTTTTGTTTTTCTTCTATTCAAACTGCTTGCACTCTGGTCTGGTGCCACGGAAAGTGTTTTGCCGGTGCAAGGTATCTGGAAAAGAGTAATTATGCTCAAGTGGGATTAGAAAAACAAATAAATCTTCCTATACACTCTTTTCCTTCTCCTCCGTCTTCAAGCTTCATTCTTTTACGTCTCTTTAAGCCTCTCTCATCCCTACACCTCCTGTTACCTTTTCCATCTTTGTCCTTGTCTTGTTTTACTTAAAGCTTTCAAATGTCCTGTTTGCAAATTGACAGCTATGTGAAAGTGTTGAAATCACTAAATCCCATATCTGAAATCAAGTTTTCATTGCCAGGTGTGTAATATATGACTGAGAGCGCCGTATCCACAAGGACTCTAAGAGCATCATCATGTACTCTGGTTACACTAAACTCTGTTATTTATACACTTATTTGATGATTTGATGAAAAAACCATCATCACAGCAAGATGATGTGATGACATGGCAACAAAAATGCTTCACTGGTTATGAGAATATGTCTGAAGTGCATGTCCCCTTTCCAGCAACAGCTGCATAGCACTCTTGACCAAGACACTTAACCTCTAATCCTCCAGTAGATCCATTCATTGGCCACCAGACTGACTACTGAACAGCTGTTAAATGTGTGTTATACTCTACACTCCTGCAACTGCTCCTCCAGATTTTTTACTGCAAATGTATTCAGCCACTATGCATGGTTGGCACATTACAATAAAATACAGCACTTATTCTAGGACATTTCTGTTACACATCTGAGCAAAAAGGACACTGCTTATTTTACACAATGGCAGCTTTCACTGCAATACAACAATGATTTGGTTTTGATGTTCTTCATTCTTCAGTAAAATGCACATGTGATATCATTTCATCATTCACAACCAGTACTTTGTACTGTGGTTTTATAGGGCAGATCTGCATAGCTAAATCTACATTTTTTTTAGAAAAATGTATTTAATTTTGTCAAATTTCATTTTATAACATAGGGAAGGAAGTTTATTTCAGTAAGAAGTGTTGATAGCATGTTAATTCCATGGCGATTACAAGTCACAAATCATTGCTTTTTTCAGGTAAAAGTATTGTAGCTGCAAAATGTCAATTTTTCAGGAATTCTAAATACTTTTAAAAGCTAAAAATCTTATCTTACTAGTTTTAGAGAATGACATGCTCTTGCAGAGGGATCACCTGACTATTCATCATCATAACGTACATCATACATACTTATATGAGCGTATTAACCTGCTAAAGCTTTTGAATGTAGGTTCTTTTATATTTTTTTTACATTGCATACTATTTGTCAAGGGAAGAAATTAAGTACTTCCTCTACAATGGATGCCCGTACGGAACTTTCACTTGCTGTCTTCCTTTCCACTGAGGATATAATGGGAATTGCTTCACTCGATTCAGCACCAAAACATGTTTTAAACATAATTTACGTGACTAAAAAACAGATCAGAGCAGCTACATAATGCAACACAAATGCTTGTGATTGTGGTGTACTTGACAAAGACGTATTTAGAGAATACCCAAGAGGGGACGTGTGAATGTGTAATTGTAATAAATGCATTACAGCAGCCAAAGCAAGCCAATGCTGCATTATTTAAAATATATGGAGGAGGTGAAGGTGAAGCAACCTCCTTTCCTTGTCATGTTGTGTGTGTCAAAAACAAGAAAGCAATCAAATTAAAACTTCTCGAAGGTTTGATTATTTAACTCAATACGTGGTGGTGGGAAGAGTGGTATCGGAGTCGATCAAGGCTTTTTTTTTTAACAGATCGGTGCCTTATTGAGCTATTTAGCCCAGTCCAATCCCTTGTTTACTCGCAGGGGTCTGAGCCCGTGGCGAAACACCACACCATAAAAGACAGCTATATTCAGTATTATGTTATTGAGGTAGGCATAAAAGGCTGCACCAATTCAACAAAGACTCGAGGAGACTTTTGAATGGATAAAATGCCATATTCCAGTGAGCGTATGTTATTTTACCCTCAGATTTGGATTGGGGGCAAACAACCTTGATAGAGACATCCCTACTAACTACTTTATCATGAAACGCATTCCTCTCCTTTAATTTATTTAATATTGTCTATTTAAGATTCCTCCAAACCGTTGAAGCCTAAATTGATCGGCTACGACTTGACACCACATTTCTTCGCCTCCTATTTTGTTGTTTTGTTATATGTGTGAATACAGATTATTTGAAACAACATTAGCATAAAAAAGAATCAATATGTGCTGCAGCATCTGAGGTCACTATTGTTACTTTTTCTACAACCGAACATCAATGTATTTTGTTTCTGGGCCCCATATTAAAAAGGCTTGAAGTAAAATCCTTTTTTGCTTAGTGGTCCATGTTTCAGTCTTTCAGAATCAGCTATTATTATTGGAAACAGCCCAAAGAAAAGCATTTGTAGATAAGTTAGTCCTGATATATCAGCAATTCATAAAAGCACAACATAGGTATTGTAGTTCTCTGATTCAAGCCAAGCCATTTGGTTTTTCAGGTAATGTCCCTTTGGTATTTACTGTAGTAAAAACCATGAAGGTAAAAATAATTACAGTAATTTACTATTACATGGCTCTTCCTGTGATTATGCTATTATGTGCTTCTTCTCTCCCATTATCATCTCTTAATCACAGAGCTGTAATGTAAAATGCCACAAACAACTTGCTTAGAGGCACAATCGAGTGACTCCAAATAGGTCACAACACACGCGTGCATCATTTGTGTTCAAGCTGTTTGAATGACTACCATTTCAAGCTAACAGCAGTAGGGCTTCCTCTCGACAAAAGAAGGGCCCCCCTTGACAACCCTGAAATAATGGCCTGTAAAATCCACTTATATCCAAGTAGCCTACCTCTACAGTGTCAAAAATGTAATCGTTTCACTTTTGTTTCATATCAATGTAAAAATTAAATCTGTCTCCAAAGTAAACACTCCTAGACATAGTTTTCTAGCATGGGTAGTCCATGAATCTCTTACAGAGATCACCGATACAAGCATCATTCACTTATATGGATCAAATAATTTACAACCATGATGCTTTGCCTTGCAGTAATCTGTGTTTGTGTTTCCAGATGTTGTGAGACTGGTGGTTGGACATTGGTATACCATATATTATTTAAAATGGGTCATTATGCATACATAAGTATACTTCCTCTTTTGTTAATCTAAGTATTTTTGATGCTTTTTTTTACTTAAGTGGCATTTTGGGTGCATGACTTTATTACACTATTTTTTACATTAGCTCTCGTAAATAATTTAATGGTCAACTCATCGGTTGTATTAATATGACTGTTGATGATAATAAACAAACTTTAACAATAAAGTCATACTAATACAAAATCACACAGAGGCACACACAGGGGTACAGTAAAGATGACGACCGGAGCTGCGAGCCACTTTCACGGCCGCTGTGCATCACTGCGGAGGAAATGTGCCGCGAGTGTAAAAATATGTTTGGTTCATTATGAAACTGCGGTGGAACAAAATAGACTTTGGCGGGACGTCACGGTCGCGGTAATTAATGGGGAAACACTGACGTCTGCTTCAGGCTGGTGATGTGAGCACATTGAAACCATGACAGGAATGAGAAAGCCTCAAAGCTTGTGACAAAAACTCACAGACAATGGGATGCGGCGGCTAAACGCTGTGTTCCTCCAGCTACCTGAGTGTAGTCTACTCAAACAAGGAGAAACCGTCATGGCTTCTAGTGATGGAGGCAGAAAAGGAATGGCATTCATGCTTGAAGCTGTCCATTGATTCATATTACAGTACAGCTGGAATAAATTCAGGCAATGAAGTCCAGAAAATACTCATTACTTTATAGTAACAAATATATACATCATAATAAGAGGTTCCACTTCTTTATTTAGAAAGTAGTCCTGATGAGCAGAGGGGAGAATCGATCCTTGGCCAGTGAGTACAGGACGCCATTTTTTTTTATTGTACTAGTCAAATGACCACTGAAAACAAATATTCTATTCTATTTCTATGACCGTCACTGTCTAATGTCTTTTTCTATGCGGTCAAAGTTATGTTTCGTCCGGCAGCCAAGTATGCGCCACCTCACCACCTCTGAGAGCTGTGAACCAAATTTTATACGGCCGTAAATATTGATGCCTTGAGAATGACAGGGGATAACAAAACAGCTGCAACCTGCTGTACTGAAGGAGGAGGGGAGTGTGAAGGAATGATCAAGGATGTTTGAAGCAGAGCTTTCACTGTGTGGTGTGAGACTTTCTTCCTGCAGAATGCTGTGTGTGTGTCTGTGTGCGTGTGTGTGTGTGTGGGGTTTGCATCTTTGTGTGATGTGGTGCTCTTGTAGACAGACAGTCTTTCCAGACTCCCATTAATAGCAAATGGGTGGCTGCAGGTAGCACCTTGCCATTGAGGTTGTGTTTGTTAAATAATGTAAGTTGGCTAATTTTGAATAATATATCACTCCACCTCATTGTTCCCCTCACTTTCCTTCACCTTACAATAGATTAAAATGCCCTCCGCCCATAACCTCCCGCCTTTTCCTTTTCATTTTACATATTTTATCATCTCTCTCTTTTTCTAACACACCCTCCCCCTCTTTTGGTCTCCGTCCTGCTTTCCCTCCTTAAGTACTGATTCATAACGGTTCCTACCTCATAAGCACTCTGTAATATCCACCTGAGAATGAGACCACCTTATAGTTAGATGGTATCAATGTTTTCTTTGTATCATTTGTTATTAGTGCAACAATACTTGTATTTTCTCATTACTAAGTTAAAAACCTTGATGTTCCTAACAGTCGTTTTGGCTTTTTTTCCTCTGTAAATCCTCTTCAACTTTTCCTTGAATCCTTCTCATGAAAGCAACCCACTCACTGCCACTCACTGCAGTCTCTACCCTCGCCATGCAAGTTATTCTCTTTTCAAGTTGTTCTCTTTTCTCTAATTTCTCCTTGATTCCTTTTGCTCTATTCTTCTTCTTTCAACCTTCTCTTTTCTCCTGTCACCTGCCACAGTGAGAAGAACAGAACTCAGAAAAAATATTTGCTGGTGCTCTCCCACATTGCCATGCACACCAACAAACACCCACCCACAGACAGACACACAATCGGCGGCGGGTTAGAGTGTGTGGTGACAAGGACGAGGAAGGACCACAGGAGAGGAGATATTTGGAAAATGGAAAATACGAGCTTGAGCAGAGACAGTTCTGGATAACTACTGGAAAATCACACGCACGGACAATTTTTTGCAGTTCTAAGCCCCCTTGTACATCATTTATCGTGCATGTTTTTCATACTTCATAACAAATATGACACTGTGTCCATTTAGAGACATAGAAGCAGCTGATAACAGTGTGGGTTATGGTGGGAAAAGGATGCAAGAGAGGGGCAGATGGAGAGGAAAAAAAGGGACTGACAACTACTGAAAGGAGAAATTGCTGCAGGGAGAGGAAACAGATCCTTATAAATACGCCAAGGCAGATACAAACTGGAGGAAAGGACTGGAGGACGAGGCTACCCTCATGCCAAAAGGCATTAAAATATATTAGCCTCCTTTCCTCTGTGTTTTCCCTGTTGATTCCAATTGCACTTCCCAACTTCACTTCAAGGACTTTAAATGGTTGAAGATATAGTTCACTACACCCAGAGTGTTTGTCTTTTGTTTCGCTGAAAAAGGGGAACATCAACTTCAGCAGATTTCTAGACAGAATAATGCCCCTATGCTAGCAGAAGGTTTGTTTCCCCACTGCAAGAAAATATGCTGATTACAAGAAACAATGTCCTGAGACAAATGTTTATAATCCGATTTCCTTTTGAACAAATAAGAAATGTTCACAATCTTTGTGGTGTATTTGATTTTCATCTTCTCTCCACATAATTATATTAAATAGAAACACCTATATGGGTTGCATGTGTGACAAATACACGTCTGAATGCTATGGAGATAAAGCCCAATTGTATTCCATGAAGAACTGAAAATAGTAGCCTTGAAGAACGGGGTAACCAGTCCCGGCGGTATGGGCGGGCATTGGCGGGCCGTGCCCGCCGACAGAGTCAGCCGTGCCCGCCCACAGAGTCAGCCGTGCCCGCCCTGGGCTGGAAGCTGTTTTTTTTATTTGGGTTTTGTTTTTTACCTCGGAGTGGCCAACTTTCTATTATTCCTATCTCGGTTTGTCGATCATACAATTCAACCAATCCAATTAACGAACAAAGGCCAATTACAGGTGTTGGGGGGGCGGATCACTGAGTCATACTCATGAGAGGGACGCTGTTAGTACTTGACGTCCATGGTCGCAGTTGCTCATAGAGTCGCTAGTAAGCTGTGGTGTTCGGTATGGATATCCGTATTTTTTCCCCAAAAAATACGCGGACAAGAAGTGACGACGAGAGCGGGAGCGAGCAGGAAGCAGCGATCTTCACTTCTACTGGAAACGTCAGCACTGAAGTCAACAGTAACACTGGAGTAAACATTCATGCTAGGAGAGGTAGCTGCCTAGCAGCTGTAGCTACCTCTCCTAGCATGAATGTTAACTTCAGTGTTCAGGTTGACATCAGTGCTGATGTTTCCAGTAGAAGTTAAGCTGTTTGGTGCTATCTGAATGGCACAGACCTTATTGCTGTTCTTGAATTAATGCTTGAGTTGCATAAATGGACACAGCACTACACTATTTTGTTTGTTTTTTAGATTTTGGGATGAACTGCCCCTTTTTAGTAAGAGGAAAATGATTTATCCGCACTGTAGGAGTGGTCACAGAGCCATGGTTCAACCTGAAGCAAATAAAATGTATGTTGAAAAAGTTTGCCCCCCTGAAAAAATGTAATGCCCCTACATTTTTTTTTTCTGCAGCCTGGTCTGGGGGTAACCCACCTTCACGTTTTAAAACTTTTATTTATGTCCACACATAACTACTAGCTGGGGCATATGCAATATTTTACCTATGTCCTTGTATCGTACACTTAATTTCATCAGAAATCGAATACAACTTGCCTCTTGTTGGAAGAAGCATTGGCCCAAATAACATTGTTGTCTGACGTGAAAGAAAACACACGCAACTGTCATGAATAAAGTGTCCATGTCTTCAACAATGCAACATGTGCTGTGTTTTGAGGCCCAAATATATTAAACATTCCCTCTCCTTCTTTCTCTGCAGGCTGTCTAATGAGCCCCTGTTTGAAGTGCTTTCTGTGTGTGTGTGTGTGTGTGTGTGTGTGTTTTATTGGGCTTTCAGGGATTTATCTGTTTATCTGCCCACATCTTTCCGCATCAGTGTGTGTCTTCCCTTCTGTATCTGAGTTCATGTGTATGTGAGTGGTATGCATTTATTTGCATTTAGGCACCCAGCGTCGGGCTTTGGGTTGTATTCTCATCTTATTGCTTGTTAGAACAAATTGAGGGTGTGACGCTGCCATGCATGGACACAATTTTCAGCGGCGTAATCAAGAGTAGATCGATTTTATTCAAATAAAGCCAGAGGTTGCTGCGAGACAAATTCACGCCTGAAGGGCTTGCAAATAATGAGGCAGAGCACATGAGCAGAGAGGGAGGTGTTTTGGAGACTCTCGTCGGACTACCTTCCTGAGGCCTGGTTGCCCAGAGTTGAAAAATGCCTTCCCTTCATTCAGAGTTACTTCTCTACCGACGGCCGGCATTTAAACTTCTGCGGATATTCCGTGACATCGCCACCAAATGTGAACGTTGGCCCCTCATTGCGCTTCATTTAATAAGAAACGTATTAAAACTGGAACTTGTCATCTTCCTCATTTAAAAAGCAACAATATACCCATGTGTAGCTTATTTATAAAACAGAATAAAATATGTAATTTGCAAAATAAACAATAATGGCAGCAATGCTGTTTGACACAGAGGTTATGAGCAGCTTGTGTTACATCTCATTTCGTCTATGCAGAAAAAGTTGTTTTCCAGTTATTGCTATCAACCAAGCATTGCTATAAATCATTAGAGAGCAATTGCTGCTCTGAAATAATTGAAAATTCCTAATTCCCAGAAGCAATAGTTGATGTGTTTTGTTTCTTGGAACAGCACGCACCATAGCATGTAAATCCCTAGAACTGACTCCATTTTTGTTCCTGAGAATCCCAATTATTTGTTTCCTGGGGGATTTTAACTACACTGTGTTTGATAACAAGCTGTCTGGTAATTACGTTTTGTATCTCGCTCTCTTTCTGTGCTGTATGTGGCAGCTTTGTTCATTAGTACCTGCAGCACACCGCGACTCAAAACTCTCGAGTGCTGTAGCGAGAGACATTCTTGCTTGCATTTGATATTGCTTACTTTATAAATACCACTTGCTCCTGCAGTTTCAGCCCTAAGTGCTCGTGTTATGCGTTCCTGTAAGACTGAATGCATTATTTAATTGGATGGATGGGCAGTGGCAGGTGAAATGCATGATGCCTCCAGCTGGCTCATCAGTAGTTTGTGGTTTCCCAGAGCCACTCTCAGTGCTAAACAAGCTGGATCAACCTGAATGTGCCTAATTTGCAACATCACCCATTCATTTCCAAACTCACTTCTGGGCTCAATGGGAGCGAACCCGACTTCAAACAGCATTATGTTGTTGATGTTTGTAACTGGTGCTCAGGTAAGGACTCATTTACAAAAAAATCTGACAAAGTTCATATTGCACAATGCGCGGTTTTGTCTCTGCAGAAATAGTGTGTTGTAGTTACAGCTACACTGTACGTGTTGTGTCTCTAGCTTGGAAGTGGTGAGCTTACTGTCACTCTCAGGTCAGAAGGGAAAGTCGTTCACTAATTCCAACTACAAACACACGTCTGCCAGAGTCTATGGTGTCTATCTTTTGCAGATGACTTTCTAAAAAGCATTATTATTCAAAGGAGGTGGAACGTGTGCGCAGCTCTTTTTTACTTCTTCTTTTGTCCGTAATCCATCTTTGATGTGATCTTGTTTCCTTGATTTCTCCTATCTCATCATGTCTGTGTGCATAACTTTAATCAAATTTCCGTCTTTCTCCAGTCACTGTTGTCAAAGTTGTAAGCCCAAAATCTCCTCACAACTTCAAAGGGTGTCTGCGTCTGTGAACCCATAAAGGCCTGTCTAAACCCAGGCTTTATCACTTTCTCTTCATGTCTACTCCTCTTCCCTCGTTCCTTCACCGCTTCCCCACTTTCTTTAAACACACTTTCTCCGTCTGTCAGTTTGGCTTTTCGCCATGACCACATCAGTCTGCCAACCACTTATTTGCATTGCATTTCTGCGCGTGCGTGTGTGTCACAGTCTATACCAATTCATGCATTTATCCATTTCCAAAATCCTCAAGTCTCTCTCCTTTTTTTTCTCAGAGTGCTCTGTTTAAACCGATGTGGACCCAATGCCATGGCACCCTGTCTGTCAGGCCAAGGTTGATGGGCAGAGTGAAACTTGGACATGTGTGTCCAAGTTGAGTGTGATTGGGGCGAGAGGAGAGCATGCTGAGCGCTGATTGAAGCCCACAATAACATGAAGGCAAACCTTTCTTTTCTCCTGGTCCGTTTCCTTCGCTCTCCTTTGCATTCTGTCACTCATTGCAGCCTCATCACGTAGCTCCTGTCTCTAAATCTTTCTCTCTATTTGTCCGTCTTCTTTTCGCTGTATTTTTCATTCACATTTCTAAAGAAGAAGACGCACAAACGTTACAAAGACTACATTAGCAGATAGGCAAAGCCTATGATTATATTTTGAAGAGCGTCTGTGTGTTTGTGTGTCTGGGTCTGCTTGGTTAACTGTATCTACGGCCACATATTTGTCACGTTGTGTGTTTGTGTAATAATATGCGTGTGGAAGGTGCTATTAGTATGAGCAATTATTTTGTTTTGCTTGTGACAAATTGAAAGCAAATGCAGAGTTATTGCCAGTAGCTTTGGTGGGTTTTGCCTCCTTTGAATTCTCACCCTGTTATGAGAAATGTCCTTTCTTGTTAGTCACTCCGTGTTAACTACTCTATAACTGAGGCAAATATTATTTCTTCTTTTTGTTTTTCATCATAATTATTCATATTTAGGTCTTTGCTGGAGATGTTTGTATCGATGCACACAGAGAAAAGAAAAGGTCCACATTCATATTCATTGGTTATGACTCATACCTTAGTGTTTTTTTTTCAGCCTGATACAACCATAAACTATATAAAATATGGATGTAGCCTCCATGAAGGCATCCATAGGTGTCTGAAGAGCTGTTGTGGCTCAGAGTGTGTTGCTCCCACCTGCCCCTGCTGCCATGTTGGCAGTGACAACGTAACCCAACCGGCTAATCCAAAAAAATGGGCAAAGAATTGGATTTTCGGTGGAGCATAGGCAGGCCGGGTGACGTAGCAGAGTTCCACTTTGAGGCCTGAGGCGGCATCTTCCTGTCACTCAGAGCACCCACATCCCTTACTTATGCAGAACTTTAAGCCTTAATATAATTTACACTAGAGATCATCTAATTTAATGCATTATATGTATTCTATTTAATGTTATTCTTTCTATTATTATTAAGTGTGTTTTTATTTTATACATTTTATCCCATCCATGTGGCGTTCTACACTGTCTTATGTCCATTCAGTGTCTATTTTCCCTGAATATAAAAGGATGTTTTGCTGCATTTCTTGTGTTGTCCATTATGTTCTCTCTCCTTTGCGATGAGAACTCAGAAGCAAAAGGAGACACAGTGCAGAGGGTGAACATTATTGACCTTTGGGTAAAGGGTATCCCTTTTTCTCTGCATTTACTGTTTGTTTATTCCTCTGTGTGTGTGTGTGTGTGTGTGTGTGTGTGTGTGTGTGTGTGTGTGTGTGTGTGTGTGTGTGTGTGTGAACGTCCCTTAGTGACTAATGGAAAGGATGCTCCAGAGTCCAGTTCTGAACCTCTCCCATAGTCACTCTTACCCAAATGGACTCCTGTTGTTAACAGGTTCCAAGTGTTGTTGGGTGGCTCATCTAGCAGGGGTCACACACAGAGCACACCACTTTTACTTTCCTTTTCCGTTTGTCTACCTTTTTGTCTTTTCTGTCTTTGACAGAATGTATTTTTTCTTTTCTTTCGTTTGTACAAATATAGGAGAATTCAACCTTTCAGTTATGGGCAACACGTTTATGTTTTAAATGTGGCTATATACATGGATATATAGATCCATGGACACATAGATGTGTGTGGATTGTGTGTCGGTACAATGTGGTCAGTTTTAAAACAGTAGCTATCCTCAGCGTGACCTACTGAACAACCGGATTAAGCCCATCTGCATTCGGTTTGGATTTAGGTCCCGTCGCTTCCACACACACACACACACACACACACACACACACACACACACACACACACACACACACACACACACACACACACACACAAACAGAGCCAGCTGTCATCCCCTCCCCCGCACATCATTTGAAGCCACAAAATCAAAATGGATAGATGGACAGGGTTAAGCTGTGTTAAAATCACCATTCACGAATGGTCTTTGGTTTGTGTTTTAGCATAATGCACATGCGTCAAAAGGTTAACTGCGGCAAAGGCATTATCTCCCACAAAGTTATAGTGATACGGGCTGAGTCTCATTAAAGTGAAATCAGGGCATGTATAATTCAGTCGTGATGTCCTTGATGCATTTATTAAAACAACACGTTTAGATATTAGATGGTGTCTCCGAACATGGTACTCTTTTTCTCCTGGGAATGGGAAAAAACAAGACTCATTTAGATGAGAATCTGGTCAGCCAATAGCAGTTGAAATCGTTAGATTATCAAAAAAGAAAAGGATACTGGGCCTGAAGCTTTTGTACCATTATCCTTGATTTCCGTGTATGAACATGTTAATAATAGACACTATGTACTAACCTGGGTAATGATGGCATGGTCTTTATTTCTCTTGAGAAAATTATAAAACAAAAATCTGGAGCACTCCTTTTGGCATCTTGATCATGGCTTGAATTTTGCCCCAAGCATTAAGTCTATGCATAAGAAGGTTTTTAAAATGAGGCCGAAGTTGTCATTGTGAACCGTAATTAGGGGCATGATACATGCAAAGTCCAAGTTTGTGTGAGACAACTCAATCACAAGAAACCGCTTCAGGCAACTCATTCTCATGGTGCATCGTACGTCAGCATTTATCTTTGATATTCTGACAGAAACCATGGAAGTACGTCCTCCAAATCTGTTTTTAGCTTTACTTTGTAGTCACACACGGCCGATGTGTATGCTTGTGTATGTGTGTAGTTTAGCTCATGAGTCTATATGGCAAAGACGTCTGAACGTGTAACAATCATGTAAGCAAAGCAGCCGGCATGTGACAGTGAATCCTCCCTTTGAATGCTGTTCAGGCCCCAGTGTGTTTGGCGGTGCGGTGAAACCTCTCCTGATGTTTCATATCAAAGGAAAGGCTGGCACACATGCTGTTTCCTGTCACAAAATAGTACTGGAGGTGGAAAAAGAAAAAAAAAAAACATTTTGGAAACCATATTTGCAAACTGGTCATGTAAAGTTATTCATATATTTGTGTCTGCGGAATGTCATTTCATTCAATATTAAATAAATAAATATTTCCATGAAAATGAACATGGCTATGAAGGAAATCCAGAAATGAATAAATGAGGTAATACATATATAAATACAGTAATACTTAGTGGTGAATATACATATATAAATGAGTCAGTATATCTAGTTCAATGAAAAAATAAATGACTCAATAGTTTTTTTTTTATTTAAAAGAACAGACAACCCTGATTTATTTCAGATTTTATTTCATGAATACACATTTATTTATTCTTGGGGGCTTTTGTTTCCAAATGCTCCATTGATTTCACAACAATCTTTCTGGCTCAGTAGTCTCTGAGCAGCTGGGATCTAAAAAAATTATTAATAAAACATATAAAAAGCTGTTATAAAATTGTGGAATTATGGAATAAAAGTCCTCTGAAATAAATAAAAGCTGTCCTTTTGGGATAAAAAAAAAAAAAACTATTAATTTTTTAAAGTATACTGATTCATTTATAAATGTTTATTTAAATGCATGTAATGCCTCATTTATTGATTTCAGCATTGATTTCATAGCCATATTTATTCATGTATGTATTTTTTAATATTGAATGAAATGGTGTGCATTGCAAATTTGGTGTGTGTATAGCTATTTAATTAGCAATTAGTTTTTGTATGTGTGGACCCTCACCTCTGTCTCCACGACTACAAGAAGATGGAGGGACTTTCACACCCGTCTCCACTGAGTTACTCTACTGTGCTGTGAACCTGCTCGAGAGTGGAGAGTAGGATTAGCTTTGCATGATTGCTTTCTCTGCACACAAACATACTCGTGCACACACCTTAAGTGAGTACACTTGCTCATTTCCATTCTAATCCTATTTGAAAGTCCATTATGCACAGTCTGTGTGCTGTATCTCAGAATTAGCAAGAGAGAAACAGAAGAAAGCTAGGGAAAAGGAAGGGAGGATGACAAGTCCAGTCTGTTGGCCTTGTCAGCGGTAACCACACTCACATTACGGTAACCGTAGCTCAGTAGTGTTGACTTGCAATTTGAGTGCAACGTTTGGGATTGACAATAGACAAAACAACAGAGTAAAGTAGCAAAGAAAGTTGAGTTGAATCCTCACAAAGTAGTGTGTGACCTACGTTCCATGCAGGTCGGGTAGTTTGAGAAGTCGGTGTGGATCAAGTGCATCGACCAAGTGTTATCGACCGCCACCGCAGGTTTTACCCACATCACTGTGACACCTGAAACGGGGTGCTGCTCGTCCTCCCACCCTCTATCTAGCTCTCCACCGTTCTATGCCTTCCATCTTTCAGCCACCCACAGCCCCACTCTAATCCCCCAGCAGGCCCACTCTCCCTGGGCCCGGATTAGAGACCTCTCCCCTACACTCAGCGAGGCTTGGGGCTATTTCTCTGCATGTGTGTGTGTGTGTGTGTGTGTGTGTGTGTGTGTGTCCTTGTGTGTTTGCAGGGGTATGCGTGTAGAGGCACACGAGAAAGAAATGGACAATGAGCAAGAGCTACAAGGAGGTGGAAGTGAATGGACAGAAAGACACAGAGGGGGGAGAGAGAAAGAGAGAGGTAGAGGTGCAGAGGTATAAATCACTAGAGTACAATGTGTCAGGCGAAGGACAAAAACGTCTCCTGCGGCCCTCTGGGGGACGGACTGAAGGAGCCCGGTGAGAGGGATGCCAGGGTCCATGAGATGGAGGAGCAGTGAACGCATCACGTAGTGTGATGTAAAAATCATTGAGAGAAACTGTCAAGTTAAAATTAAGATGTGAAATTTTAAAAGCAAGATCTGAAGGGCAAAGAAGCTAGCTCCTGCGGTCGGACAAACAGGGATTGCTTTTGAAGTAGTTGCATCTCTGCATGTTAAGCAATCTGAATATGACGCACACACACTCGGGAGAGAAGAAATGGTGCAACGTTTGGACATGCATCTAAATTTCCACAGCTAATGACACCTACTAGTGATTGTTGCAAAAATCACACTGTGTCAGCCTAAACAGGCCTGTTATTGGTCTGTGAAAAGAAATTTAGTTCACAAGGTTTTTCTCTCTTTCAGGACACAGTATTGCACGGAGATCTTGGATGACAAAGTTTGGGTAATGGCTGTCTGCGACTAGCGTTGTAGGCAAGACAGGAGATGAGAGAGAGAGGGTGATGCAAGCCGTTTCATCAGAACCGATTGGCAGTGAAATACTGACTGTAATCCCGAGTTGCTAAACAAACGCTAAAAGAACATTGTCATGTTCACAGCAGTAAGCTTTCCCACTTCACAGGCTGTCTGCACTGAGGTTCAAGGAGGCGTTTGTTCTCGCGCCTTTGAGGCTGTCGGGACATCTATTTTCTGTATATATCACAAAATATCACCTGTATTCTTCCAAAATCATCCACCATCCTTTGATCTTTGAGGATGTGTACTTTTATTTCCCATATTCCACACCACTCTTTCAATGTCAATACATGTACTGTATGTTTACATTTTGGACCAATCAGGGAGTGCAGATTATATACTTCTGCTCCTGGCATCAGATTACCAAATGCACTATTCTCTGGTAATGTTTGAGTATGTATGTTTACACAGTGTATCCCCTTCCCCCGTCTCCTCTTACTCCACACGCCCTCCTGTCTCTGTTCTGTTTTACACTCCTCTCCTACGTTCCCTTCGTCCCACTCTGTCTGTCTCCATCCCTCTCTTACTTGCATTTGAAGCCACATTACCTGAGTCAGCATGTCTTAGCTTCCCTCTGAGTGGATCCCACTTGCAGTCATGCTGATGTGTTTCGTGCTCTCGGATCTGTTACAGGAAGTGAATCATGCTGGTCAATAAGCAGGAGTTATCGTGTTTCACATGGTGTTGTACCGACGGACCCTGACGAACCGCTCTGGTTTTGTTTTGCTTTAAATGTGCAGCAGTGTTTGTGTCTTTTCTCTTGTGTTTTAGGTTATTTTGTTTCGGCTCACAGAACTGTTGGTATAGTCACAAAGGTAGCTGTCCTGGAAACAAATATGCTGATGAATGCACACACACATACACACACACAGACACACACACACACACACACACACACACACAGACTTCTGCCCCGTTGAGAACACAGGTGCCTATATTGCTATTGCCAGTATTGCCCAACTGTGTGTTGTAATTGGTAGCCTCCTGTTCCACTTCCAATTCTGATCAAATAATTTTCAACCGTGGCACGTGTAATGTTAACAGTTGTTGTTGTTGCAGCAGATATATTGTAAAGTATTACACCTCAAAGAATTGTGCTAATAGAGTAGCTGCTCGGTCTCCCTGGGTACTTTTATTTGCACATATGTAACAGCATAGAACCAGATAATAGAAATCAAACAGATTCATAGAAGAGGTCAGCAAGCCACAGGCTTGTACAACGGACCACTTCTCAACTCAATTTAACAAAAGAAATACAAGAATAGAAAAAAATATGAGTGGAATAAAGGCAGCACAATGTACAAAATACAAAGAAAGTAGGGGTTGGCTAAAGTTTTGAGGAAGGCATGTGGAGCAACACTGCACTCTTTGATGAATTGGTTCGTACTGAAATAACTGACAGCAGCAGAGAAGAGAACCGTTTGACAGCAACGTTATGATTGGCTTCAGGAGATGTTGGTTGGTTTAACAGAGTGATTGGCCATCATCAGCTGAAGGAGGAGGAGCTGGAGAGAGACAGAGATGAGACGGAGATATTTGTTAATGATGAGAATGTAAAGAGTGTCTTCCTGACTGAACTTCTGCTCAGCTTCAAAAAGAATTCAACATAATCAAAAACTAGTTCGACATCACGAAGCTTATGGATTTTAGATGTTACCATGAATAAAACATTGTAATATAAAATGTTAAAACTTATTGGCAACAGTGTAATTAACAAATAGTTAATGTTTTACATGCTCGCTTTACTGCTGCTGTGCTGCCAAATCCAGAAAAAGAATGTATATGGCAGCTCAGAAATAGCATTTCAGTTGTTTCCCTTGGTGATTTCTTTATTATGATGAGTGCACAGCATTGTGTTGGTTGGTGGAGTTCTGGGGGAGGAAGCACAAGGCTGTCCAATCCATTTTCCTCACTGTCGCCTATTACCTTTGAGCCAGCTTCTTCAACAGTTACCAGTTATTGTTGTCTTACATGGAGAGATGAATAGAAAACAACAACTAACAGGCAGACAGGAAGAGATGTGCTAACGAATGAAAGGAATGGCTGAAAGTACACAACTGGAGCTTATTCCTCTATCAGAGGTTCCAGCAAAATATTATGATCACAGCCATATAATGACCTTGCTATAAACTTCAGTCTGTCTGGTTTGCCTTTCGTCTCTCTGTGTGGGCAGACCTGCACAGGTGAACCAGACAGTCACAAGGTTGTGAATCAGAGCAGTCACCATGTCTGACTGCATGGTTTGACCAGCAGAATGCATGAACTAGCATCTCCCATTCTCTATGCACACACACACACACACAGGCCACACATGTTCAACACCTGCAATAAACAAACTGTATGGTGAAGAATTAATAAGCATTAGAAAATGAAAAGTGGAGCAGAAAGTCTATTATACACCGCACAGAAAAGAGAGTGCATGGCCATTAGTGCACACTCGTGCTATGAATTTCCAATATGAGTCTGCAGATGTTGCATGAGTGTGTGCACACAGGCTTATTATCTACCCATCAATAATTGGTCAGGGCAATGACCCATTTGACCCGTCAGAGTTCAGATTTCAACAGTCGGGACTAGCAGCTTTTAAACTAGCTTTGAGGCTATGTGTGCAAAAGGCCAAAAGGTTTCCACCTCGGAAAGACAAATGGGCTGTTTGGAAATGAGCGTAAAAGAGGAGTCAAATTTGGAGGCGGAGAGGGTGATAGAGAAGACTAAAGTCGCCCTTGATAGAGGATGAATGGGCATCAGATTGAGAGCAGAGAAATTCTAATACACAGAAATGAGGTGAAAATGAAGGTCAGTAATCTTCAACATTGTATGAACAGTGATGACTGGCGGTCACATAAGGAGGGCTTTCATAATATAGATGGTAAAGGTCAGTTTGAAATGAAATGTGAAGTATCTACTGGACAGCAGAAAAAAACACCTTCTGGTATTAAATATAATCCCTGTGAAGTCATTAGTAAGTCATCTGTACTTCTACACCCACGAACAAACCAGCAAGGTTAAAGGTCAGCTTTACTCTAACTAGCTATATATTGTCGAGAGACTTTCAAAAATAATACTGTCAGCTCATTAGCTAGTGGTCTGATTCCTAACTGCGCCTGGTGCATTATCCATTGGCTTGTGCTAATTCACATTTGACTTGTGTAATTTTCTGCATGTGCATTCGATTTACGTATTGTAGTAATGGATGAGCGCCGATTGAAACTAGCTTAGAGAGCAAATCGTCGGTCTTTCTTTCACTCTTTTGCTGCATGGACACACATTTGCATCACTTTAATGTCTTTTCACATTAGCTCAATCATTGCCTCTAGCACACAAAGTGAGCCAATGTGATGTTAACCCACTGTTGAATGGATACACGGTCCAAATAATGGCGGACAGGGCATTAAAAGCAAACAAATAAAGATGTGTTCATGGTTTGGGCGGCTGGATAGCAGGTACAGAGACAACCTTTTAGCTGGCTTTTTATCTGAGCTGAACCCATTCTGCTGCTGTAAGTCAAGCTGGCGAGGAGGCACCTTTAGTATGGATTTGGAAACCGACAGGGAGTGGATGGACACATGGAGCACATGGAAACAGCATGCGAGACGGAAGGAGGGAGAGATGTGTGTGGCATCATGTTGACGAGTGAATATATTAGCAGTGGTGCCTTGAAGCCAGGTTAGACATTAATGTTGATCTTCATCTGTAAACACTGCAGCCCTGAGATTTTGGGATTATCTCACTGTGCAAGACGTACTATTTGTTTTTAAATTCAAATGACATTCAGTGGTTTTCAGTGCACTGCTGTTTACCTACTGATGAACTGTTTTGCAATTTTGATAAATCAGTCGTTATATTTTTATTTATTGCCTTTTTATTAAAGCACATCTGTTCCCTTTGGAGATAAAGATGTAACCGGTGAGGAAGAAGGCAGTTGTAAGGAATCAACCAGTGGATAAGACTTAGAAGGTGGACTGTGCATCTCTTTGACCTAAAGGTACAGACATGAACCGCCTACCTAGTTTTTGCATGAGGCCTGTTTCCACACAGCTTAAATCCGAAGCTGTCGACTCCCTGCCTCTGCTCCGTCACAACGGAGGGGAAGCTAAGCTGTGTCGACGCCAAGCGGATCATCTCATTTGATTGCACTCTGCAATGACACTGACACAGAAAGAATGACCGGGCAACATAGAAATAGAGGAAAGTAGAGAGAGGGTGTGGGTGTTGAGAGGGAGAGAGATAGATAGATTAGACAGGCAGAAAGTGAGAGACAAACACAGAAGCAGAAAGATAAAGCAGTTGATTGAGGGAGAAAAATATATGTGAAAGAAGTACACCTTGAATAAATCCCCCAAACCTGGAGGTGTTTATGTGGGGATGATTCAGATCTTCTTGGCTTAGGAGAATGGAGCTTTGTCAACAAGAACTATTACAGTCACCTCATATCTCCACTCTTTTTTCCCGAGCTTGTACCTGAATGCCAACGTGTTTGTGTATGTGTGCTGGAAATGTTACTCCATGCACTATTTTTGTATGCGTTCCCTTGTGTGCTTGTCTTTTTCTCACTCTCTCTCTTCTCTTCTCCAAATAGATTTACACGAAACAGACAGTTGGGGCTGGTTAAACTTTGCGTAAATGGTTTTGTTGGTATTGTCTTGTTTGCACCTTCACATCATGGAAAGCATGTGGTCCCGGAGACACCTGCTTCTGCGGGATCTACCACCGTTTTCGATAACTTCACAACCTGATTTTCCACTGTGACTGGTATAATCCCGCCGCCAGGTAGTTTTCAAAAGTGAAATTTCTTCTGAGACTCAAACACATCATACTTGACAGTATGAAGTGCAGTATGTATTTTCTTTTGATGTATTTGAGTGTCGGTGGGGATGTCTGTATGGATTTACCTTTCCATTCACGTTCACTATCTTCACACAGCACCTACTCTTAAATAATGCAGTGTTATGAAAAATAATAAGGCATGGCATCTGTTAAGTGTGTGCATGTTTGTGCACAGAAAAGCACCAGGTTATAGCACCATTTCTCTTATTGTCATTTATCCAAAGCATAACGACATTACACAGGGCCTGTCCTCCAGCTGCATGCCAAAAACACCCAATTGTTTTCATCTTTAAGAGAGATAAATGATGTTATTGTTGTATTATTTTTAAATGTTGGTATAAGATGAACTGAACCAACTGTTTTCTTACCCTCTACAAGAATCGTCCGGTGTTGTCCTTTATTTTCCACTTTATGTCACTGTTTCAACATCCAGCCTCCCTGAAGCAGCCATTTTTCATCCCCCCTACAACGACACAAAGTGGCTTAATTCAAAAGGTGACACATGTGGCGAGTGAACGCTACCCATATTTCCAGAGATTTATTGTACCTACAGCCAAGATGAAACCTACAATTGCCGAGAAGCTGTCATATATTTTATCACACTGACACTATTTCCTTCACTCTATTTTTTCCTTAAGTGTGGGGCCATTCTTTACAACTGCATGCATGGGGCCGCAGCTGTTTAGTTCAACATGGCCCCTTATTCAGGAAACACTGGGGGGGAAACATAGTTACTTTTTTCTCTTCCCCTTTGGATTGCTCCTTTGCAGGATTGCTTTGTGTGCCCAGACCTCTGCAACAAAGAAAGGAAAGGACAGAGCTTTTTGAGGGTCTTATTTAGTATGACTCATAGCTTTACCTCCAGCCACTTACACTACACACACTGTGATTGTGGGACACACACACACACCCACACACACACACACACATTCTGGCTTCTCATGGGGTTATTGTCACAGAAACAGCAGAAATCAGAATGCCATTCAAACGGAGAGCTAACTCATATGATACATCCTGCACCATGTATTGGGAAATTGGCAGACGATGCATTCAGTTTGTGTGCATTTTAAAACGTACATATGATAGAGAGACAAGAGGCACAAGCACAAGACGTAAAAAGGAGAGAGTCGGAGAAAGTTAGGCATGGTGGAGAAAAGATTTCCTCCTCCTTTTTTCTTAGATTGAAGCACAATGTGATTGTCACGTCAAGTGCCTTGTGTTGTCAATCAGAGCGAGAAATATATTCCTGTTGCACTCGACTGCTCGGTTCGGCAGGCAAAACACTGATGCATCAACGTGTCCAAAAATAATCAGCTTTCTCCGACGCAAGTAGCAGCTGAAAAATTGGATTGCTGGATCTTTGTTGTACTGTCCTTCTGTAACCTCTGCAAGTCTTCCTTTTGTGATATTTCAACATGTTTGTGTTTGCAGGCTACAGTTTTAGTCCCATATTCCTCAGGGTCTTCCCATTTTATCACCTCCACCTCCCAGCTCTCTCCCCTCTTTTTTAGTGTTCATTTGCAGCCGTGTGTGTGTGTGTGTGTGTGTGTGTGTGTGTGTGTGTGTGTGTGTGTGTGTGTGTGTGTGTGTGTGTGTGTGTGTGTGTGTGTGTGTGTGTGTGTGTGTGTGTGTGTGTGTGTGTGTGTGTGTGTGTGTGTGTGTGTGTGTGTGTAAGCTTGTGTGAGTGGGAAGGCGTGACTACATGAGTGTTACACTATATATCTCTCTATGTGTTCAGTCTGCGCTGAATGTCAGCATCTGAAAGAGCAGATGCTGAGTTAAGCGTTAATTTGTGCAAGTGCTTGACATTGGCTTGGTGACAGCACAAATACGTGTAAGCGTGCACTTCCACACATCTTCAACAGTGTGTGTGAAAGACAGTTAGATGGGTAGATAGATAGACAGAACAGGCTAAACTGTGCGTTGAAGTGAATTTTGCAGCAGCCGCAAAATTGAATCCTCGCATTTATTAGCTCTGGTTGTTTTACCTCGATTTTCCTTGCGACTGAATCAGTTTTGCCAGCTTTGCTGAGGCCTGAGGGTTGGAGATGAGGAAGCAGAAGGGAGAGGAGAGGAAAGGCGAGAGCAAAGGAGGAAGCGATGAACAACACAACTGAGCCCCTAAATATGACAGAATCAACAGCTGTTTAGGAGCATCTGAAGTTTCTTTTTCCCACGCTGTGTTTCTCACTGTAAAGGTCGGAACATCTTGTCACATTGCTTCCATTGGTTAATCATGATTTTTGCCTCTAGTAGCTTCCGAACGCTGTGCTGCATTGGACTCTGACACTGATCTCGCGTCTGTGAGATTTTACGCCTCGGGTTTCTTTTGCAGTGCAATGAAGAACGATGAGGATCCTTCGGGAGGTAACACTCCACTGAAATTACAGAGAATGCTCTGCTGTTGGCAGGCTGCTGTCAGTCTGGGCTGCTAGCTGCAGTCAGAGCAGTGAAATACAACCTACAGCATCCGAGGATACTGTTGTGTTAACGTGATGGCACAGAAGTTGGTTCAGCAGCAGCAGAAGTGGTTCCAGTAAAACTAGTAGTTTTAGTATCAGACTTTACATTGAAAGTGTGAGAACATGTTGACAGGACTCAGCTATATTGTGGTGGCCGGGAGTTGACCGAAACTCATTTAAACAGCAGAACTACTAAGCAGTAAATCGACTGAACATCTAGCAAACATGTCACATATTACCAGGCAATTTGAATAATACTCATTTTCTATATTGATTTGGCGACACAGTTGGTTGCAGAGTCAGCAGTCTACCTGTATATTGCCGTCCTACTTTGGTGAGCCGTTCAACTATCGTGTGTGTGTGTGTGTGTGTGTGTGTGTGGTGTTTTTTGTTGTTGTGATTTAGGTGACTTTTCTAAACTACAAACCTCAGCACATCTGCTTAACTCAAATGTACTGATCAGCTATCAGCTGAAATGAGCTAAAGATATATTCAGCTCATTTTGTGCCCCAGAGTCATGATTTTTTTATTAATTTTTACATTATTTTCCAACATTATTTCAAAGTCACAGCACAAAATGTGCATTAAGGGGATGAATTACAAAAAACTACATTACAAGAACCTACAGAGGAGTCTGTCTTTTAAGATAATTGAAAATAAATGTGAACAAAAGCCCTATTACTTCACTGTATTTGCTTACTTATTAGGGGTCATGTATATTGAGGCTGTTGTGATCAGAGCAACAGAAGAATTCTTATAAGAATAACTTAAAATTTTATGGAGCTATATGTGTAAAAGGCGGGCTCTATCGTGAACAGTCTGGAAGTGTAATGAAATTGAGTGTTGAGTTCTACTCAGCAGTCCAATTTGAGTTGTGATGTTGAAGTCGGCCGGGAAGCATCACCAAAGTGTGAGCCTCGTTGGAGAGAGAGGGTGAGAAACAGACCAGCGGGGGCAATGCTTTGGTTGGAGGGCACAATGGAGGGTCCCACTAAAGTGAGGGAATGAGAGAGGTGAGGAAAACAGGGCAAGGAGGAGAGAGGAAGGGGATATGGAGGGCTGTGATGAAGGAGCATGCAGAAGTGGAGTGGAGGTGTTGGATGGTCGACAAAGAGAAAAACAGGTGAGACCTGTACTTAGGAGAGGACAATGGAGAGCTACTTTACAGAGAGAGAGAGAGAGGTAATGATGCTCAGAGCAGGGGGGCCATTGAAGTCTGCTCTTTGAATCCGAGGAGCACTTTTGGTCCTTCACGTGTGTGTCTGTGTGTATGTGTTTGTGTGTGTGTGTGTGTGTGTGTGTGTGTGTGTGTGTGTTTGGTGGTGGGGGGTTACTTTCAGAGAGAGTCTTTCGTTGCTGCCAGATACTCTCTCTTTGTCTCCTGATGCTTTGCTGAAAGCCAATTCAATAAAAACGTTTGTTAGAAATCAAAATGTATTTTTTACCTCCATGTTACACCCAGAGAGCTTCCACTTTTATATATTTTGCCCTGCCAAGATTTGTTCTCTCTCATCTTCATTTTTTTTTACAATGATTACTGCCTCAAAATGCACACAGTAATCAGTGGGAAATGAATTGATTAAGAAAAGATAATAAAGGTCAGATATTAGTATGCGGCATGTAAATAATAAAATAAGGATGTAGGTTATTGTTACAAAGGTTATTATTCAGGGGTAGAGATCATTCGTTTGTACGCATGGAACGTTGCGTGAATCATCAAAAAGCATTCTTCTAAAACGTCCCCGGGTCCATAAAGAAGACTGAGAACACCCATCAGGACACTAATGTTGTTTTGGCTTAGATTTGGCTGATAGAGGCTGATACACACTGTTACACTTCTCTCTCCCCTACTTCCAAATGTTTATTCATTCCAGACATAATTGCATTTCTGGCAAAACACTGACTTTGGCAAAGGCAAGAATGCACTCACAGACACACTGAAACACACACACACACACACACACACACACAAACACAGAAAGAGAGAGACACTTTCGCCAAGTGATAAGCAGCCTGTCCCGTGGAAGAATATTTGCACCACGGTGCTGATAAATGTAGCTGTGTGTGTGTGTGTGTGTGTGTGTGTGGTCTACGAGGGCTGATCTATGTGACAGTGCAGATATACATATACACTAAAAGTGTGTTTTTACTGCTCTGCAGTTCTGCAATTCAATAAGCCCGAATAAAAAACAGGCCTTTCCATCACAAGCATTTTACCCCTTTAAAAGTGTTCTGCCAAAGTGAAAGCTATTTTTATATTGATATAAGAACTCAAATGAAGCTTAATGTAATGTAATTTAAGAATTGGCAGAAGTGGCAGTGGATTATGAGACATGTCGGCCTCATATAGGTCGTCCCCGGTTTTAAAGTGAAATGAAAACACCCGTTTTAGTTCCGGGTGTAGTAATTACAGTGTAAGTAATTACTAATGGCCCACTGAGGCAGAAGTTATCCCTACTTTACCCCTTTTGAACAACACCATAACTAAAATAAGACAAATTTGGCATCTTTCTTAATACTAGCTTGTTGGTTTTAAAATGACCTCACCCTCTTTATTCTCTCATCCTCTCTTATACGCTTCTGTATCTTTGTTTTCCTCTTCCCATTATTTAACTTCGCTCATGGACCTCATGGGATTTCAGCTTTTATCAGGCAGTCCAAAGGTGATTGGCAGCTTTTATCACCAGACCTAAGGCTATTAGCTGTTTGCGGTTATAATGTGGCTGCGTTATTTGGAGAAATAACCTCTTTGCACTTTACTACTTTGCTCCTCTTATCCAAGTTGGAATAAATTAAGGTTACAAGAATGAAATGTTCCTCATTATGGCCTGAGTTCCCTGTTGAATCACCACAGGACAGGAGGGTGCTTGGCTGCTGCCATAGCCCCCCAAAAAATGCAATATTTTTATTTTGCTTGTATTATTAAGTTGAATATAATGTATCTGGTACTACTCATGTATTTTCCAACAGACTTCTATTCTTCCATTAAGAGGGCATTCTTGTGACTGTCTACAGAACCAGATTGTTGCTATTGTGTCTCCATATGAAGAGGAAAATCTTAAAAAACGATTTTATTACTCTGGATATCAACCCATTATTTTGTATGAATAACTCTGAAGTTTTTTCTTCTCTGAGTCAGCCAGCAATAAATGATTATATGTGGCATTTTTGTTAGACTGGGCTATTGAGAGTTAATTGCACAGCATTTGCTGATCGGTTGAATGGATTAGTCCCAGCACTTAGTCAATAGCCTGGCTAGATGTTAGGGAGCGTAGAGAGACTGTGGAGGGAGACATTCAGTCTTTGTGTTCGTTGTCGTATTGTATTGCATTGTATTTACAGGAACCCTTTTTTAAATGAGCAGGCATATTGAAATATTTTTTAAAAGCTGTAAGCCGTATATTTGGCCACAATATCCCTGAAGGCCCGCAGTAAGGTATGTCTTAATTGCTGCCATCCTCTTTTGTACAGTGGATCGTGATTGAGTTTGGGGCACTGGGAGTTCAGCAGCGTTCAGGAATAATACCTCAGTGAATTAGAGACCGATCCCTTTTGTAGGCAATTCCATTTGAATGTCTTAATATTTCAACAAATTAAAGAGCTTTACACATGGATAGTTTCTTTAAAAACATATGGTAGCAACATCAAAACAATGCATCCTTTGCCAAGTTGTCTCAGTGCAGCACTTTTCATTTGTGCCTCTCGCTACAGTGATCAAAACACCATCCCAAAGAGAGCTGCTGATGAGCAATAGAAAACATCTCCCTCAATTAGATTCATTTTTAATTTCTTTAGCTCTCCTCTAAATCTAAAGGCAACCTGCCTCTAACTGAACTGTTTATGTCTTACTGAGAGCTGGCTATACCGCGCTACATACCATCAAACCTATTAAATCCTCCAAGATCCAGCAATAAGGAGAAAAGGCTGAGTTTTATTTACATTAGAGATCACTTTAGATGCACAGAAATACAATCGAATTGTAATCATGAATGCTGAACCACAGATGAATTTCAATATTGTTGTTTTGTACAACCTGCCTTAACACATCGTCAGTTGTTATGATAATGTGAAAACAATTTCTTGCAATAAAGTATGTAATCATTCTTTAGGGATTGTAATAGCAACTGGATGGACAAAGGCGTTAAACGAAAATTGAAATCAATATGACAAAATCAAATTACAAACAACATTATTAACGTCAACGTTATTAATTCAGCAACTGATTCATTGCCATTCAAGTGTGAATAAGCATTACTAGAGTTGCAATCAGTCATTATATATCAACATCACTTGTTTTGGCTTACTTGTCAGTAGAGAAAATATTAAATAATGCTGTTTCCATATCAAATAAACTGAATTCTGTTCAACCTATTCACATCCATTCTCTCTTTCCATTCACATGGATCTGGCCAGTATACAACGTGACTTTTAGCTCTGGTTTTACATCCGCTGTGCCTTTTTGTTTCATTTTTTTACCCACACACAAAAATGCTTTTGAAATCTCTTCTCATTCATATTTGTTGAATATATTGAAGCTCAAGGATGAGACTAAGCCTCGTCTACATTCATGCTGTTCACTTTTGTCCAGCTTCTCCTCTTGCTTCCTACTTCACACTTCATCTCATCCATGAAATCACTGCCTTCACTAACATTCCTCTTCCCATTCATTCATCCGTACATGCTTTTTTTCCTGTGTTGTTCATTTCACGTGCTGTGTTAGCAGGAAGTGTTAATGACTCATGATTCCCCACTCTGACGATCTCCTATACAGTGCTTTACTCCAGACTTTGACTGTGTGCCAAAACTCAATCATTTTTTTTACCATCATTAAATGATAGCAAAGTCTTTTCATAGTGAGCTCCCTTTGGTCCTTCCTCCACTACGTCCTCTTTGAGATGTGACATCGCACGGCCGTTATCTTTGACCATCCGACAGGCCGGCGGCACCAATCAATACGGTTCCCATGTCACCTGGATTGATTCATAGTTATGGGACGTTTACATGGTGGACCTTATCTTGTGATCTGTGAAAGGTAATGATGTCTCCTTATTTGTCCGATGTTTTGCTCCAGGTAGAGCGAGCTGTTAAACCTTATTTTCAAGGTGAAGGAGTGTGAGTGGACTGTGGTCGTGTCTGTCAGAGTACTGCAAGATTGCATTGTTCACTCATTCATTTGAGTGATTTTATACGTGGATATGAGAGATACTTTAGCTCTATAAACCAGAGCAGTAACGCTAATCAAATAACAAAAACACTCTTTTGTTGGTTGTATTCGTTTTCACTCCATGTTCTTTTCCTCACAGCTTCCAGAATCTAAAGATGGCAGGGTTTTTCTTGCATGGAGATATTATTGGCGCCTCCTCAAAGAGGCTTTAGCCAATGCCAAAGCAAACCCACCAGCGCCAAAAAAAAGAATTGAGCTTAAAAATAGCAATTCAGACTCTCTCCAAATGCATTTAAGTAATGTAACAGCTGTCCCAATAATGGTTTGAACTATAAGCTAGCACAAAAATGACAATTGCCAACATGGCAATCTGCTTTCTAATGCTTTGACAAGAGTATGTGGATGAAGCATTATGTTGTTAAATTTGACTAATTTAGGGCTTCTGTAAATTGCTGGGATTATGGACTTGATTCCACTTGGGACAAAACAAATATAAAGATGCCTTCAGGGGCCACGGGAATCTAGAATAAGATAATCAGGTGACACATGGTCAGAGGGGTGGATGGGTAAATAGCTTTCTGATAATGCCACGTGAACATTAGCATGCACATGCACCCTTATATTTCAATCAGTCATTCATTCACACTGTCCACATACGTACACACAAAAACACACAGCGGCATACAAACTCTGCTTGCCATCAGTGGGTAATAATGAACGACCTTTTCTTAAATGTCACAAATTAGATTCAGTTATGACATAAGCTGAGACCAATATTGATGTTCAAAATTTCCGTAAACATTTTAAATGGATTTGAAAAAGCCTTGAAGCACAATATTGACATCTAAATTGTAAAAAGGTGAATGCATTCAGATACCAAAAGAAAAACGGTAAAAACCCTAACAAGGAATAGAGGGGATGTGTTTATTAGAGTCTGCTGTCAATTATTCTTCTGATACAGTGTTTGCATTGCAGCCGTGGTCCTGTAGAATTGTAAATGTCACCAGGCTGCAAAACTATCAAATCCATCAGATTGATTCTAGACCCATGATAATAATGTATGCACTTGTGCAGCTCTTAAATAAAGTGGCTGCTACCAGTTAGCAGCATCTCCCCAGTGCTTACATGGCCTTTATCCATACAACCGCCTCACTGACTCGAGTCAGCTCAAGACCAGTAACATTACAGTATGCATGAGATTTTTTTTGTTTTTTTTTTGTTTTTTGCTGTACTCCTCTTTTTTTGTATATCGTGTCAGTGTGCACTGTGCACCGACTTGACTGACAGGCTGTATAACCTTGTAGTATGAATGTCAAAGCGATGCTACCTCTGCCGTGTACATGTGTCCGGGAGAGTGAGAGTGAGAGTGGGAGGTCCCACAGGAACCGAACAGTTCTATCTTTGCCTACTGCCTCAGGCAAAGCATACTTCAACAAAAAGACTGTTGGGGGGAGAAGTACACATACAAACATATAGAATGACATTCCAAGGATACTTGGATGTTGCATGTGGGCCAACACTCCCGTTATAATCTTGTAATGTGCAATCACGTTATTAAGCATGCAATATCTGTGAACTCTAGCAAAGTTTGCAAACTATCTCATTCCTTCCACACACACACACACACACACACACACACACACACACACACACACACACACACACACACAGCGTTTTAGCCCTGTATGGTTGTGTCTCGGTGTGATTTTGGTTGTCTGTTTTGTGTGCATCTGTCGGTGTCGGTGCCTAGAAGCAGCTGTGCTGCCTGTGCCATGTAAAAGGATTCCTGGCCAAGTTTATGTGTAGTCCTCCCATCTGCCTCACAGAAGATTTATGTGTGCATAGTGTTGGGTGTCAAACTCCAAGCTGTGTCTGGAATTTCAATAGAATTGACATGGCACTCTGTTTGAATTTTCCTCACACGTGCTCCTCGGAATTAGCCTTCTGATCACAACAATTAGAGCTCATGTATGTGTCCATATTTGCCCACACATGCGTGTTTTTTTATGTTTTTGTGTGGGTACTGCTTTTAGGCAGGATGCTTCTCTAGCCAAGACAGTAAATCTGAACAGATGGCTCTGAATTTATTGTCATAGATCAAGTATGGTATGATGTGCACCATGTTATAAACCGGAGGAGAGTGTAACGCACCAAGGTTGGCCATCTGAGGTGTTAATGAGCAGAAGGCATTATCTGGCTCTGTGTAAAAGTGTATGTGTGTGTGTGTGTGTGTGTGTGTGTGTGTGTGTGTGTGTGTGTGTGTGTGTGTGTGTGTGTGTGTGTGTGTGTGTGTGTGTGTGTGTGTGCGTGTGTGTGTGTGCATGTGTGTGTGTGCATGTGTGTGTGTGTCCTGCCTGTGATCAGAGGCACAAACCACAGCGATCGTGTTATCCTGAGGGTCGGTGCGTCCTACTCCATTAGTTTATGGAGCAATATGACCTAAAGTGGATACCCCAGTATGTTTTTATTAATATTTTTGGTTGACGGTGACGGCATTATGTCCCGGTATTACAAAATTAAAAGGGATACTCCACTCAAAACATGATTCTACCAATTTTCACTTCAGTGGTATAAAGGGAACATATGATAGAAAAAAAAAACGGCTCCAAGTATGAAACTGAGATATACAGTAGATATCCATGTTTTGGGAGGAAGAGCCTGCCCCATAATGACCTGTTGATGGCTGGCTGGCTGGCTGGCTGTGTGTGTGTGTGTGTGTGTGTGTGTGTGTGTGTGTGTGTGTGTGTGTGTGTGTGTGTGTGTGTGTGTGTGTGTGTGTGTGTGTGTGTGTGTGTGTGTTTAGGACTGTAAAGTAAAGAAGGCATCGCAGAATCTATGTCGTGGCCGAACGTGACACCGGTGAGAGTGATGAAAGCCTTATTACAGCCCACCATTTCTCCACCGTGACACTATGTCATGCCAACAACACAGAACACTTCTCCACTCCACCAGCTCATGATTAATGGCTCGAGGCACTTTATGGCCTTTCCTTTATTAGGAAGGATACAGTATATAGAGCTTGAAAACCAGGTGAGAGCCGGGATATGACATGTTAGAAAGGTCAGGTTTTGGATTTCTAACTGCTGGGCTTTGTAGGTCACGTTTCAGAATGCCTTAGGCACCCCCTTGCAAATATATTTAGCATTACGTAAACTTTAAACCTTTTGGCCATGATCAGATAGAATAATGTTTCTGTGGTTCAAACAAAAAGCACCGTTTTGAGCATTGCTAGTAATGTTGAAAAGGAGTTAAACGATTGCAATGTGACTTGCATAATAGTGGAAAATAAATATAAAAATAAGCAATTAAGCAAGTTGCTCAGTTTGCAGGGGAATTAGTGAATGCTCTGTGTACTTCACTTCTGACACTGCTTATTTGTTATAATTATGTCTGATAGTGAGATAAACATGAACACGTCAAATTGAGACCTGGAGGAGAATGTGCTGACATGAACAAATTGTACAATCTAACTTTTTGGCATGTGGATCTCATGTGGTCCTGGCCATATTCACTTCCTACTACTGTGGTCAGTTTCATTAGCTTCCTCTTCAGTAGCTCCAATATAACTTTGTCTCACGTAGCTGAGCTGCTCTCCACAGGTTTCATCTCATTTAAGTGGTGTGCCAGCGACAAAGGAAAAAGTTATGCAAAAAGTGTTCTCAGAGTCCGTCCTTTGCAGACTTCCCCACTCTTTATACGATACTATCTAGTAGTGAAGTAAGTGGGTTTGCATTGGAGTTAAATGAAAGCCTGTTGCATATTAATTGAGGCCCTTGGTTACGTGAGTGCCGGATGCTGAGGATCACAGACCAAGCCCTATTTGGGGAGTTGGGAGTCTTTAACCCTCAAACAACCTTTTGAAGAAATGACGAAGAAATGTCCTCACACCTAAAACTTGTCCCGAACAAAGAAAGAAGTACAAAAACACACAAATGAACAGACAGCAGAAATTACTCTACGACTATCACGGTCCAGAATGGATTCATGTATTGAATTATTATACCCTTGTGTTTCATTCCAGCTATAGCAATTTCAGAATTCATCCCCACCACAATTGAAAAAGCCCAAAATTCTGATTTATTTTTCTCCTGATTGTATTATTATACATACCACTTTTTACAGCTTTTTTATAGGCTGCCATCACTGTGACTCATTTGGCCATAAATCCAGCACTCAAAATCTTTTATTTTCTCTACAGACTTTTTGGTTTATTTCTTCCTTTGTTTGTGTCACGCCCCCTCACTTGCTTTCTCGTCATCAGCAGCTAGTGACTTACAGTGTGTGTGACTGTTCAGAGAAATTGTGTGTGTGTGTGTGTGTGTGTGTGTGTGTGTGTGTGTGTGTGTGTGTGTGTGTGTGTGTGTGTGTGTGTGTGTGTGTGTGTGTGTGTGTGTGTGTGTGTGTGTGTGTGTGTGTGAGAGGAACGAAAGTGCCAGTGAGCTCTTAACACTTATGTACAGACGTGTTCCTTACAACTGCGTCCAAACAGTGATACATGTTTTAAAGCCGACTCCGCTGACAGAAAGTGAAGGAGAGAAACCCATTTTGAGCGTGAGAAGGAGGGCGAGAAGAAGTCGTTTCTCACCCAGCATCCTTAACATTATCTCTTAACTTTTAACCTGACTCCTATCACCCACACGACTTCACCTCCCTCTCATCTTTTTCCCCAAACCCTTTTATTTAAAGCATACTTTCCCTTCCTATAATTGTCATCTCATGACTCTCGTTCCCGTCTATTTCTGTTTATATTTATTTATCTCTTTTTCGCCCTCTTTTTCCTTTCACGGTCCTTCCCTGGATGTCTGTTAAGTGATGTTTTCCAGGCTTGGTGACCTATATCCCTACTGTCCTAATGCCCTGCCTACTTATCTAGGATACATCTGGGCTACCACAGACAGTGCACACATAAAGAATAATGCACAGTGAGAGTGGAGCTGCAAAGAAGAGATTTAAGCATAATTCTTCTATCAAACAGTACAATATGATGTATTTCTTGGGGTTTCATGTAGTCTCTGGTGATTTTACTTCAAAATTGGCAAACCCAGCGCTAACCAACTAAATAAAAAAATTTGAGGTTTTTAGTCTGCAAAATGTATGAAAGCACTATTTTCTCATGACAAATTGGAGGAAAAAATCCCCTCCTCCTAAAAATGAACAAATATTAATTAAAAAACTACTTGGCATACATATCTAACAAGAATATAAACACAAATGTCTTTTCAACTGTTGTCACATATTATAAAAACCCCAAGGGAAGATAAAGCTTTAATGCTTTTTTTTTTGTTAGCCCCTTAGGGCCTCTCTAATGAGCACTATCACTGTACCCCCCACAGAGTAGTGCTTATATGTTCCCCGGATGCTGAGTAAATATGACTTTTCTTACATAGCAGCAGCCACTGTGGTAAAGTATTACTCTCCCCAAGGCTCAGGGCAAACACATTTGGCCCGGCGAGAAATATTTTCCTCTACTAGAAAAGCAAACATTTAATCTGCCATATTGGAGAGCAGCCTTCAATCAAAACTCTCTTTCAGATATACGTTCCCTCCATCTCCTCTTTGACGTGGTCATTTTCTTTTCACTTTTCAATCAGAAACTCTTTTAAATAACTCTTTGTTTCACACTATTTATGCCATCCCACAAAAATTACCCCGAAGTCAAATCCAATGATGGGAAAATTGTTTCCAGCATGATTTGTGGTCTGGATCCTGTTTTGCATGTAATCAGGAAACTGTCTGACACCTGTGGAGCTGTTATTGATGCTAATGAGATAATAGCATAATGCTTATCAAGCCACCCACACATGATCAGTGGTAAAGCTGCTCTCTGCTTGCTGTGCCATTGTTTTTGCAGCAGCCCATCTAGGAGGAAGCACTGCCCTTGGCGTGACGAAATTGCCACAGAGAGCTGCACTCAAAGTTCAAATTATTTCAACTTTGACCTCACTTGCTGCTGTGAGAAAACAGCCGTATTGTATTGTAAGACGTATACCTCCGCCGTGCTTTGTGTGCAAGTGTCGGCACTATGCTGCGCACCTCACTGCGAAGTGAGCGAAGAGCACTTTTCTTATCATCTGAAAGCAGCTTAACTGGTCATTAGATTTCCTTGTTGTAATTGTTTAAGTGGCTCTCAGATAAACCCTGACCTTGTCCTGTTTGGATTCACCGTCTTTAGATGATATGCAATACTGGCTAATTGAATCTTGTTTGTTTAGGGCGGGGGGGGACACAGTTGGGTCAACAAGCCTTTCTCCTGCTGTTGAAACCAATGAATGCTGAATGCATAGCCTGCATTACAGTTCAATTAGACTTCAGTGGTCTGACATTATGCATGTAGTCAATATAACTGCGCTCACACCTTTGTGTAAGAAGAATGCTATATATAAATGCCTATGGGTAAGTTTGTGTGTGTGTGTGTGTGTGTGTGTGTAGGGGGCTCTGTGTTTGTGTGTATCTGCATGAGTCGCTGTGTGTATATGTGTGTGTGTGTGTGTCAATTGCCACCTCTCCTCATTAAAGGTGAACTGAGGCGAGGCCTGGACGTTTGTTGGGTTGGTAATTGATGTGCGCAGCTCAGTGGGATACAAGGTTTAATTCCTCAGCGTTAACAAATGATAAATCACACGTACACCCGCGCACACACACTCACACAAAGGCGGCGCAAAGGGGACATAAATCAAAGACTAAGGGCTTGCCACCGCATGCCTTACTGCAATGACAATATCATGCCACCCCTCGCTCTGTCTATTTTCTCTTCCTCAATCTTTCCTTCGATCCTTGTTAATCCCTCTCTACCTACGACTTGTAGTGACACTATCGGAGCACATATCTCTCTCCTCCTCTACTTTGACTGCAATTAGAATATCACAGCACTGCTCACTCTCCCTCAAATCTCTCTCTCCCTCGATCCCTTTTCAAGCTCTGAACAACAGATGGTCACCTCATCCCTCCCACAGATAGAGGGATAGAGAGTCAGAGAGAAAGCTGATGGGGGAGGAAGGATAGAAAGTGGAGCAACCAGCTGAATCTGTCTGTGCGAGGGGTTTAGGGGTTGAGAGAAATGGTGTCTTGAGAGGCCATATACATAAACACAGAAAACACACAACACAAACCATAGCCTTGCAGGGAATTTAGAGGAGATAACACATGAAGAGATCACACACACACTCACGGGCATGTGGAGAGGCGTTCTGGAATCGGCCTGCACAGATTGCATCCTCATCCCACCTGATGGCGCCGGGTCAGATCATTATTTCAAGCAAGATTTAGATATGAATCGCTGATGAGAGACTTCGGATGGGGAAAGAGGCCGATGGGGGTGAGAAAGACGTCGAGAGAAAGAGAACGGGCGGAGGATTGAGGGAGAGGCGGATTGAAGTGCAGCGTAGTGTAGGATGAGATAGTGGTGACACAAGGTGAATTACAGCAGCATTGGAGAAGGGAAACCAGGCCAAGCTTCTGTCGCTCTCAATTTTGCTGGCTAGCAGGAATTCTGACCCCCTCCTTCCCTCTCTCCCTCTCTCCATCCCCTATCACCCCTCAAATTGGTATTCATGGTGTCTTGTGGTCACTCCATAATTGAGCCGCTACCGGTGATGCTGAATGATGAGAGAGGAGGAAAGATTGAGAGCACAAGAGCGGGAAGCGTGGTAGCTATCATTGCACTAAAGTATAATATAGCAGGAGTGCTGCGTAACAGCATATTGTTGCTGAAAGTGCATATTTGATCTCGGAGACCAAATTTAATGTAATCAAAATGTTGTTACGGAGGAGTTCCTACGTAGCAGAACAGTGAGCGATAATAAGATGATCATTCATTGTAAAAGGTTTAGGAGATATGTAAGAGGAGTGGTTTTGTCGACGCGGCCTCTTTCAGAGCTCCAGTGAAGTAAGTGAAGCAAGGCGCTCATGGGAGACAGCATTTGCCCCCCCCCCCCCCCCCCCTCCGTCAAGCTGTCTCTTCTAACCGTGCGCCTCATTATAATGGTAATACACACAAGCACACATCGACTGGAAACGCCCAAGAAGTTCAAAGTTAGTTTAATAGTTTAATGTTATTTTATATTTATATTGGGATTTTAATGTACTGTAGCTATGGAAATTGAAATGTTCTTTATTACTGTTATTACAATGTTTAATTTCCTTTAAATTACACACCAGGGTATGCATGATTTAACGTCTGTGAAATTCTTTTATTAGGATCCTACTATTACTCATTGATAATGAAACTATTTTTTTTAACGCACATTCAGTATTCACACAATATTGTTGCAAAACAGTGAGACCTTTTGTTCGTCATTATATTTCAGACTGGGTCAAACATGGGCAGGGAAAATTGTGGTGTATTTTTGGTAGGGGGGCGATTTATTTAGTTATTATGATGAACAACACTGCAGGATTTATTGGTAGTCCCTGAAACGAATATATGGTGTTTGGGTGTGAAGACTCGGTGTTCACAGCAGTACTGTCATCTTCTGGAATCTACAGCAAGCTTTATTGACACAGAGAGATGAAACAAGAGCCTGCAAAGTGTAAAGAAGGAATACCTCATATGTTTTCTGGTACTGAAATACAGCTGCTGAATACAGATGGGGATAACAATATTGAACAAGAGACAGTGTAATGAAAACCTAAATGGCAAAGAGTCAAACTAGCAGCTCCACTCTTAAAGGGACAGTGCAATTTAATACAGCCTGTTGTAAATGGCGTGGATTTATGTTTTCATGCATATATATTTCGGTTTAGTGAATGGATTATATCATTCTATTGCAGCTCACTTAATCAAGGTCATGAAACATGAGAGTAAATAAGCAATCAGTTTATATTTCACACTTTTGTCTGCTAGTCATCATTCAGACTTGATGTGCTGTTTGGATAAAGTAAAAAGCATGTGGTAAGAGCCTGCCTTATGAAGTCAACATAGTTTATGTAGACTTTTATATCTCATCCAGTGAAAATTCCTTAGTGATCTTAGATCTATGAGCGTCAGATGATGTTTCCTGGTTCTGTGCCTGTCTTCTTTTGAAGCAGCTTATCTTTGAAGCCCATTCGGGACATTTTCCTTTAAATTGACATCTGTATTCACTTTGTTTACATACTCTGGGTAGATGATGTGTATTAACAGTGTTATTATTGTAAAATTAATTTTAACAGATTATAAAACATCCAGAAACAACAACAGCGTATTGTTTTGCTGAGACACATTCTGGGCACAGAGGGGAAACAGTCTCTAAAGACAGAAACAGAAGTACATCTAGAAACTTACCCTTGCAGATTTCCCCCTTACGAATGCAACATTACATTGAATTTGTTTAGGAGACCTTCCGGAAACGGTATAGTGCTTACCCATCTTTAGAAAACTGCCACTATCGTCAGTGTTTCACATACGTTTGATCAGCAGAAACAACTTTATTGCTGATGTCAGTTTTCTGAGTTATTGCCGCCTGATTGTGTTCTATAAATAATCTATATGGACTAATTACTCCCGGCTAAGATTGGGTATTGATAATTCTCCGTTGCCTAATGATGTGTGAAAAATTGTGATTGTGTGTGTATGTGTGTTTGCACGGTGGGGGAGGGAGTTTCTATCATGTGACATCATGTTGGTGTGTCTGTTTTTGCTCCTGTTCTTTAAATAGTTGAGGTTTTCTAAATCCATCTTTCATGATGGACAGGTGGAAGTGAAATAGGCCAGTTTTAATTTGCTGCATGGATACCCTTCTCAGCTCTCCCAGGGACTCTCTGCTTACCACCTCTTTTAAAGCAACACACACACACACACACACACACACACGTGCACACACTTACAGTGTTTCTGTGCTTTGACAGAAACCTGTGCAACTATGCTGTATGCATATCAGCTTCACACTGACTTACAGATCATAAATACACACAGCACATTTTACAGATGTGTGTTTGTACACACTCAGAGGTGGGTGGGTCTCAGGAGATGTCCTATTTAGACACAATGAGTCACAGAGATCTCATTACTACTGTCTAGTCTCTTTATCACTTTTTAGTGGATATGCTCTGCTTGAGAGCAAGCAAGAACAGTGAGACATAACAGGGTGGAGTAGAAAGTTAGCAGAGATGAAGGAAGGAAGGAAAAAGGTCACAGAAGACTGAGGGTTGATGAAAAATACAATAAGAACAAATTAATAAAAATACATTTATTTTTGTCTGTTTTGTCTTGAGATTGTTCCTTTTTTTGGGGCCGTTGTCCCCTTGTTATTGGGAGAGGGTGAAAGGGGTGAGAGAGATGGGGATATCATTGCAGAAAGGGCCGCTGGTCGGATTCAACCTGGGGGCTTAGCCTCGGTATGTTGATCACCAATTCTACCACTGAGCTATCCTGGCACCCAAGAGATTGATCCTGTAATACAGGGATGCCAGGGTTACGGCCCGCGGGCCGGACCCGGCCCGACTGTACGTCACTTCCAGCCCGCGGTTGATAAGGGGATAATTTTTTTTTTTATTATTATTTTATCTATTTTTTTTTTTAAATATATACCGTAAATCCTCTAATACTGGCCTGTATTCTATTACCGGCCAGTCACATTGGCCGGGGCAAGTGTCGACAGGCAGCGTTATTTCCACCCTTCCCCTTCATTCAGTCAGGTTAGCGTCGCAAAGATTTTGGCTGAGGCTATATTAAAGGATTTACGGTATGCCCTGCAATGCATTCGACTCACGGCGAGTGTGGAGAGACGGTGCGCCGCTGCCTCCCGCAAGCTCTCGAAAATCTTTTAAACTGAATGTTGTCTATCTAAAATAAGGACAGATTCAGCAACTGCATAGCTTATTTCTCGCATAAAATGTTTTCAGAAACACGTTTCGGTGAACTATTGTCGTAAAATAAGAGAAAGTTTCCAAACGAGCCGCCATGTTGGTCGGTTTGAAATCCGGGAGCAGACAGGACAGCTGTGAAAGCAATCGTCCAATCAGGTGCAGCCATGTAGTGTGCACGTGATTGTATGAAGGAGAGCGCCTGTCAATCATCCTCCTTTGTAATGTATGTAATTTAGGCCTCATTGTGAGGCTATTTTGGTGCCAATGCAATTTCTTTTTGATGTGTAGTCCTTCATGAATAATTTCAAATAGCCTACCTATCCATGTGTTGAGTCAATGTTTGGCCTTTTCAGTCCGAAAGTGTAATCCGGCCCCCTGAGGTCTCACTTGAAAAAAATCTGGCCCCCTGTCCAATTTCACCCTGGCATCCCTGCTCTAATACTAGTATTGTGTACCTACATGTTTGGCTATCATCTAAAACAGTCAAGGTTTCACTGCAGTAGTTTTGCAGTAGCTGTTTTATGAACACTTCTGCTGTTGAGGTCAAAACTAAAACCATCCACGTCCTGCCCTCATCTTATGACCGATGGATCACGGACGTTCTGTGTAGTGTGAAGCTGGAGAAACGGAGGTTTTCGCTGAGAGATTCTCCAAAGAACTGAACGTATATCTCTAAAAGACATGATAGATGTTATGCCTGATGAACCAAATGACTGACTGAACTATATTATAACTATATATATCTATACACTATCTTCCTTTCTTCTTCATACTTGAATTATTAGCCATTTCTTTTGAGTTTCCTTTGATTTCTGTTATTATTGTCTCTTGTTTTTTTGTTTGTTTGTTTGTGCTTGTAGCCTGAGGCTGAAAGGGTGAGCGAGGGCGGGAAAGGGGGGGGAGGGGGATGAGTAAAATGTGAGCACTCTACCTCTGTTGTAATTGCATTACATCTACTCTCTTCTGTTGGTGCTCAATAAAACATTTATAAAAAAAATTATAATAAAACCGTCACTCACTATATTTAGTTTTCGTTTAGAGGTGCAGCTTAAGGTTATTTTCATTATTGACTAAGCACCTAATTATTTTCTCAATAAATCAATCATCTTCAATCATAAACTGTCAGGAAAATAATGCAAAATTAACCTGATCCAGGGTGATATCTCCCTGTTTTTTAAACCTTCTCTCAGGCAACTTGTGAACTTCCTTCCAATGACAAAGCGTATTGGTATTATTGCCACTTAAACTGGAAATGCTGCTGTTTATTGCCAATTATACCAGCTGCAACTGCAACCGAGAACATACAGGACCACGGCCAGCTCCAGCTGTGCGACTCATTTGTAGATTCAGCACCATGGAGAGTTCTTCAGTTGTTCGCTTATGGCTCATTCGGCCTCTGCCATACTTGTCTCTCATATTTACATTTTTTCACACTTACCCCTCCAACTTCGTACATGTTTTCCCCTCTCTCCTCCATTTTCCGCTTTCTCCCAAATCTACCCAAAGGATGTCAACTGGTGGTGCTTCATTCCCGAGGGTGCAAAATGTCAACACAGTTGTCGTTACAGTGGCGACCTAATTAAAACGTGCAAAGCAGCAGCCTTGCATATGTGTCAACGATCAACATCTTGGAAAATTTTTGCACCCTGGTTTATGCTGTGAAGTTTCTTGAGACGGGTTGAGATGTGTGATGCAGTAAAATGTCAAAATAGCCGGAGGGATTTCAATGATTTAAACACCTGCAATACACATACAGAAGGTTAATATACCGCATCCATACCTCTCTCCGCTTTGTTACAGCATGAGCCATTCATTATTTATATCCATATTCCATATTCCATATTCTTTTGCAGCAGAAATTGATAGAGATGTAGGCTTGTAAGCTAACACGTGTACTTGCACATGTGCTTCTCACTTTGAGACCAGGAGGGGCTAAGTGAAGTGTAATTGCAGACGGCATTTAATTGGTTAAACGGAAGAGAACAGATGTGAGGATTGACACACAGATAAAGAAAGACATACCAAAAGACAAAAGGGAGAGACATTAAGATGTAGCTGTAGAGAGAGATAAAGAGATACCCATGGACAGATGGAGCGATTGAAATGGAGACTGAGAGAAAGGCATCGAGATTGAGGGATGATGAAGAAAAGACGATGGGAGGGCTATGAGTTTGGAGGAAAGTCTGTTCAGGGTTAACGTAGGCATGCTGTTTAAGGTGCGTCACCTTGAAAACGTTTTCTACTTTTTCAACCCTCCGATTTTACCATATAGCTTGTTTCTCTCCGTCAATACACAACACACCTACCCACACACACACACTTACATGTACAACAGCATCGCCCCTTCTTCACCGGAAGCAGGATTCTTGGTATCCATTTGCAGGGGGGTTGCATCATGCCCTGCCTTCTATAACCCAAGGTCTTTAGAGCTCCACATTCACAGCAGGGGGAAGCCTTGATGAGTACCCACTGGCCTTAAAGGTGCTTCCGCATGGGAAGGAAGACCATGTCTAATTGGCATGGTTAAGACTTTGAAACCTTGTTGGTAGATTAATCCGATCTTAGGGTTTGCTTAGTTATTCAGTATTCGTCGACTGCTTTGGGTTGTTGGAATTTTTACAAGGTTATATGTCCTGAGGGAGAGTAAAGTCCAAAACAAGAGGTCACAGGTTATGATTTTTACATTGGATGTGGAAATACTCGTCTGTCTCCTTTCCCACAACAACAGGAACTAGTGCTCAGTGCTCTTGTGTGTGTGTGTGTGTGTGTGTGTGTGTGTGTGTGTGTGTGTGTGTGTGTGTGTGTGTGTGTGTGTGTGTGTGTGTATGTGCGTGTGTGCGCGTGTGTGTGTAGTTATATAAACGTTAATGCTTCTGACAACTCTAACCCTTATAAGTTGAAAAAAATAAAAACTTTCTGAACGAATGCCAAACTGTGTCTCCACTTGCCACCTCGAACATCCTGCAGTATTTTAGTATTTTTGTATTGGTTCGTAAGGAGGCCAGAGCACATGGTCAGGCATACAATACACCCTACCCTTAATGGCTTGCCCAAGGACACCTCAATAGAATATTTCTGTTGCCTGCTACTTGAAAATCTCCCCTATTAACATGTCACCTTGCTGCCAAAAATCGCAGCACTTGCACATTCTGACTCTCCCTTCAAAATAAGTTCCAAGGCTTGTCACCGGGGCAGTGCACGATCTGAAGAAAAGAGTTCAAGAGAACATTACATGATAAAATATGGCATTCATGAATTCATAAAACCCTAGGAACCTTTGGTTCCTTTACAGGATGTTGAGGTAACTTCAATCTCCAGTGTATCAAGCAAATTCTGTCGGTGTGTTTTGTTTCTCCCAAGTGCACAGAGGTCAAGATGAGAGAGGGATTTGAGGATGGCAACGAGCTGAAATTAGGGTTGGAAAGTGTATCTGAGATGTTCAGCTCCGATCTAAAGAGGGTTCAACACATCTATGCAGAAAGGCCAGGGGAAAACCAGAGTCTTTTGAAGTGGGAATCGGGGCTGTAATTTTCCAGCAATTTGAACCATTAGGCCCTTTCACTCATATAGGACTTGATAAAGAACTCGGCCCTCTGAATTACAGCGTAATACTTTCATCCAAACTATCCCTGCTTTAACGTTGTTCTCCTACTAATGAAGGGTAACTTCAATGGAGACCTGGGCCATTAGTCTGCCAAAGTGGGATTGACTGTAAGCCTGCGGGTGGAGGGCGGTACAAAGACACACTCGCATACGCGGGCCTATGTGTGTTCACGCGCACCGCCATACGTCACGACTCATCAGGGGACGCTCTCAAAGACATCTCACATCACACATCCCGTATCACCTATGCAAAGCATTTCGATTTGTTCATTTTTAAAAAGGGGGAGGAGAACTGACCCGGTTCCTTTCACGGGCCTGCACTCATAGTAGTGGTTATACATAAACAGACACTACAGAATACTGGCCTGAAGTGTAATTATGGCTGATATTTTGATTTAATTATTGGAAAAAACAGGTAGACATTTAAACTCATATATATACTCTTAGTATGAAATTGGCTGCAGCTGTCAAACTTTGAAGAATAGTCTTCATAAAGTAGGTGTGCTCTCTTCACCCTGAGTCTGTCTGAGACTTCCTCGTGACCCAAATACTATCATGTTATTATCATTTCTCCCAGACAGTTGGACAGAGGGCTCTCAACCGGGCTTTCCATTCTGATTATGTCGAAACCGTTTCACTGCAAGCCTTGCGATTCCAAGATTTTGTGTATGTGTGTTTGTTTGTCTGTTGAGAAACAGAATCCTGTATGCAGTGTGTAATACGTTGCACACATTCTCACCCCAATGTGTCAAAGACTGCAGCTTGGACCGGAGCCCTAAGCTTCAAGCTATGACACTCCATACCCGGCCCTCGACATACATACAAGCATTTCACTGTTTTGCATCACCGTGTCAGGGATGTAGTGTCACTATAGATTTGTTACATGCATAGTTTCTTTTTTAAAATAACTTCCTTAAGTAAAGGCTGATGTATCACATGCACATAGTGCCTCGGCACGGCACTGACCAAGCCTCGGTGACTCATTGGTTCATTTTACACGGTGCACACATTCAATCATTGTTGATTAAACATCGCTCACAGGCATTTAGGGAAACATCCGGGCTGAAGAGGTTAAATGATGCATGCATTATGCCAGCTTCAAAGTGGTCCAACAACACTGAGGGGTATTTATAATCTGCACATCTGTGATTCTCATCTCACTTTCATGATGTCGTGATGTCAAGATAGTAGACTCTAAATGTCCCGGAATCTTGCAGTCAACGTTTGATTGGCAGCCTCCAATTTAGGCCTAGGTGTAGGTTGTTAGTCGACAAATTTCAGCCTTGAAAAACAATGCAGCTTTCTCTGTTTTCTTGTTGAATGCCACTGAAATGTTTCTTTTTTTCTGATCTTGTAAAACGAGAAAATAGGTCGTGCAGTTTTCAGAATCTTGATTCATTTTTCAACTACTACAACTAGGGTAAAAGCTTGCATATGAGATTTATCAGTCTGTCCCTGTTGTGTCTGACAGCAGCTGCTGTCTGCTCTGGGTATATACTGTATGCACTTTCATGTCTTCTTGTCTCATTTGGACACAACAAGATCTTTTGAGCAATTGTTAAATCTAGAAATTGCAGTGTTTTAGTCACTTGTCCTGTCTAGTTGAGGTAGAAGAAGATTTGCTTTATCTTTGCCGTGCTTCTCCAGCTGTAAACCAGAGACAGCCTCTGTGTCTGTTCACTGGTTGTTTTCAGGAACCGTTTCATGCGAGCAAGTGAGGGAAGAGGAGTTTCTGAGATCGATCAGTGCTGTCAGCCAGTTATGATTTGAGTCATTATCATTCATATCAATATTCATATTTAAATATACTAACCCAACCACAGTAACAGTCTGAATGTGCCACTGAGGCTACATGGAAATGTGATTGCATTCTTTTGCCAACGAAATACAATCTGGAGAATATATGATGATTATTCCTACGAATGTCTGTTCAGCTCACTTTTGTGGTATTTCTTTACAGAAAAAACACTACAAGACATAAATAACTGGAGGGAAAATTGTGTGACACAGGTCCAAATTCTGACTTAAACTCTAAATAGTCTCCCTGCGTCCCATAGATTCCTCCTGAAAGAAACTCAATTAAGATCTTTGATCACTTCACTGTTGTGCAACAAAAGATTGATAGCACTTTAGGCTCCAGGGAGAATACTGCAGATCTCTTTTTTTTCTTTTTCTCTGAAGCAGATCAAAGAACATATTCATCAGCGAGACAGTGTATTAATATACCTGTCTGAACCACTAAGATGTGTCATATGAACTCGTCAATCAGTATGCAGTTGGATTTTCTTCTGGGAGAAAAAAATTACATCATGCTGAAATGCTGGTCCCTTGTGGCTTTACTCGTCAGGATTTCATTCTCCTCGTTGAGTGGCCTCCTAAATGAGTGGGCTATCATTTTTGGATGGCAAGTTAATACTCCTATAAAAGCACAAGTGAAATCCCACGAGTGTTTTCACATTATAATGCCCTGCCCCTTTTGTTCCACTTCCAGTTTCATCTTTTTGTTTTTCCTGTTTATCGCTATAGCATTCTAAACAATTTATGATATTTGGCAACATTTAACAACTAGAGTTTGGTAATTACTTTATAATGTCTCTTGGTGTAGATTTCTCTACTGAAGCAAATTAATACATCGGCCAGTCAGGGCATAAAACAAATCACATGTCAACAGTGTTTCTGTAAATAGCTCAATGGCAAAAAGGTAGACAAAGGTCCGCACAGAGAGCTGAAATAATTTTTAGTTACCTAGTGAATTAAACGGCTTTTTAAAAGCTAAAATATATACTTTTTTAGCAAGTAAAGGATGATAAAGCTGGTATCGCTATGCAAAGCAATCATACTTCTGCTCTAAGACAGAAGTAATATAAGAAAATGCCAAACCGCATTAGTTCCCATGGCAATCCCATGGCAATTGTTATTATACTTTAATTTTGATAAAAGGAAACTGAGTCCATGTATATGGATGGAGCAGAGGATAATCAAATACCACAAATTAAATATGCAACGCAATAGAAAAGAGAATTTTCTTCTCATATGAACTAACTTCTCAGGGACTATATGAGTGAACTGAACCCTGTCTGTTCTTGTCTGACTTTTTCCTCTCACCCTCTCTGTATCTCTCTATCCATCTGTCTCTTTCTCCATCTATCTCTCTGGCCTTTTGTCTCAGAGCAACTCTGTGGGTGTGCATACATTATGTGTAATCCTGCTGGGCAATGAGAGCGATACAAGGAGAGAGATAGAAGAAGAAGCTATTTGTTCCTCTCCCTCCGCCAATAAATTACTATTCATTATGTCCCTTTCTTCTTTTTCGGCATGCTCCTGTACTGTTGCGTTGCTTCACCCGCAGCCACAGTGACCTGCATACAAAAATGGGAGAAGGGGGAGAGAGAAAGAGGCCGATGAGTGGGAGCAAAAAAAAAAAAAAATGCACAACTGGAGCTGAGTGAATCGGTTAACAGCGGCAAATTTGAGGCAAAGGAACGACGATCGAGAGATATACGAGAAAGAATGAGTCTAAAGAGTGAAAGAGAGGGCGAGCGAAAGATAGTCAGCGTACACTAAGTTTGTTTTTCTGCTTTGCAACCTCGTGATGAACACTGACAGCTGACAAGCGTTGAATCTGTGGAATGTTTAACAGACGCCTGTTGTGTTTTTGTCTTCTCATTTGCTTGTGTTGTTTTTCTGCTTTGAAGTTACACTCGATTAGCACTCAATTATCTACTTGGATTGCAGAGGGAGGGGAGAGTCTTAAAGCAGGACAGTGGACCCATTCATCCACGTTATGTGGGCAGGAAGCCATGCAAATACTCAGCGGTGTGCTCAACCACTGAGCACCGAAGACGTGCGATGTTTATAGTGGTGCGGCGTTTCAATCTTTTGGGATGCAACAGATTTAGTGTTTAAGCCAAAGTACTTTCATTCTTTCCAACACTTTACTGCCTGCCAGGTAGAACGATAATACGAATAGGCTGACGTTTTCAAACGTGTGTGTAGTAGCTTTCTTGTTGCAAGCAACTAATTAGCACAAAGACCCGGAACAGCTAGCATGATTTTGTCCAAAGGCAGTGAAATCTGCAAAGTTCACAAAGATATGTTATATTGTGAATAACTTGCTCTCTGATTTTGCTGATGATTAAACAAACAAGATATAGCTAACATGCTAGTGAGCTTTAGGTTGTTGTTTTTTTTACCTTTGGACAGATCAAGGCTAGCTGTTTCCATATGTCTCCGGGCCCTATGCTAAGCTAAGATAGTTATTCGTGAGAGTGGTCTGGATCATTCGTTCTAACCCTCGGCAGGGAAGCGAATTGGCATACTTCCCAAAAATGTCAGCCTATTGCTTGAACTAGTTCTGATCTTTACAGCATTTGGCTCTCATTAACAGAGTGACATTAATGTTGCATCATTTCCATGTTTTAAGCTCTGACACGATGCAGGAAAGGTTTTTCACGTCGTTGCTAAAAGGGATCATTAAACCTATGTTACCCTTTTGTCCATTGATGAGAAACCTCTCCTAGAAGCTGCCTCTCGTCAGCAGCGTGAAAGGATATCAATGCTTGAACACGTACACAATGAGACACGCTGTCCTGCTGGTTAACACAAAGGATGTGAGTAAATGGAAGGAAGTGGCCCTCGTTCCATTGACTGAAACGCAATATGAAGGATGGAGCAACCCCTTGACCTGTATTGATAAGAGGTAGGAATGCACAGTTCAAGCAGGACAAGGCTCAATTTGAAATTGATACCTCTGTTAAGTTCGCAATGGAGGATCAATGAGAGTAGAAATAGCCACATACTCTGATGTGCGTAATCTGCTCTTAGTGCCCCCACGCTGTTTTATCGTGCCATATCTCTCCTTGATAGCGTGTGTGCTGACACTTTCCATTAGGTTTTACACAAAGTCTTTGTTAACACCTCACATTGGAAACAAATTATGACCTCCCATTTGTCTCTCTCTCTTCGTGTCTCATTGAAACCCTCCTCTCTCTCCCTCTTTGTCTTGTGTTCTTATCTTGTCCTTCTCAGTGCACACATCATACTAGACAAATCTTTGTCACCCTTCTGTTTCTCTCAATCTCCCTGACACTTATAAGAGCAGACGTTTGTTCCTACTTTGATCAGGGGAAGCAGCAAGGCGGTACATGTAATGTAGTTACCTTGATTAGCAACCCTTTCAGAATAAATTTCACCACCATCGAAATGCATGAATGTGAAGCCTTTGTTTTTTTCCGTGTGCCTGTGTATTGTGAGGTGTTTGAGAATAACAAGCAGATTACATTTATTGGGAGAGGGTGTTAGTGAAGTGTGTGGGAAACGGAGAGGAAAGCCAAAAGAAATCAACTTTGGCATCTTCTCAGACTGCAGCTGAAACGAGTGCTGCTGGCAAATTCCTGTGTACTCACTTTAGCGTCAAAGCTGTTGGATGATGAATGAGTGTCGTGGTGGCAGCAGACATGACATTCAAATTCCCCAAAACAAGAAGTACATTGTTAGAATATGCCTTGCATCCTGCCATGTTGCAATTATAGCACACTGTGGTTTAAAATGCATTTTGTAGTATAAATATTTTAAATCAGCACATCATTTTCACTTGTCTGCCATGGTAGTGAGTGAGACAGCTTTTCCAAGTCACTCGAGACAATATTCACGATAATCCCGTTAATGGAAATTCACCATGATCAACTTATTGGGAGTGTTTTTCATCCCGATCCACGACAAAATCAGTGAGCTGCATACAGCAAGATATAACACAACATAAATTAACAACTATATGAAAACAGGTTGAATTAACCTGGTAGCTCTCTTAAAAGTGGTGAAGTCGACAGCAAATTTTCAAGTGATTTCAAGGTTGCCAGTTCCACGACTTGTTCCTTTCACACAAAAAGCTGTCCAAGCAAAAGATGTTTTGCAGAATGCGGCGCTACAATTGCCACTTGAAACTGCTTTGGTGAATCTCTTGAAGTATTTGCAGAAAGGCTGAGGAGCAAGGCCAAACACAAGCTTTACATATGTGTGGGGATGTATGAGTATACATCCTTGAAGATAGATACTTCTTCAAATTCATTTTAAGAAATAAGCACTGCATTGTACACTACATAAAAAGTGTATATACAGTGTATATATATACGGTAGTCATGCAGACTCTAGTTTAAACACACACACACACAAGCATATGGAAATACTTACCCTGTCACAAAGGACAGAGTTATAGGTATATACCTGAAAGGAAGGCTCAATGTGCTTTAATGCAGGGTGTGAAAAATCTTTGAGCCGTAAATCACCAAGCCTCAACAAACCCTCAAATGGCCTGTCAGCCTTGTAACATAGTTCTTTAGACAAATCATACAAATTGCTCTGAGTGACTTTTTCCGAAGCATATGGGGAAGAAAAGTAGATTTTTGCAGATAAAGGCAAATATATACAGCAGGCAATGAAAATGCACTTGTTCTGGCACTCCAGGAGACACTTAATCTGAAGGCTTACATGCAGATGTGAGTCAGGTGGAGATGGAGATAGAGAGCCAACATTCACACATCCTGTACGTACAGGCATGCTGGTAGTGCTTTTGTCAGTATTTGGTGTTTATCTTGCCAGCGTGGTGTCGGTGAATTACATCATTGAGGTGGAGTAGCAGGGTGAACCCCCTTTTATCTCCTTATACAATATTCATCATGGGTGAATGAATGAAGAATGCATGAGTTTATGCATAATACATAACGTTAGATTGTGAGTGAATGTGCATGCATTTTGTGTTTTTGTGTGTGTGTGTGTGTGTGGGTGTGGGTACATACAATGTGGAGAAATGTGTGTGCCCACTTCGTGGCCGTGTTTCTGTATGGATCCTCGACCTGCCGTGCTTGCGCTGCCGCACTCACTTTTCCAGATGAAAGCGGCTGTGCTTGTCCTCCAGTGCTGACTCTTCCACACACCCTAAAAGCATGTTGAACCACCAGCGCCACACATTCACACTTGCCTCTCACTCGCACTTTGCTACCACTGCACTCTGCTTCCTGCTGTCAGCTGAATCTGTAGGAGGGCTGAGGTACTGATGCTGCACACTGACGATACAGACATCAGTGTGAAGGGCGGGAAGGGAGCGTAGCACTTTATAAGAACAACAAAAAACACTTCTAAATTTTCGTGTTTTTGCCAGAATTTGGGGATTTCGCATGTAGCCATTTTTAACATATTGTCCGGTTCTCTGCCTACTGTGAAAGCATACACATGTATTCAGACAGGCATTTAGAAATAATTGATCTCAAATATATTAATCATTTAATGATGTATCTGCAATAATCATTTTAGTTAAAGAGGAGTCTGATTTTCTCCTGCAACTGACAATCAGTGCTCTTTTTTATTTGGAAATGAAAGTGTTGTAATCCACTCTCGGTTAGAGGTTAAAAAATAAATAAATACAATTAGAGAAATTGTGAGTGGGATTGACACAACATAAGAACAGGGAGAAAAAAGGCACTCTCAAATAACGAAAATGAGCAAAGGTATTTGTGTAAAAGTGCTGCTGCGGATGGGACATTATCAAGATGTTTCACTTTGTGTTTCTACAGGAGAGGAAGAAAAGATGTGTGTGGTGGTAATACAAATGCAGTGCAGACAAACAGTAAAAAAAGTATTGTTGAGGAAAGAGATGTCAAGGTGAACATTTCACCTTTTTGGATACTGCATGTAGACTAAGAATAAACATTCACGGACACTGCAAATGAAGACTAAGTTGACATAGTGGAATGAATATCTGAAAAAAGTCCGTGTGTGAAGGTGATCATTGAGACAACTCAGAATGGACTACGTGAAGTCAATGTCACAGCATTTCAGACATAACAGTTCAGGGTAAATATAATCATTCGGCTTTCAAATGGATGCAATGTTTTGAAATTGAATACTTGACATGCAATCAAATATAGTCGATGAGAAAACAAAAAATAAAGACAGAAAAAGACATTTCTTGTGTGATGACACTGCCAGTCATTTAACGTTTGATTGTGGGCAATTCGAGCCTCCGTTTGCACTGACTGATTTTCTCAACTCAACTTGGGAGCTGTCATGGGATTACTTTAAACTGCCATTACATCAGAGCCCTCAGCGTTATTGCCTTCCCATCAGACTATTGCATGAGTTCACGTGCACACGTATGTGAGCGTGTGTGCACGTGCACGGCCGTGAAGGAAACGCATCTACAGTATTTGGTACCGGACCAAGTCTCTGCACGATCAAAGGGCCTTTGATCAATTCATATCCTCTGATCACCCACTTGTGCTCTCAAGTGTGCACTGTAGGCGCAAGTCATGCACAAACACCCCCCCCCCCTCCCCCCTCCACACACACACACACACACACACACACACACACAGTTATGCATGCAATGCTGGGATTTATTGCTATTTAACTACCTACTCTATTAGACATGTATACATGCACACGCTCTCATTTGTGCTCCTAGCCATGCATACGTCCCCCAGCTTCAAACACCAGTGGTTTGACATTTCCTTCTGAGCTTTACTGGATGAGACACAGTCTCTTTCCTCAAGTGAGAAACCAACTTCGCTCGCTTCACACATTTGCAAACCTCTGTCCCCCCGCTCCCTCTCTCATTACCGACTCCCTCTCCGGACTGCCCGAGGTAATCTTCTACTCCGTACTTGTGTGTATTTGTAAAACTATGAGTTGTGCGTGCATCTGTGCATACATGCAATGCCTGTGTGACTTCATGCTGTCAGGAGAAAATCTTCCGCTGAGTTGATTTATGAGGGGAAATGAAGCTTCGCTTTACTATGTTATGTTTGTATGCTGATGATAATGAAGCCCTTTTATTAGATGAACATCGCCGCCTGATCAACTTTTTGTGGATCATGCATACGGTGGCATGTGTATAGATGTCCTCTTAGATCTCCTGGATTTTAGTTTTGTGTTGAATCTTATGGATCGTACCTTGAAAGAAGGAGACAGGAAACTTAAACGGCCACTTTGATTCATACAGTCATAGTTTTTAAATCAAAGTTTTAGAGCAAATTGATCAAAGTCTCTTGATCCTTTGTTAACAGAACCCAATGTAAAGTTTTGATATATCAAAGCTTTATTCATCTACAGAAACACTCTCATCCCTACTGTCCAGATAAGAGTGTTTCTAATTCAAATGTCAATCCTCACCAAAGAGTAGAATGACAGCTGACCTGCCGGAACACAGAAACATGTGAGCACATCTGAAGAATCACACGTTCATGCTGATGACGAAGAAAGTACGAACACGTTTAGCATGTCTCGCCCCTGATGTGTTAATTGTCCTTCTGAACATTTTATTAAAATGTCAACTTGCCTGCGGGGAGTGACAGAGTGACGAAACAGACGCTGACAGAGGATGGAACCCTCCCCTGACCTTTTATAATTCCCATTATTCCTCTCAAAACCTCTTTCCACCTGCGTCTAATGAGCTGGCTAACAAAGGACTTGCCCTTGAAGTTAGGAAACCACATGTAAAGGCCATCAATATGCTGCCTCAACCTTTAAATGGACATTACTACGTCAAATAAACTACTATACATTTTCTATTTTGGTGCCATTTTTTTAAGTCCCTTTCATGTATCCAGATATCAAAGTCTTTTTTACATGTGCACAGGGAATCCTGGATCAGATACAGAACAGAGTCTTGGGGTAAAGGACAGTGACCTAAGAAAGCAGTGGAAATCTTTTATGTCAGTGAGCACTGCTGGCGCTAGTGTTTCTTATTAGTACAGGAGAGGGATCCCTATTAGTAGTGAGACTCTATTGAACCTACCAGACCTTCTGGCTACAGCCGAATGGGGCTTCAATATTATCAGAGCTCTGAAATGGGCCCTTGCGTATCTGTGACATTTCCACCACAGACGGCTGTGATTTCCAGGACGACACACCCCATACCTCGCCCTTTTATTTTCACCCACAGTCACACGTTTTTTTTTCTCGCATTCATTCCCATTCTTTCTCTTTCCACCCTTGCCCTTTTTTGAGTTTCCGCTCTTGACTTTCAAGCTATCGACACCTCCCGCCTCTTGCTCTCAGTCTTTTCATCTCTTCCCCACCTTTTGCCATTTTGCTCTTTTCTTGCGATTCACGCTTTATTCCCCCAGTCCATCTTTTCTTACATGTACATCTCACGTAATCGTTATGTCTATTTCATAATCTCTCTCCTCCTGAACTGTCTCTCTTCTTATCCCGTGTCTGCCTCCTCCTCCACCACCTCAGCTCACTCTTTCTCATGTGCTAAACCTTTCCACGTCTTCATCTGTGCATGCTCTCAGCCGTAACCCCTGCCTCTCATTTGAGTCTTTTTTTATTTATCTCCTTCAGCTTCTCCATCCTCTGCTTCTCATACTCTCTCTTTTTGTATTTTACTCAGCAGATCTGCTTTGTTTGGCACCCAGCAGACAAGGCTGCTGACAAAGGTGAGCGAGAGCATATTTAAAATGTCACTGGCAAAGTGACAAAAGGTCATATGGAAAGTAAGAGACTCCCAGCACAGTATGGACTGACTGCTAAATAGGCGTTCTTGCCTGTTTGTGTGTGTGTGTGTGTGTGTGTGTGTGTGTGTGTGTGTGTGTGTGTGTGTGTGTGTGTGTGTGTGTGTGTGTGTGTGTGTGTGTGTGTGTGTGTGTGTGTGTGTGTGTGTAGGTGGTTTACAACCATGCATGCATGTGCATGCCTGCATCTGGCCAACGCTGTGTGTCTTTTTGTTTCTTTATGAGAGAGAAAAGGTATTTAAGTTCCCGTGTATGTGTGAGGATTACTCTGTCTTTGCATTGCATTCATGTATGTATATGTATGTATATGTGTTTGTATGTGTTTGAGTTCACATATATGCGTGTGCATGTGTTAACCAGGAAATCAACCAGATCATGGCTCACGGGATCCCTTGCAAACTTCTGGTCTGGCATTAATCCACAAAAAAAACATTGAAATATGGTGGAGCTTATCCATGATAATCCACAGGTGTTACCTATTTGATTAAATGGCATGAGTGTTGTGTTATTCTCTTTCTAATTGTACTAAATCAGCGATGAAGATTGTTGTTTATGATTTGGGGCAATGGAAAACATTCAACTTTATATTCACATAGGTTTTAAATTAGCTGTAATTGTGTGAAAGTAATGGATTCCTTTGGAAAGTGAGTGTTGAGCAGAAACCTGCACCTTCGCTCACCTGTAAGCAATTCCCCACCTCATATTCTGTCAGTCAACATTGTTATTTTCTAATGAACTGCATAATTTGTCTGCTTATAGCGCTGTCTTGTTGCACCCCTAGAGCTAATTAAAAGCAACACATAGATGCAAATGATATACAAACTGCTGAGCGTTAGTGCAGGTAACAAACCTTCTGTTTGTGTGTATGGGAGGAGGAAAATATGAGGTTGTGTCCATTCTTCTTACTTAAGTCCATGTTTGGGTCACTTCTTCATCTGGTTGTGTTGAATTTTGTAGACAGCACTATTGTAGACAGGTTTTGGACACGAGAGACCAGAGGACTTGCATAATTATGTGTAAGACAGAAAGGCTTGTTGACAGATGATTTGTCTCAAGCTCAGGCAGGTATTTCGAAAAAAGTGAGGCCAATGAGGAAAGGTCACCTGGGAAACCAACTTGCATGATGTGATGCCTGGAGGCAGGTGTAAAGTCCAGCAGACAGACAGTCAGGCAGGTGTTATAGACGCCAGAGAAAAAGTGAGTTTTGTTCAAGTTAGGTCATATGTTCCTGCTTAAAGCAGAGTAGAAAGTTTTTCTCTTCCCCTTAAGCAGAGAGCTACTGTCTGAGTGACTCATCCCGCAATGCTCTTGTTTTTCTATAGCACTTTATGAAGCACTTAAAGTTGTCATTTGGAGAGTGTGTTTTTTTTATCCCCACTAGCACTTAATGTTCTATATTGTGTCTCATTTTCAGTTTGCGGCGCAGACTTTGCTCATTCTCTCGGTGCATACAGACAGCCATCTATCTGCCTGCTACTCGGTCTACCCTCCTGCCTGTCAGCCTGTACCTGTAGGCTTAACCTTCTCTGTGTTTTTCAGAATGAAGTGGTTCAATAATACCTCTGTGGGGGAGAGGAGGGCGGGGATGGTACTCGTCTCAGGTGTTGAGTGCTTTCCATTGAATCTCCTAGCTATATACTAAATGGCACCGCCAGCTAGGGAGATTCACTCCCCTTTTCTCACCCTCCGCTCTTATCTTATTAGTTTCTCAATGTTTTAATGTCATTGGATGGATGGATGGATGGATGGATGATGTCATGGATGGACGGAGATAGGAGTCTATATATGTGTATGGACAGCTAGAAAACAGAGGGATGTCAGCAGTGTGTCAGCGGTTTTGATGAGTTGACGGCAGAGCTGAGGCAGCAATGGGAATAAGGGGCCAGCCCTCTGCTTATCCTTCTACCCCCCCCCCCCCCCCTCTCCTCCTTTCCATCTATTCATCTATACTATCCATACTGTCAAACTGAGTTTATCTTGCCAAGGACAGGGAGGAAGGGTTGGCATGGGAAAGGAGAGATAGGACATAACAGGGCAAACTTTGCAAACTGTCATTTGTTGGCCAGAGCACTTAACCTGTGACCCTTGCATATTTCCCTTTTCTGTGTCCTTGCATGCAACTTTTTCTCTCTCTTTGACACACACACACACACACACACACACACACACACACACACACACACACACACACACACAGTCTCAAAATTATCAAGGCTATAGCTTACTCTCTCAGCATGATACAGATTTAGTCAATGTGGAGCCTGGATCGCTTTTCTTAATTGGGCAACTTCAAACCACTTCTCTGGTGGTGTTTTGAATGTGAAATGTAACCTACGGTTGTACTAATATGTAATTTATGGGGTGTTTACTCATCAAAACTTCAGGGCTTCTACATATTCAGTACATCTTCGGGGATAGTGTGGAGCAGTGTCCGACGTGACAGGTTACTAGACTGCTATTTCTTGAATGTTCACAATCTTGGTTCACAATTCAGCCCTATATTTAAATGATTCACAACTGTTAATCTAGCATATTGTAGTTTTTTTTTCGAGGGAATTTAACTATTTAAATGGAATTAACTTTTACAGATTTCATCTGTTCCAGTGTGATTAGAATTGTATTTATTTTCTATCCCTAAGAATTTTGGCCTGGAAAAAAATAATGCATTAAACATGCCTATTGAGAAGGTGTTGTCTCCTTGATGAGTCCCTCAGGCAGGAGAAAAAATGTGTCCTCCAGTCTGATTGGTTGAACCCCTGCTTGTGAGTCCAGCAGGTCAGTGGTCGGGACACGGTGTGTACTTTGCTTGTGGATATGCTGCAGGATGTTTCTGACAGGTAGACCAGGTCAGGGAGAAGCAGCTGCTGATGACACAATCCTTGTCAGACAACACAGAGCCCGAGGACTCATCATCAGCAAAAATAATAGGACACATCCTAAGAGAACATAATCTGCAACCACAGTTGACCAGCCCTGATTCTTCTTTCAGGTCCCTGATTCTCCTGACTCTCCTTTGCCTGAGCTTTCATTTAGACTCCTTTATTTAAGAGGGATTAATAGAGGTAAAGCCTGTTGCAATGAGAGGCAGTGATCGGCATAGGGTCAGAGCTGGTTGTGCACATAATACAACACCACTTAGGGCTCTTGGTTTAATTAAGAGTTATCCATATCTGGGTCTGCGTGACGCTTATTCACTGTATTTACATTATTTGTGGTTGTTTCAATCGTGGGGTGAAAAGAGACTCAAACGCAGAAATAGTGGTTCTAGAAGCAGATCTTTATTGACTAGGCAGGCAGGAAAACAAGTTAAGACGGAACGAGCAAAATCTGAAAATCCATGAGACGAAATACTGGGTCAAAAACCATGAAAACAACAATCACTAATAACGCTAAAAAGTACTGAACACTATAGGAACAAAGACAGTCTGGCAAGGAGCTGGAAACCAGGAGAGATTATGTAGGGGAAGACATGATGGGAAAATCAGAGGCAGGCTTAGGTGTGGGGGGGGGTGCATATACTCTCCCTTAGAATAGTCGCTAATGAGTCCATACTGCCCTGCATGCCACACACACACACAATAAAGGCACACACTCTTTGACAACGTGAGATATGAGCTGAAGAAGTCCAGTTGCCATGTGACTCTTTTCATACGTCTTTATAAAACTCGGTGTGTGAGAGAGAGTGTGAGCGTGTGGTTGCATTCTGTACTTCTCCCTGTGTGGGATCAGTATCGCCGGCTGATGACCGGGAGGTAATGAAGCTTTTCTTAGGTTAATGAGCACATCACCCTGGCAACACACTACCTATAGTAAATGGCCGTTGTACAGTCTTGATAAAATAACAGCAATTAGGGGAAACCGCATCAGAATTCGGCACCAATATTGTTTGTGTTGTATTATTGTGATGATTTTGGAAGTTATTACTGAGAAGAATACGCTGTGTGTGTCATAAAACGATGAAGTGGTGTCGTTTGGGACAGATATGGATGTAAACTGCAACACAACTGGTTGGCGGAGGCATACTACTGCGAGGCCCAACAAAACACAATTTTTTTTGGCCACATACTGCATGGAATTAGCATTAAGTGGACATGTGTGTAAAGGGGAGACTCATGGATCCATCGAAGCCATTTCCATTCACATACCTTTGAGTTGAGAGGTCAAGGGACTCGTGAATATGGCCATGCCAGTTTTTCCTCAATTATAGCGTTATTGTGTTCGGTGTCTTAGGGAAGTTGACTGAGAGAACAGCTCATAGAGAACATTTAAAAGATCGTTACATGGCTTAAATAGGGTCAGTAGGGTTGGAGGGAAAAGCACAAGAGAATATAAAAGAGCCCCTGTCTAACCTTGCGTATGACAATTGGAAGTCTTTTGTAAAGCTTCGGCTGCATTTAACACAATGTCACTGGAAATGAAATGGGTTGTTTTTCCTCCAGTCTGACTGAAAGTTGAGGTGGGAGGTTAAGATGCAACGTTTTAAAATAATTGCACATTGTTCTAGTCTTTTGTACCAGTGGAGGACTTCGGGGAGAAAGCATTGTGATGAAAAACTGCATTCTATAATTTGTCGAAGGCACTCAGATGCACATTATTACTCAAGACAGAATGACTGTTATTAAGTGTCGGAATAATTAATTATGGGTGGAGATCCTGGTGTATAACGTGTTCATATTGATGTCATAGTTGTCATATCGTCCTAAAATAAATATCTCTTTTCTTCTGCATGCTCCCTGTCGTCAACCCCCCACTGACATCTCCAGGTAAGTCTCTTGTTGATTTTGTGAAAATGTTCATGTGTGTGTGTGCCCACCCATCTGTTTCTGTGCATGCATTTGTACTTTCTTAATTTTGTCCAATGTGTTTTTTTTAATCAAGAGATAAAACTGTAAACTGCTTTTGACAGTTCATACTGACAAACAAATTATGTTTTTGCAATAGTGGCTTGATTACCCTTCTAAGAAAATTATGGTCATATAATTTTGTCTTTACGGACCAACTGAAGTGATTACGTCAGTATGATTGCTTCTGACAAGCTGGGGGAGAATCCACATTGAATGAGGTTTTGATGGCTTTAACTCGATTATCTTTTGATTTTGCCTTGTTTTTTTATCTGCTTAGTGGCACCCTGCCAATAATACCAAGACTCTGTGTACATTCATTCTCCATTAAAATGGCTTCAGAAAAGAGGAGATGAATTGAGTTATTACTCTTAAACTGGAAGGCTAGGTGGCAGCAGATTTTTTTTGCTCTGTGTTGTATAGCGATCTTTCTTCTCGGCGCACTAACGTGGGAGTCTGTGGCAGCTGGTTAATTCCCAACAGCCTCTCTTTTCACAATTCTCACTGTCTTTCCTTTCAAGTATCTGTCTTTTCCTCTCTTTTGTTTGCCTCCCATGAATTTGACCCTATTTTGCTGATGTTCTACGGATGCAACTTTGCTTGAGCCTGTGTTCGATGTTGGTAGTGGACCGCGTTCATGGGTTTCGACACGGAGACTCGCTGGTGTTAAACTGCTATTTCAGGATCTGGATTGCCACTTGTGCGTCTGCATATTCCTACTGTCCGTGCTCTATTGTATCACTCAGGTGTTTCTCAGTGAATTGCAAGTTTCTTTGACAATTTGGCAGAAAGGAGAGTAAAGCAGATGGCCTTAAATGAATGTCTTCTTTTGTAATGGCAGATGTGGTCATTTTGATGTGTCATTTTGATTCATGCCCACACGAAACCCTTAGCTTCGACTCAAACTCCTCAAGTTACTTAGCGGCTATACCTTTGGCTTTGACGCAACTTCCTTTTAAAGTAAAAGTAGCATTCATCGCCTTGTCTGAAGTCATGTCCACCATGTACTGTGAAACACCTTGAGCTTGTCCCGATCAAGCCCTTCGTAAAGCCATTATACATTTATGACCACCTTGTGGGGACATTCCGGGCATCGTCTTGTCAGCAACTCATTAGTGAAAACGCAGGAAAACGAAGCAGCTTGATGCAGGATCGTGTCACCCCCTCCCCAACCCTCTCCCACCCGCCACTTTAATGAGCCACATTTGCAAGGTGTGAGACGAAACTTCCCGAGTTCGTCCACATCGACGTGACAGCTAGAAGGAGACACCAACAGCTGGTGGAAGGTGGAATTAGGGATGAGGAGGTGAGAGAGGGAATGACAGGCTGAAAGAATGAAGGAGAGGGGGAAGAGAAGTGGCTGGAGAGAATAGAGTAGGTGCGAGACAGTGAGAGAGAGATGAGGAGTGCAGCTGGCGATGTTCGTCGTGTTCCTTGGGCCACGCTCGTCCTTCATTAGATTCATCACCTTGCTGGAGTATAAAGGACGTAAGAAGGGAGGAAGGAAAACTATCAGACAGCGAGTGGGGAAAAGGTGGGAAAGGTTAAACATGCTCCAGTGAACACACACACACACACACACACCAAAAACGATGGAGCCCAAACATGAATACATATTCATAATGCAAATACAACTGCAGCAACACCGACACAGGATATCGTTGCAGTAGTCCTCTCATTAGTTCCGTCATTGGGAAGTCTGCTCAAGGCTGTTGCTATCATTAGCAATTTACAGAGATTCTAAAGAGTAGGGGAGTCCAAAAAAGGGACAGGGGGAGGGAGGGAGACAGAGAGAGACAGAGAGAGAGAATCAGTGCAGGAGAGTAAGGAGGGAGGGATGGACAATGAGAGGGTGTGTTCAACCCAAGGTCTAGTTTTACTTTATTAAATAACATGAAAAAGAGGGAATAATAGATAAAAATGATGATTCCACTTGCCCTGGGCTCTTTTTTTAAGAAAAGATGACCCTGACATAATGTATTAGCATGTCCGATAAAACTCATTAATTGGATTATTCTTGAGCTTCACACTACTTGTCACACCTCCTCTTAACACCTCTGCTCTCTTAACCAGGACTGGCAATGGAGCTAAATGCAACAAATTCAATGTGATAGAAAACAGATTGTTTAAAACAAATGTGCTCCTGTCCTGTACAAAGCTACTGACACTGTGCACGTTATGCCTTGGACCTGAAGTGAATGCAATGCAAACCAATGCAGTGCTTTGAAAAGTTTCAGTTTCTCTATCAATCTAGGTTTGGGACATCACCAGCTGGTGACTTTATCCCTTTTCAATTAAACTATATTGTCTGCCACAATGCAGTCAAACCAGCTGATGTGTCTCTGTGGTGTCAGGAGCTTTTGTTGTGTAAAAGCAGCCCTGACTAGTAAATAAGATCACACCATACATGTTGTATTGTTAGTGAAGTCTTATAGCACCACCTAAATCACATCAGTTATTACTGATTTATCACCTCACATCACAAAAATGCCACGTCAACATTAAGGAAGAGATTGTCAAAGTGCGTTTACGATATCCCTGAGACTACAGGACGACGATCTAAGCTTGAGTATGAGTGTGGCGTGTACGGTTAAGAAATAGAATCAGAACTAAGAAGAAATACTGATTATGAATATGAGAAAATGAAGAGAGGCTGCTGTAAGGTTATTCTGGCAAAAGATGAGATTGCAGTCTCGGTGGCAAAGAAGGGAGTGACTCTGCATTGAATGGAGTGGGAAGGTCACTGTCTTCTTGGGGAGCCAAGAGGGAGACAAGAGTGATAACCTGCCTGAGCTCTGAACACCCAAAGAATGTGTCAGCATCCTTCCTCCGAAATGCTACCATCATATATTACAATGCAGAAATTTGCCTAGGTATTGAACAGTTTTTATATGTATCATTATTTACTAACTTTTTTGTTGTGTGGTAATACGATCAGCCTGCTAGTCTGTAAATGAGGACGATATTTTTTTCACTTCTCTACTCCCTAGGCTTTACACAGGGACTAATGGAGGTGGATCAGTGATGGCAGGCCCATAAAGCTCCCAGCCCACTATAACTTTATACCCACCAAATTAGGCTCTCTGGTCCAGAAGGCTCATTAAAACTAAAACTTTTTGTTCATTATTGAATGTAGCTGTAAATAATGAATTCCACATCTTCAGTCTGCTGTGCCGTGGTCGGAAATTAAGACATGCAACATAAATATTTAAATAGTACACTGTGTTATATTTAGTTTACCAACAAAACTTTTAACTGGATTCATTAGATGTATTTATTTTAGCCTGTGTGTGTGTGTGTCTGTCTGCATGCAATATCATTAAATGTGTCAACATGTACAGAACTAAAGCATATGTATGTTGACATGCATTATAATGAAACTAAATGCAACTTCTGTTAACAATTTTAACCCATACATTTTTATTCATGTAGCATTTTAACGAAAAGTCTTTTGGACACAACGATCGTGAGTTTCGGATTTGAGACATCAGTGGTCTCAAGGCCCCCTGGTCCCTACGGTACCTGTGGAAAAACAAGCATCATTACATTTTAAGAATTTTTGCACAGACTTGGGACGGAAGCATCACTTATTTTTACATCCCTAAGTTTGACATTCCCATTGGTGAAGTGTCTGGTGTCAGGCCCGTCGTGTTTCTTGCTCATGCACAGGGCCAGATGATCTTTAAAGGCCCTCCCAATCAATTATTCACATGTTAGAGGGCCCTTCTTTTGGGCCCTCCCTTGGCCCAGGGCCCTGGACAACTGAACCGGTCTTCCCCTTTGCGCTCTTAACAGAAGAGTTCAATGAGGCGAGGAAATAGATCATTTTCCAGACAGGTCCATTGTGACTTGTCACTGCAAGGAAAGCAAAGGTGTAACTAATAACATTAATGATGTGTCAATTTCATACTGTATGAGTGAGACACTAAGCCACAGCACTGAGGCGGCATGCACAATGGCAGGGCCCTGACATTAGAACACTGGAATGGAATGCATTCATCGTTAATCGTATTAATTACGCCCGTGCTATTCCGTCAGTGACGTGTCAATTTATTTTCCTGCAATAAAAGATTCATTCAAACCTCAGGCCGCTGTTTAACATGTTCCGTCTTGAGCAGCATTGTAGAGGTTTGAAGGTTATTGAACATTAAAAGAGATTAGCCCAATTTTGACCTCAGAAGTTGGCTTTCTTTGTGATGCAGATTGCCACGTAGCTCCAAATCAAGTACAGGAAGGTCGGTTTTTGCTTTTTAAAGAGCAGGTTTGCAGGCAGCCCTGTTGAAGAACGGTGGCCATTAGAGTGTTCATCTGCACAGTCCACAGCAACAGGTGAGCACAATGGAAAGAACAAGGATGTTTTGAATATAAAGTTCAAATGATACGTTGCAAGCTTATTTTGCAAAGGAAGAAAGGAAGACAAATGTATGTTGTTTTCTCTTTCACCGTCAGCCCAACCCCTAATAGTGTCAGCACGTAAACGATGGAGCTTAATTGGTCGGACACCTGAGACTCTAAATGTATTTTGAAAGCGAATAACACAGCAATGCCACAATCAGTGCTGCTGCCATTCTGAGCTTTAAGTGCATATTCTGCCTCCCACCCTCTGCGAAGAACTGTCTGCCTTAGACTGGATAGAGGAAAAAGAATCAAACACAACATCCCCTGGCTAGGAAACAAATGATGAGCATGCTGGGATACGATGCAAATTGTGCCGCGCACATCACAGCCCCGTCGAAAAATAAAGCATTGTCACAAAGCCATGAACAATTTTGGTCGTATTTTCTTTCTTTTTTTTTTTTAACTCCAATGGGGCATTGCAGGTCAGGACACTGAAAAGAAATATGACTCACCTGCTAGACAGGCGACAGCACGCATTACGAACAGACTTCAGACACTTCATCAGTAATAGTGTCTGCTCTCGGAGAGAGTGCAATTACCTCTAAAGTCATTTTGTATTATGGAATTTTTCGATTAACACATTCATAATAAAAGTGACAACCTTGCATCTCGTTTAGTTTGCCAATTTTCTGTTAATTACTGCAGTAGAGGGTTGTGTTTATGGACGGGGGGGGAAAGAGGGGAACTTCAGGGTCCGGGGATATTACCAAAGGAGTGGTTCAACATCTGATAAAGGTTTTAAGCTGTAATAGTCGGGGCGCCGACAGGCAAATGTGGAGATGGCAGGGATGTGAGACGAAGCCACCATTGAAAAATAAGTATCAGCAAGACGAGGGCAAAAATAAAACAAAGAGAGTGAGGAGACAGGTGATGGAAACGGAGGGAAAAGGGGAGAGATGGAGCGAATATGAAGAGAGCTCAGACAAAAAATACCAAAAGATTGTGGGAGATGGAGAGTGGTTCTGTCTGTTGGCTTTTTAAGCCTGTGTGAAGAACACCTCAGGGACATCATGGATAAAAGGAAATGTTCATTGTCAGAGAGACGCTGTTAGATGGAAGTCGGCTAAATGCACGCGCTGCTTTAATGGACTGCCTACCTGAATGCGTCGAAGTGAACCAAAAAGTGTCCCTCTGCGTTGCTTTTTGCATGCAGGCTTTCATCCACGCCGGATTGATCTCTTTATCTTTTAGTCTCTCAGTTCTTGCTCACTTTGAAAGAAGAGGTCAGGGATTTTGTTTGTGTAATTTGTTTGGGGCAAGGCGAGCTGTCATCACTGCCGTCATTTCCTTGCACCAGGTTTGTATTCTTACATTAGTTATGCGTCCGGAAACTCAACCTAACATTGTTTGACCTTGTGTTTTACTTTCATCAGTCAATCAAAATTGCAATGAGAATCCATGCTGCAATACTTTAATATTTAGCCACGTTTCAGTAAATGGGATTTCTAGGGAGTCTGCCAAATACACTAAATTGTGAATAGGCCAGTTTTTTTTCCATTCATGTTTGTTTTTTATCACATGGCTATCGCTGTTATTTTGTAATAGAACTATTTAAATCTTGCAGTCTGATTCCAGTCATGCTGTTTTAATAATAACACAGACAGCTTCAGGGTAAGCGGACTCTGTGTTTGGTTTGAATTTCAGGAAATGGTCATCTTTTAGAACGCTTGCATATGATGCAGCAACTTGCTGTTTGTCCGTTGCTTTGTATTTGTTTAGTGTATTTGGAACAGAAGATGTCACATATTGTCATCTTTTGGAAACAACAGTGGGCTTTGTATAACAGCAAAGAGGATGGGACTGTATTTACACATAGTTGATGTTGGCAGAGATACAAACGCAGGTTTAGGTGGACTACTGTGAATGGTGTGAATGTTGCTACAGACTCGGTTATTTTTTGGCAGCGTAATGAATTTGATGGTAACTTCACTGCAAATGCCTCTCCACTGGGGTTTGATTGGGCTCGGACGTATTTGGGTGATCTCTGGTTAAATTGACTTACTTACTTGCATACGGCTCTCCTCATACTTTCTAAATCCAAAATGCTGCCAGACATCTGCCTTCAGGCGTGACAGTACTTTCAGCGGAGCAGCTTCTGTTGTGTTTTGGTCCACCTGTCTCTCACGTGGACAGACCTCGCTACATGAAGCCTGAGGCGAGGCTGCAGGTAGCGGCATATTAAAAGATCAATCTAAGGAATTTATTAATCGATGTCTGGTATTACAAACGACGATCGATATGAATTGGGAAGTCAATCAGATCTATTCATTAGTCTTTCTGAAAAGAAGAAGCATGTTCCTGGGGTTTATTTTCCAAACTCGAAGAACATGGGGTATCCATGATGCAGTTGGTATGAGAAACATGATTTAAAAAAAAATAAAATAAAAATTACTTTGTGAACACAGAAAAATGACAGCTTCCTTACTGACATCATATCCATTCTTCAACTAAAAATGTCTACCTTGTTGAGAAATTTAAAGATATTCATTATGATCTAGCCAAAGAGGCTCACACGTCTGTATTGACCAGACTGTCTGATACCAGGAAAATCATTTATCTGGCGATGTCTGTTAGCATATCCTCTTGAGGAGAAGGAGCGGGAAGAGGAAGTCCGTCGCTTTCTTTGACTCAGCTCATAGTTTTCTTGCGTTATCAACACTGTCATCTCTGCTGCCCCTTGCTGCTGCAGCCTCTGTTGTGGCAGTGCCAAGCATTCCCTGTGATAGATCACTGTTATTACCACATGCACTCCATTACTAGAGAACAGTAGGAGGCCAGGAAACACACACACACACACACACACATACACACACAATGAACACACAGCCAAGAATGCAAGCAAGAGCAAACACACACAAATTCACACTTTGCATCTGTTGATACGTCTATATGCATATTTATGTGCATATATAGACCCACTATGCATGTAGTTATGATTATCATTATAGCACATATTAGTGCAAAGACACACTTTTGCATCGCCAGCCACATAGCACATGCAAATATACTGCGACAGTGTTACAGACACACACAGCACACATGTGAAACGTAACGAAGCTCCGGTGACGGCAAAGTCTTTTGTTAGAGCTAGCTGCAGTTGTTATTGCAGTCGACCACAGGCTGTAAACGTACTTTTCCATAGAGACAGAATGAACAAGATGGAGTGGCAACCAAAAGAATGTGAGCTTTGGCCAGACGAGCAGAAGCCGGTGGTCAATCCTGTACTTTTGTAAATACAGTTTTGACTTCAGGCTCATTTGTCTTCTTCTCATGGGCAGGATTTGACGGACCACCTTTTTGTAGGCAGGAAGACAAAATTGCCTGGGCCCCAGGGCCTCCTTCCTTTTAATTCTTCACAACTCACTTAATAAACATAAAAACTGACAAAAGACATTTAGCCTTTGCTCTCACAAGTCAAATTAAAAGCATATTATTCCTCCGGGCAATGCTATCAACATAATGCACAGCTCGGCCTAAATGATGGCGGGGGAAACGCTTTTTTTCCCAAAGCAAGAGGTGCATATTTTTTGTTGAGGAAACAAATGTGCATTATGCACAGTTTAGCTTTTTTCTCACGGCTTAATTTTTCAGAGTAGTGTGAATACGAAACAAGTATTTCTGAGTGCATTTGGGAGGAAGAAGGAACATTACCTTTAATCAGTAAGCACAAGAAAGTAGTGTTTATCTATCCGTGGTGGTCAGACCTCTGATTTCCTATTCGTTGTTTATCTTCCATAACAGTCAAACATCATCAATCAATGTCAAACATTGTCATGATAGTGTAAATGTGAGGATTTTGGCACTGCATAAACTCCACACAAAAAGTGAGATTACACAGGTTGAATTGAGTTTTGTGACGAGAGGAACAACAGGCGGGATAAAGCATTCAACAGTTAAAGACTCAGGTGGAGAGAAGAGAAGATGAAGATTGTAAGAATAAAAGCCAGGCAGAAAACGGAGCAATTTCAGATATAAAAGAAAACAGGCGGATGGAGAGTGCTAGACGGAGAATTTAGGCTCAGCATGAAAAAGGCAAAAAAGAAAGAAATGAAGCTAAGTGTGTATCTTTCCCAAAGTTGCTCCCGAACATGCCCGAGGGTTTGGCTTTAGTGAAGAGGATTGTGCTAAACCAGTTATGGTTCCGGGGTAGAGTGGCAGACATTGTCACAAAATAAACACAACTCAATGTACCGTCGCCAACCCACACACTAAGTTTACACAATAGCTGTCCTTATCCAACTTCTCCTTCTTTTTTAAACAATCAAAACATCAATATCCCAATAACAACATGAGTCACCTGTTCTGCAAGTGAGGAGAGATAAAAGACAATAGAGATGAGGTAGAGGGAGCTGAGTTTTCACTATTAATAAAGAGTGGCAGATGGAAAGGGAGGCAGACGATGTGGAGTCAGCATGTAATATGAATAAAAATGTAGAGGTGTGGGACATGAATACAGTGGTGTGTGTGTGTGTGTGTGTGTGTGTGTGTGTGTGTGTGTGTGTGTGTGTGTGTGTGTGTGTGTGTGTGTGTGTGTGTGTGTGTGTGTGTGTGTGTGTGTTTCCCTGCTGCAGACCATCGCCTGTGGGTTGATTTCCACCCAAACAGATACACACGCTTGTTAATTGTTAAGCCAAAGGATTGGGAGAGCAGGTAGTTTTAATCCTTAAGCCTCATTGGTTGAGGGCACATTTGAAGTCAGCTGATGTTTCCCATCATGCCTTGTTTCATAGGAGTGATTTCGGAATGTTTTCAAAGGAAGACAAACTCAGTGATTTGTGTGTGATTTCTCTTAGTCATTTTGAATGCACACCTAACATATGATCTTATAATGCTATAATATTAATACACTTGTAAGTTATCATCTTTAATGGTGGTTTTCCGCATGTCAGTGTCAATGCATGTGTTAATATTCTCATTAATACTCATTAATATGAGTATTTACACCAGTACATTCATAGTCACCAGACTCTGATATTTGTGTTGTTGTAACATGTGACACAAACATTTGAGTGCATGTTAGTACTCGCAGCATGTGGTCGGTTATCAGTGATTTGGCTGCCGGTTTCCCTTCCTGGAAAACGGTTCTGAAGAAGTGAGGACTTTTACTATTCCCCTTTGCACTTCTTTTATAGAGTATCACAAGGTCCCATTTCACTCTGCTCCCATTCCACCTCTAAACCCCTTTGATCTTCCGTCCAATTAATTTTGTCCTTTCTACAGTCGCAGATAAAACCCCAGCTTTTTTCCATAGTTGCTGACAGTTTACTCATCTCTATTATATCTTCCGCTCCCTGCTCTTTTCACTTTGGTTTTCCAATCTGCTTAAAGGTTATTGAGACTTCACGAGAGTTCTTATTCTTTCTTCACTTCTCTCTTTACCTTTCTTCCTGTGCCCGTTGTCTTCTATGAATTCTTTTATGTAACACTCTTAATACTCTAATTTTGGCTATCTAAATGTGGCACAATGATTAATGTTGTACACATAAATTGATTTGACTGGAACGTAATTCTGAAAGTGGTTTATTAATTTGTGACCTCTGAGTGTTCTTCTCTGCAGCAAACTGCTATACAGGAAAATAAACTAGTATCAGTCTAAAATTAATTTTCAAGTATATGATTCATAATATGAAGCTCTGCCAGTAGAAGTCAATGCGTTATACCTCAGTTTATTGAAGCTCATTTGCATTTAGTTAGTGCATCCTCCTCGTGATACAATGTTAACTTATTTCACTAAACGCTTTCTTACCCGTCTCATATCCTCAATATGGAGCTCTGTTGTATCCTATGACAAATAACAGAGGGTTTCTGTTTGCGTTGGCACAATACAAGTCATCATGCAATGTTAAACTAACAGCTCTAAATATTTATTTGCAGTATGATAATCCCAAAACAGATTTTCTTATATTTATAACACCTTTGATATAACACCAACAGTTTACTTAAAGTACCGCAAACGTTAAAAATATTTTGTAACATAATATTCACTTCATGAAACTAAATGTGGGGCAGGAGCAAAACATGCCAGCAAATCATTACAAGCATGTTTGCTTTTGTTTGATTGCTACACATTTCATGCAAAAACTGTGAAAATACACAAATAAACGTTCCTTCCGAGCAGCCTATCTACATGACCACACTGTTATATTGCCCAGATGGACTAAGCTTTGTGCCAAAATTATCTCCTGAAATAGATACAATAGATAGAATGGATTAAACCATAGAGTGCTTTGTAAAATATTCATTCATCACTTTAGGATTGATTCATGTCCAGGTTTAATGTAAGTGAAACTTCTTCGAGTTCGATGGGGGTTGGATATTTGTGGCCTCCTATCTCAAACCCATTTAACTTAGTGTCACCTGCAATATGCCGGAAAAGAGCGGAGGAAATCCTGGAAGCGAGGTCACAACCGAAATCTGTTTGAAAACGTATTCAGAACGCAAATTGAATGACAAATATAAAGAGCATAGTTGACTTGAGGTAGGGTAAGACACCACTACGTGTCCATAATATAAGGCGGAAAAAAGTATCCAAAGTTTATTTTTAGCATCTTATAACAGAGTACAAAATATGCTGAGATAACAATGAATGTTAACAGTGCACATTTTAAATATCAGTGTAGCATAAAATATTGCAGTTTGAGTTGAGTTTATCCTAAATACAGTATTTGTATGTTAATATATTTGGATGCATGTCTTTGGACTGGGGGAGGAAGCCGGAGAACCCGGAGAGAACCCACGCTTACACGAACACGTCCAAAGACATGCAGGATGGGGATAGGTTCATTGATGACTCTTATTTGCCCGTAGGTGTGAATGTGAGTGTGAATGGTTGTCTGTCTCTACATGTCGGCCCTGTGATAGACTGGCGACCTGTCCAGGGTGAACCCTGCCTTCGCCCAATGACAGCTGGGATCGGCTCCAGCCCCCCCACGACCCTGAATACAGGATAAGCGGTAGACGATGGATTTTCTTTCTTTCTAATATTTGGATGCAAATTTGTGTGCGAGGCTATGGGGTGCTGTTGGAGAGCCTATCTGTACCATACAGGTTATAAACATCTTGAGGGTATTCCCCAAATTATTCCCATTTCCTAATTTCCCTTAAAATACACATAAATAGCATAGTGTATCATTTGGCAAAATACCCAGGGGTACCACTACTACTGGTTGAAGAAACACTCGCATGAATATAGATGAAAATATTATAACTAGAGCAGTTAAAAAAAGGCAAAGAAACAATAAAATATGAAATGAAATGTAACTGCACCATTAAATTGCATGTTAGATTTACTTTTATAGACCATTAATCTCTGTTATAGGCATCACAAGGGCTTCACAACACCGACGGTGTGAACATTACCCCTGACCTTAGACTCTCTCTGGGAAGAAAGGAAATCTCCCACACAATGCTCACAAAACACAGCACAGCATATTAAGCATGCAGTATGTTAATTACAGTGGAATTAGCTGGACATTGTGTATTCATTGACGTAATTCCCCACCTGAAGAGCCAATTTGTAGAGCTATGCGAGCTGCAAGTCTTTAAAAAATCTTAGCAACGCCAAGAATGTGGTGGTTTGTACTACCAGGTCTAGATTTGTTGTTGTTTTTGAGCTCAATAGTGAACTTCTCCATGTCCATTGTGACACAGACTAGGCTACAGAAAAGAGGTGCTTTTACCACAGAAGAGAATAACTCAAAGATATGTCGCATTATGTGCCACTTATGGAGCAAGATACAACAAAGAAATGTCACATTTCTGGTAAATCAACTCTGGGAAATAGGACTATAATCTGTCACAACGCCAGGTTCACCTTGGTTCAAGTGTTCACCACCGCTGTCTAGTTGTAGGTTTATACAGAAAGACAAGTCTGTTGTCTTGACATGTCAACTTTCCTTTACCCATGTAGTCATTCTATCCACATTACCTTACAATATCGTCACTATCCACATTGAGATATTTGGTCAAAAATGTTGTGATATTCTCTGAATCACCCAACATGTGTAGGACTACAGAAAATAAACACAGGAACAACTGTTCGGTAATTGTTGGCATCAATGGCAGTCCAGCATTTTTTTCTAACTCAGTGATTATCCTGTAATTCAGCCAAAACGACCCAGCTACAGCCTGGAACAGATTGCAGACTTCCCTGTACACATGGCAGATCAACTCACTTTTTCAACTCCCACCTTTAATAACACAGACAACCCAGACATCAATGCACGCTGGCCTGAAAAAGCACACATTCCACACTCGCCCACACCGACTCCAACACTGTACCTGCGCTTCGGGTTGTCACGCGGGAAATGCTGCATGGGGAGATATTCCCTCGAGCTCTTACACTGTGCACCAGCGCTCACACAAACAATACTGCAGCAACGCACACCTCACTCCAGCACACACACACTCCTACAAAGGAAAGGGTCTTGCTTTCAGCAGGCGTTCTCGCTGTGCCCGCGAGCGCAGAGTCAACTGTTTCATCCACACTGTCGACGGGAACAGCCTTGCATCTTCTTCTATCACACTGACACAACAAGAGAAATGCAACGAGAGATACAAAGCCAGATAAAAGAGAGAGAGAAAGGGGGAGAGGTGCCATAACAGAGAGGGAAATAAAGCAGAAACAGTCAGAGGGACAGAGAGAAAGCAAAAGGAGCTGTATGCATAGCTGAGGCTATCAATTGCAGGGGTGTGTAGACCTGCCTTCCTTCACTTTCTACTATCAGTTTCTTCTCTTTTTCTCCTCCTTTCTCCTGCCTGAAAGGGAAATCCTCCGAACCCGAGGCCTGTCATATATAAGCTCCACTGATGTGCAATACAGACCGATAAGGAGGCAAGGAATGATGGTGGCCTCCAATAGGGTGTGGAGGGGGAAAGTGGGCAGAGGTGTCCAAAACAGAGATTTATAGTTTGCCAGTTGGTTTGCTGGTGTACATTGAGACCTTTGATTGAGAAATGAGAAACACTGAGGAAACAAATGTCCTGCAACCCTAGATAATAAACAACCTCATGTGGGGTCCCGACCCCTTAAGGTAGAGAATAGATGATGTGATATGTTAGTAATACCTGAGATTGAGCGTACCTGTGCTTTTCCTCAGAGAGAATATGAGGGATGATAGATACAAAAAGAGCTTCTTAGATTATAAAAGTACATCTTGTTCCTGTGATAAGCATTCTTATATGTTTCTGTGAAGAGCAAAAGGAATAGAAAGAAGAGAAATAATTTGGAGAAAAGGCAAATGAGCTTCTGATTCTGCCCCAGAATGTCACTAAATAAGATTGTGTTGTTAGATATATTTCATGTATAACCTGCTTGTCACCTATCTTGTATTTCAACATTAAACATTAATACATTTCTATAAAACTAAAATGATGAACCACATGTACTAATAGTTTATAGCAAAGAGAATAGCTTGTTTTAATGTGACCTATTCCTGTCATGGTTCTGTGAGACGTCTACGTTTGGCACAGTTCATCATTTCTGACTTACCAAAACTATTAATTATGTACCGTAACGCTTTGTGTGGCAACTCATGGGAATCTTTTCAAAGTCCCTCCTAATATGCGACTCTCCCCTTCACAAACCCCTTACAAGATCTGTGCATTTATTTTTATTGGAAGTTACAGCGGAGGAGACAAAGTGTCACAAATTTCACATCCTCTCGACAAAAACCTGTTTTGACACTTGTCAAAAGAGCAGAATTTAAAATTGCCCAATCCATCTCTCCGTGGGGCAGAACAGCCAGCGACGCTTGATGTAAAGAGACGGATGTCTCTCACGGCTACATCAGTAAGACTGTGGGAAAGGGATACCATATTTGTATTCTATTGTTCAGTATGTACATGTGAACTTGTGTGGGTGAAACTGTGTATTTACATTTGCTTTGATCTCTGAATTTTCAGAGTTATCATTTTTTATTTGTGGGCCTGTGTGTGTGTGTGCGTGTTTGTGTGTGTGTGTGTGTTCACGCTGATGTGTGCTGCAGTAATAGAAGCTGTCCTGCAGCACAGAGTCTGGTGTTTGCAGCCGGAAAGCTGTCATAAACAATCTGCTCCAGCGTCAGTTAAACAGCAAGCGTGGGAGAAGTGGGTGCTCTATAGGCTACAAACAGCCCCACACTCTCTAAATAGACCAGCCCATCTGCCTAATGCACCGAAATCAAAATGAGCAATGGATATCCCATATGACATTGCAATAGTTATGCGACAACAGGTTGGCGTGGGGTGACAGCGGTCGGTGACTCTGGAAGGTGTTAAGCTTTGACACTAAGTGAAGTTGATCCCGTACTACACTGTAACAACTGGCAGACTGCGGTTATGTTCCTGCAGGAAATGTGGCTTTTTCAGGTTCGAGATGATTTCACACATGAATGTGATGAGGTTGCTGGAATGTGTGGTGGAAATAGGCTCCAGCCCATCACCCAAAATACCCTTACTGTTCAAACAGGATACATGCAGTAGACCACAACCTTTTTGACCACCATCATCAAGGCAAAATGCTCTTTGATCCACCTTTTTATCCAAGGCATAATGTATCTTGAAAATAAACCGCTTGGTTTAAAGTTTGAAAATGAATCATATTTTGCTACGTTTTGCACTTTAAAATAAGAAATATTGGAATCCCATGGGCGCGGATCACAATGTTGAATATATCCAGTAAATAATGATTTTCCACCTGCCCCTAAGCTAGAACTAACAGGGTTGTGTTGAGAAATGTGTTGTTCAGTCGTTTCACACCCTGGTACATGTATAAACGTTTCCCTCCAACAGATCAAAATGAGCTATTATCATGATAATAAGCTATAATATATCTGCAGGGGTTTGAAAGGTTTGTTGATCAATACTCTGACTCAGCAAATGCCTCACTACCCACAGGGATTTCTGGCTTTGAAAAACTGTGTTTTCAGCCTCCTCCCTCTGTTTAAATTATTCAATGATGGAGCATGCTGCTATAGGCTAGAAACACATTTCATGTTGCCTTATGAAGTATTTCTGATCACTTTAAAGTTTGTCTTTGGCCATATGAATTATGTGTCCCCATAAGTTGTGCCAGAGACAATGTAGCAAATAGCACCTATACATAGGCTACATTGTATCTATGGTTTTAGTTAATTGGGGATATGAATCCGAGGCCTTGAATTGAGATATGCTGCTGCCCATGTAATAACATTACTACTTGAGTGGTGGTAGTTTTGAAAATTGCATAATTAGGTGTGTTGAAAAACTGACTCTAATATCAAAAACTAGTTAATCAGATGGTATTTAAACTTTATCAACTAGATTTAGGTAAAAAATATTACTACCAATCACTATTTGTCATCTTTCTGCATTTCCAAATAATATTCTATCTTTCAAATGTGGCTGCTCTATATTCTTTAATCAGAGCTAAGGCTGGACGAGCTTTCCTCTTGACCTTTTTATGTCCCCAATGAATATTTATGAACTGCACTATATCTTTACCGTAGCAATATATTTGCCTGCTATTTGTATACAGACGGCCTTCAAAGTTACCCTAAGCTTCAGATCTGCAAAGAAGTGTTTGCACATACCATGCTCACTTTTCCCACAACAAGCACCTGTATAGGAGCACCAACCATCCCATTTGTCCCTGTATGGTGTGTTAACATTGTTTCGGGGGGTTTTAGCTTAAGAATATTTAGTGTGAGAATTTGTCCCGTGAGAATAGCAAAGATATCAAAAATCTCAACTTGTTGTTTTTGTATTCCTCTCTTTTTCTACTTTTCTAATGCAACATATGACTCTTGTGCGTGATGGCGAATATCATTTGAGGGTACGTGTGAAAACATTCCCCATCAGAGGAGTTGTTTTCCTGCCATAGAGACTTTCATGGCTGCAGCTGTTGTCTCCTTTCTAACGTCTCTGCATCTCAAAGGGATGAATTCGGGAGCCATCATTTGCATGTTGCTTTAACACTATGCCATCTGTCGGGTTGTAAAATTCCTCCTAGCGTTAAAATAATAGCAAGTTAAAAAAGGAACATCTTTTCTACTTTTTTTTTGGCAATATCATTCTAAGGGCACAACAGTATGGGGTATGATGTTCAAACTAAAATCATTTCAGCATCCCAGCTACGCAAGAAGTAATAATAATGTCACCAGACCCTGTGAGCATGTTAGCATGCTGTTAGCCTTACTGCAGTATCGCACAGCAGTCTAGCTGAAGACTCTAATAAGACCGTCTTCCTTGACGTCCTGTTCAAAGTCCAATGTTCAGTCACCTTCAGTCCCTGGTTTGGTCCACATTCTCCTGAGGAAATATATCTGGGTACCTTTCTCTAGATCTTAAATGGTAGAATACAACTTGTGTCTTGGGGCGTAGCTGGAGATAGTGTTGTCCCACTATCTACATGTCCTTGTCCTTATCATGTCCTTCCATATTGAGATTCAACACAACTTGTTTCTACTTAGAAAATGTATTTTTAGGCTTTACCTTGTAATGTATAGCTATTTTTGTTTATCTCGGCCAACCAGTGACTCACTGTCTCCACTAATTAGATCTCTTATTAAGCTAGCTCTCTGAGCAGGAGAATATTCAGCAGACACTATCCGAATCCGTGTTATCACGTTTCCGTTGATTAGAAGTGAAAGGAGTTCTGATGTCACCTCTTAGATTGCCATTGATCGTTTTCCTCCCTGTCACACACCAAGAGAACAAAACGCTGCTTCTATTTTACTCCGAGGACTTTTTCTCTTTCATTGCACACCTGCTCTTCACAGCTGGTTGTCTGATAAATTGATTCAGATTATATGCACCCTTTTGTTGTATCATGATGCCTCATAGATTTAAATCTTGGGTTACTTGAATAAAGAGCAGCTGGGGTTAATCAGTGACTATTAGCTCTTGTCATTGAAACATTACCCAGAGCTGCTCTTGTATTTAAAGTTGCTGATGGATGTCTTGTAGCTATATCCATTACACCACATGTGTTCTATGTAGGTTTCTACCTTCTTGCCTTTCCCAATGTGAAACCAGTGCACGTTCACAATGTACTCTAGTCCCTCTCCGGAGGAATGGCGGCCCTAAAACTTTCACCACCGGCCATATTCCCATGTTGGATGTTTATGACAAGGATGTGATCCACATATTTCTATACACATGCAAATGCAAGACATACACTTAAACAGTAACAACCATGTACAGAGAAACCCACAACGGACAGATTGAACCACATTCCAAAGGAGATAATTCATTAATATGGTTTTTCCAAACCAGCTGACATGACCGTTTCCAGCATGCAGTCCTGTCAGTATTTATAATAGGATTCTTATCACTTTGCAGTGATGCCAGGGAAGATAGGCATTCGGGAAATTTAATTTACACAAAAAGGTCAGCCAAAAAAAAAAAAAAAAATCAGCTGTCAAGTAAGTGTAGTCTAGCTTTGATGTATATGGGTGAGGAGATTTCTTTCCAATTTTTACATCAGTTTTTGACAGATTCTGAAGTTTCTTTTTACCAAAATGCTCATGCCCTGCCCGCTCAGTACCCAGTGTCCACTTTGATTAGACGAGGGAAGAAGCAGAGGAAAGAAAATCTTTGCAACTTAGAAGCATGACACCATTTAAATACTGAAAAGAAAAGTCACTGTTAAATCTGTACCCCGGCTCTCTTTCAGGGATTTAGAGTCCGTACGTTGTATCTAAGAACGTCGAGTTCCCAAAGGCTCCCCCGAGTCTACAAACTGTACTGTGCCACTGTTCCTCTCCTCTTTCATTGCTAAAACATGCTCTCTCCATTTCCTTACTCTCCTTCCCCCTCCACTGTCACAGCCACATCATGTTGTGAATAGTAAATCTATGATGGTCAGAGTGGATGGGATGGGAAGAATGTCCAAAAAGAGTCATCCGACCAAAAAAACTTCAAGGGTAGCAATCCTTTCCCAGACCATAACAGAAGCTATAGGCCATATAATCTCCCTGTGACTCGATTTGTGATGGGTGAAATTAATTGCTTTCTGAGAATGAGTTTAAAAAAAAGGAGCTTTGGAAGTCTGAAGGGATTAAAAGGGAGCAAAAATCACAGGTGTGTGATGTGTGTAATTATTTCCATTATAGATGATGCGGGTCTACTCACATAAATTGCATATGTTTGTTTACTTTGATTGTTTACCACCTCCATGCTGAGTTAAGGTTGCTGTTTTGCCTACATGTCTTATTTGATGCATCATCAAATTAGCCACGTATGTGTTACTTTTTTATGAGCTACAACAGATGTGTTCTGGGACCTATCTCTCTTATTTTTAAGAGTTGTAATGCACAGGTGGTCTGTTGTCCTTCGCTAACCTTCTCCTCACCTCTACCTTACTTCTCTTCAGTCCTCTGTATTTCCCTGTACTACCCTCTGTCTCCTTTCAATGCCTACCGCTCAGCATTTACTGTTACTGTGATCTGACCCAGCCTCTCTCTCTCTCTCTCTGCAGTACCACTGCAGCTCCATCAATCACACACACACACACACACACACAAACTGAGCAATTCAACACAGCGAGTGAAGACAAAGATGGCTCTGTGACACACACAAGAAGAAATGTGTCAGTTACACACACACACACACACACATACACACACACACACACAGGCATGCAAGCACTCACTTTACAGTCAATTTATAAAGTTGTGAAAGATTCAGTAGGGATTTAATTATTTTCAAATGTGTTAACACAATTTATATTAAGAGTTACTGCTATAGATCTGTGAGCCTTGGTGGAATTTTCCAATTAAGACTTAGAGAAGAAGACAGGACTAGTGGCTGGACTAGTGCATGTGTTTAGTGCACGCAAGTTAGTTTGTGGGATTTTGTCTTCCTGTATCTTACAGTTTCTTGTGTTGTGTAAGTCATGTACATGTGTGGTCACGTTTCTGTGGGGTGCCACAGGGACTTGGGAAAAGGCCTCCCCCGAATAAGAAGCATCAGTTTACTGGAGCATGGAGAGAGTTGGACACTTCAAATGTGTGAGACCCCAGGGCAATTATTATATTTACTTTTTGTCTTTGACAAGTCATATTCTCCGTCCACTCAAGCAATGGCAATTTAGTCCAGGAAACCAAACAGTATATTGCTGTTCATATACGTGAGGAAAACAAGTCGAAAAAGTCAACTGTGGGTATGCATACACTGCAGAGCCATTAAGTAAATCCACAAAGAGACATTTATTACATTTGTGCATCCACAATGAAAATTGTTTCATAGCATGGTTCGGTTAAAATGAATGACTTTCAGTGAGTGGATGTTGAGACCATTAACTTCAGACCCCTAATAGCATCACAGAGGCTTTCATTTCATGCCTTTTCCATGTGGAAAATGCCAGAGAGAAATTGCTGTTGCTTGCGTAGTGGGACTAATTTCACATGAAAGGTAAACTATCTCAGGACTATATTGCTGGCTAATGATATGCTATGCTGTTAATTAAAAAAATCTCAGTCTCAGCTAGAGAATGACAGAGCAGCAACACAGTGGCAATTACTCTACACCATCAAAACCTTTACATCAGAAAACACACGATATTGATCAGGTGTCTCTACCTTTAATCATAACAAAATCCTGCGAGACTAACTATATATTGTTTCTTTTCAGTAATTTAAAGCACTTTTCAATGCCTCAAACTCAACCTCCTTGTTCCATTTTGAGACGTGTGTTTTGCATATTGCATGGTTGCACTGCTAATGAGCAGGGAGACAAACTACTCTTCATTCGTTCCCCCCTCAAGAGTGGGTTTTCAGAATTAATCATTGTTAATTACCAAAAAAGTTGGAACGTAACAAGGTAATATTTCTGTTATGAATGAATGTCTCTGCGCAAGTTTTTAAAGATGAAAGGCTGACGTTTTTGCATTCTCAATATTCAAGCTTTGATGTTCTTTTGTTCTGTAGTTTTTAAGTCAGTGAACAATATAATTTGTTTTCTTAAATTATATCCCTCCTTATTATACTCAATCTTTGACGTCTAGGTGTGTGTTCGTGTATGATTGGATGTGTGTGTGTTTCTGTTCTGTTTTTTTTGCACACATCTCGCTAAGCTCTCTTTGTTGCCGCCTCGCCATATGGCTGCCACACACTGTAGCGACACCACAGCGTGCCGCGGTGAGTCCTGCGTGCATGCGTTCCCACTGCGACCCCACAGCGGGGGATAATGCAATATTATGGTCCTGCCAGGGAACAAGGCCAGTCTGTGACGCTCCCCACGCTCAGCCGAGGCCCGGAGTCCCGTCAACGGCTCCACGAGTGTGATCGAAAAAGGCCTCTAGAAGGGAGCTGGAATAAAAGGTTTTACTTTTATCATAGAATACTTTCAGTTTTCTAATCCACCAAATCATTATTGAGTTTGCTGATGTTAAGCTACTGTTTAAGGTAAAAAGCCCTCCACTTGCAGACCCTTGTGAAGAAGCTGCAGGAAATTCTGAGTTAGTTCCAGAGATTAGTAACCAAGTGTTACTAAGATTTGATCTGGATGAGGACATTTTTACTTTAGCGGATCAGTTTTGAATATTTTATGAAAGGAATTGCAATAGAATAAGAAGCCACACTGAGCTGTTAAATGAGGAGGTGCAGGTGACAGGCACCGCGGGTGACAGGTACCGCAGTTTCGGGCGAACATCAAACATCACACTTGTCTGCGAGGTAAACAACACCTTTTAGCGTGTCACCCTGGGAAATGACGCACGCCGTGTCTGCATCATGGGATGTATTCAAAGTCGCTCCCGTTTTTCCAGCCGGATGACATTCATCTGCAATCGACTGTTGAAAATCCTGTGATGAGAACATTGACCTACAACAGACAGATAGCTGGAGCTTTGTGTGTCTTCATTTGAGTGCATCAGTTATTCATTGTTTATTAATTGTTTCAGGAATCAACATTGTAATTTGGGACATCCTCGTGTTTCTGCCTTTCCATCTCCCTTTGCTACGATAATGAGCCATGTTACACTCTTCCTCTCCTTCCATTTTCTTTCCATCTTATTACACATTTTTTTTTCATTTCATCGGTTGCACATCAAACAAATTACCCTAAGATGGAAGACAGAGTGAGACAAAGCTTGAGAGGCAAAAGATGGCCATTAATGGCAGACAGGATGACAGCGTGGGTGAAAGAGTGTGAAAAAAATCATGGGGCAACGGGGTGGAAAAGAGAGAGAAATGCAGAGATAGAAGAAATGATAGATATTGATAAGAGCATATGAGAAAAGCATGCGTGTGAAAAACCTGCAGAGCCTTTCCCATATCGTCCCAACTGTGCAGAGGTTTACAAAACAAATGTAGCCAATTTCTAATCCTGTCCATTAGCAGCAGAGGTAATAATCTCATTTGAGAGTAGCGGATATTGTTAACATCCCTTGCTCCAGAAACATCAGTTAATACATGATAAGCAAACATAGTTAGCGCTTTATTGCCACAGCACAAACACAGCTAACCGCCATAAGCCTCATTTTGTATTGCTTGGCCATGAGCAATGCTAATTCCTGTTAAGGCTGCCAGGTATTACTGACACAGAGAACAATGCTAAATCCCCGTTAGCGAACCCCAGCCACTGCAGGGGCTTAGCTCAGCTTGGGTTTCCATTAGCCTGGCAGTATAGACGTACGCACACACGGACAAATGCATTGTCTCACACGCACTCACACACACACACACACACACACTCACACACACACACAGACTCCCTTCCTTCCCATTAACCTGCTGGAGCCCCTGTGTGGCTGGGAAAGAGAACCCTAATTTGTCAGCCTGCCGTGGGTCTCGGAGCTGAAGGTCATTAGCAAATAGAGTTCACCTCTAATTACTGCTGGACTTCCTTTCGCATGAGTGCACATATGTGTGTGTGCGTGTGTGTGTGTGCATGCATATTCTATATGTTGTCTATATTATGTGCTTTTATGTGAACCTACATCAAACATTACATTAGACATTTGCTTGCCTGTGTGTTTTTTATTGTGTACTGCAGCTGCATTCATGTCTAGGCTGTGTATTAGAAGCAGAACGACTAAATTCACATTATCAAAAAATATAAATGAGTCCAAAAGTTGAAGGCTTCATGTCCCATACATTTGTATTGCAAATGCATTGATTCCTTCCTTCTTTGCCTTCCTGTTTCTGTCTCTGCCTGTCTCTCCTCTACTGTGGTCCATTTCTCTCTTTAACTGTCTCTCTCTCTCTCTCTCTCTCTCTCTCTCTCTCTCTCTCTCTCTCTCTCTCTCTCTCTCGCTCTCTGAGCACTTATTGATGATGGTATTATATTAGCTATCAAACTAGTACAGTCCTCCATAGCCCCATACCCCCCCAGACCAAGATAAATATATCTATATTCTCAAGCCAACATTGTATTCGCAGGGTTCAGTTAAGTCACCAACACTGCATTTTACCACCTGTCAGCAATCCATAGTTATTTATTCCTAGAGGTTTAGCCTGATGATGTATGAGACGGGCAGATATGAGTCAATGGTCATGGTCGAAATGGTCTCCGAAGCCCTTGTCGGGATTCAATATTCCACTCAAGGACACTTCAGCAGTGCAGATGCTTGATGACAGAGAGACTTTCATTTGGATCCTCTGTGTGAAGGGCAGTGTCTTTATCAGTGGGACACCATGCTGTCAGCTTCAACAATTGATCTAATGTCTAAAAATGAGTTGTGTACCAAGGTTACCACTCTGAAAGCTCATTGCATTTGTTTTTTGTAAGTTTTTTGTTTGTTCTGTTTGGCAGAATACCAGGATTTGCAAAGTTTCAAGCTAGCACAACTTGTATTAAATATTAGTAATTCCCTCACTTTTTTTTAAGCAAAGACAAATATACAAAACATTCAGATAGTAGGATTGTCAAATCCAAACAACATGCAAGGTCACATTTGCTGCTTAAAATTAAAAACTAGCACCAGCAACAGATTATCAACTATAGCTAATAAATCTACTCTATAAGTAACTCACCCAAAGCCACATTTTTTGGGGGTTAAATTCCTATAAATAAATACATATCACATATATAATTTAAGCCTATCAACTAAAGTTTCTAATTCAGGACCTAAATAATTTGTCGCTCATGAAGAATATGGTATGCCGAATTAAGTTACACTATCTGTTTTACTCTGTCAAATACATCATTTTATGTCTAATGCTGCTCATCTCGTTTTCAGGTTGTGCATAGGTTGTGAGCATTATTTAAACTACCACTCATAACTAGCCTATATATTTTCATTGTCTTAGTGAACCAAAGGGAACTCCTATTGATAATGCAATCTTTGCTTTTTTTAATAGCTTTTATACTTACAAATGTTAAAATCTAAATCTTAATGGATTTCATATAGCAACATTGAATGATTCATCAAATGTGTTCCAGCCCCAGCTCTGTAACACTTGTATGGCAAGGTTAATTGGGTATGTGCATATAGCACCTTTGTGGCAGCATGTGCATCCATGTGTGATCTTAAAACGCATGCCACACAAGTATTTTACCACCCGTCAGAACATATTCTTTCCGAGCAAGGTAGAGTTTAGGACTGACAAAGGGGTGGAGGGCAGTGGAGGGAGTGGTATTATGAGCTTCAGTTGCCAGATTGGCAGCAAATCTTCTTTATGAGCACACAGGAGAGTAGAGAGGAAGACTCACGCTTTCTCCCTGACTTCTAAGGGAAATATGTGGGGCTCTTCCAAACCACATCGGCCAGTGATTCACTGATTGCTCTAATGTTGAACCACTGTGCAGGTACTAACAGTGGAGGCAGTGGAGACAAACGGTGCATGTTTTAATATTTGCAATACACATGTGATACTTGGAAATCAGGTTCACATTCACATGCGCCATAATGGACAAGCAGGCAGTTAAATGATTGCACACGGGGAGTATGTTTGTTTTGCACATTCAAATTCACACACATGCCGCTGAGGTGCTAATTTGCAAGGACGCGCACGCACGCACACACACACACACACAAACACACACACACACACACAAACAGGCAAAGGTAAACATATTTGTGTTGTGATAAATTTAATTGGTGTGGTTCTTCCCTATTTACGATATACCAGAGACAATTTCACACATGGGATCTCATGCTCCAATTTCTCATTGCGGTGATATGGGGGGAGGAGTGTGTGTGTGTGTGTGTGTGTGTGTGTGTGTGTGTGTGTGTGTGTGTGTGTGTGTGTGTGTGTGTGTGTGTGTGTGTGTGTGTGTGTGTGTGTGTGTGTGTGTGTGTCCTAGCACATTAGCACCTCTGCATGGCATATGTGTGCAACTTGATAATGGAGCAGGCAGAAACCTGAAAAGTTAAGCGGATGTATGCTTATCTTGCATCCGTTTTAATGGGCATCATCGTATGTATTACCTTAGTAAACATTGTTTGAGTTGTATGAGTTTATGGTCATCAAGATCCTATTCAAAATGAATTGGTTTCAAGAACCAAGGTCCCGATGGCCAAAATTCAAGATGGCGACGGCCAAAATGATGAACTTGAGGCTTCCACAATTGAATGGCTGACATCACATTGACTGTGTCCACTTCTCATATACAGTTTATGTATTAGAGACTGGAAAATGCATGGATGGATAATCCACCATCAATAACCACTGGTAAAATTCAGCCAATTACTTTGGAGTATGCTCTGACAGTAGACAGGGATACAAATGTTTAGTAATATAATATGTTTCAGTTGTAACATTTATGTTAAAGTACAGTCAAATTATAATTAAAGGCATTATTTAAACCCTTTGCAACTGTGTATCAAACTACACTTAAATAGTTGTGGGGCTTCTGTGGCCTAAATTAATTCCCTTGCTCAAGACCATTGTTAATTGGAATCCAGTAGTGTAATTGAGGGTATATGCAAGTATAGATTACCTATCCGTTTCACTTTCTTGACATGATGGATAATGTTGATCAACCTAATTAGAACTGGCATGCTGTGGCGGCCAAAGAATTCCTCAACCCTGCAGCTTCACTCGATGAATAGCAACTGCAGCCTGTTTATTTTCCAAATATGGTAAACTGCATCATTGGCATTACTCTCCCAATTATCAGATTACGTGACTGCCTTTTCCTTTAACAACAAGACGAAAATCAAATATTTTTTTTAGGCAGAACAAGTTACATTTCCTAAATATTTCCATAATGTTGTTGATAGAGTATATTGATACTGATAGCATTGGACTACATATATTTCAGTACCTAAGTGTTTGGTCTTCAGACATGTCAGACTCAACAGGTCTCATGACAGTAGAGTTCTTCACCATTCTCGCATGCGTGTTTCTGTTTGAGCTCCTTTGATACCAATATACCCCACTAACCAATCAGCCAAATCCCCAAATCTCACTATGTGTGATGGTTTTTTAATGGCCTCTGAAATGAAGCCATTCCTACCTGAGGAACTATGGGAAATAATTATTAATCCTCAGTTGTCATGAGCATTGCACAGTGACCTTACTGCACTAGAAAGAAAAGAAAATTGGCTTCCATAGTCTTCCTTCGGTTCTGCAACATTAGTGTGAAAAAGCACTTACTTTCCGAGATCTCCGAGGGCAGGGTGTGCTTAGCTGTGTGTTCCTTCTTTGTAGACGCATCGTGGTGCAACAGCCTCAAAGAAACAGTTTGACCATTATCTGACAAATACCACACAACAACAGGCAGTGCACCAGTAGAAGGGAAGTGTGTGCATTCTGTTGGATAACATGTTTTGTTTTGTTTTTTTCCAATTGCTTTACACAAACTTTTGTAGCCCATTGTGTGAAAACTACACACACAAGCCGAGTAAGACAAAACGCTTGGAGATAAACACCTCACTTCAATGTCAAAATGAAACTCTGCAGTCAAAATCTCACAATCCCTTTTTAAGATTGCATTTTTCAAACAGAATGATACAAAACTACGCAGATTAAATAACTCTTTCAAGGCAACAACAACAAAACATTGATATACTTGATACAAAACACTGCTTCCATTAGTACTTTGTCTATCATACAGGCTTCTGTGAAAGATTGTTCCAGTACAGTCCATCTACTCTCATTACAGTCAACACAAAAATAGAAAGGCTTCAAAATAGCTCGTGAACCTTGTTTACGTTTGCAGGTTTTCACGACAACAAAAAAATCTAAATTTACAAAAAGCAGTTTGAGACTCTTAAGTCATACATTTACATTATATTGTAGCATACTCACATCCATCCATCCATCCATCCATCCATGTCTTAGCTGTGCTGAAATAAGACACACGCCTTTGTGTAATTAAAGAAAGAAGTTTGTCTTGACTTTTCTGCGTATTGTGTAAGACTTTTAGTATGTATTATTCATTTTCATAAAAGAACACACTGAGCATGAAAGAGAATTAAATGTATATTTGAGGACCTTCGACTGCTTTAGGAGCAACTCACAGTAATTCCTTCACCGCTGGAGAAAAAGTGCAAATAAATTATTACATGATCAATGAATGAACTGAACATATTAATTTTCACAAAGAAAGGGTAACAGTAATGATACAAAGCAAAACAAGTGCTGTAGTTTCTGCTTGCTAAAAATGAGCTGAAATGCACTTTGCCAAAGACATCATGTGCATTATAGTCCAGTTATCTTGGGATTCTGGTGAAATATTGGTCATATCTACACTCATATCCTGTTCAAATGTGTGCTTTTACTGATCTACTGCATTGCTCCACTATTGGATGGCTTGTATTTATTTTTTAGTTATTCACATGGGGGCCATTTCTTGCCTTTTTCATTTTTTAATGACTCCTTCTGCCTTCCTTTAGAAATACATGTATTGGAATATTTTGCTTTATTCATAGTTAATTCTATTAAATAATCACTACATTTAAATTTCTTTTCTGAATATGCCAATCTTTTAAACTCTCCTTCACACAAGAATGCGACAGGAAGGCAGCCGTTGATTGCATAATGAGCACCGCACCTTAATCAGGTGCTAATGACATTCAGATTGTGAGTGCAAATTGAATAAAAGAAGTCGTGAAAAATGTCCCTGGCACTTTCGTGTATGGATTTAGCCGCATCACCACACCCACCCAACCCCGTTTATTCTGGGAGCCACCTCAGCTTGCCACGTTGTAGCTGTTGGCTGTGCTGCGCTATGCTTACCAGATGAACAAGACACACGCGTACATAAACACTTTCTCTCATTTACTCCCTTGTTGTCATGCTGTTTGTTTTTCTGTCTGCTATCGCTTGTGCCTCAACTGTCTCTCTCTCTGCCAAGCTCTCTGCAATTTTAACCTGCCATTCCTCTGTGCTCAAACACACACACACCTTTACACACTCTTCTGAAGGTAGAGTGTATCAGAGAGAGACAGAGGGTTATGCTTCATGCAGCTCTGAGCAGATCAGCCCTGGTTTAGAGTTCACTAAATCAGGCAGGTATAACCGATCTGACCTGGCACTGAGTGCACATGTCAAACAGCCAAGCCTATTGCCACAGGATGACATAGAGTGAGACAAATATGCAGAGGGAGATGACATTATACAGGGTGTAAGAGGAGATCATTTGAATGTTTCGCAACATTTCATGGTGCATGTGTCTTTGGATGTCGGGGGACTGAAAGTTTTGATTTGAATCAGGATTCCACAGATTAGCGTACACAGTGAAGCAGACGTGGGACTGATCAGGGACATCACTCCCGTGATGTTTGAGGAGCCTCTTCACCCCCATGTCACATTCTGCTTTTCTTTTTTCCACACGTTCTCTCTCTCCGGCTTATATTGTTACAACAAGACTAGTGCCAGCACTGTTTCGTTTGTCATTGTGACCATGCTTTGAACACCTTGGACAACAAAGTTATTTGCAGAACCTGGTCCATGCTTTCATATTCATTTGGATCCATATTGGTCATGCACCAAGAAAAGTAATGTGGCTGGTTGTTAATAAGCTATTTGCACAAAGTGTGCTGTAAAGCGCTTCAATACTCTCTCATTGACCATGTGCTTGACCTATCTCTTTGTTTGTGGTTGTAATTAGTAAGATCCAATCTTTGTCTCCTAATTTGTATTGCTCCACCTACCTACTATCTGTGTCCCGTTTACTCCCTTGGCTAAAATTCATCTACCCCTCTGCCAAACTTTCCAAAAAATGCATCAAAAACACCAGGGGGCACAATCTGTCACCACAGACCTCCCATAAACCAGCCCGAGGCACCATGGATTACCAATGACATAGCGAATCAGTCATCATGAGTAGCCCTTTAATTACTGGCATACATAATAGATGAAGTTATACAGCAGGCCCACGCGGGTTTATTGAGCTGGTCAGCCTAACTGAATGTTAGACTGAGAAAGGGATCGTAGTTACATTATTGGACAAACTGAAATAGTGTTGACCAGTGTTATGTACAACAAACTGGTTAGAAGGGCTTGATTAGGAGAGGAGGAACTGCTGCCATATGATTTCAGGATCTTTAAGGAGGTAGCAATAGTGATTGGATATAGAGAATGAGGGCTTAGTTCCCAGTGAATTGGTTTATCTAAATTATAGTCTTTCAAATTGCCAATTGACATTCCAAAATGTTTGTTGGGACCAAATGTTTGCTCTAAAATATCCTTCCAACCCAGTGTCTCATGCAGCACCCGGTGATGGTTTTAATAGTTGTTGCATTTTACTTCCAAATGTGTTCCTTAGTCTCTGCCTTTAGACAGCATGAGTTCATGGCCAACCTTAGTCACAATAGCAGCTTGTCCAGCATTGATCATTTTATCCTTTCTTCTGGTTGTTCTGATGAAGCTGTAGTCTACATTTTGTAAATCTGTTGGAAAGCATGTTTGTTTTTGCAGCATTCCAAAAGTTTGTTTTAAATTTCACAGATGTAACTGTAGAGAGGAAGAAAAAGGAAGAAAAGGTGCACATGAGTGTGTGCGTGTTGTTAGATGTCTGTCCTTATGTGTGGTTGCTTCATGCAAAACATCTCATTATGCGCTTGGTCTGTGCACACATTGGCACAGGGCACAAGATCTGTTGACAAAAATGGTTTGGTGAGGGTTCCAAGACATGAAAAATGAATCCGGACCAAAAAATTTAGATTACCGGCTCAAGCAAAGGAGCTGGCAAGCCTGGGGGTGGTGGTGGGTAGTTGGAGGGTGGTCGGGAAAGGCAGGGGATGGGAGGGGTGAAAGAAAAATAAGCAAGATTGAAAGTGTGTAATGTGCAGCATGAAACAAGATTTTTTTAAATAAAACATATTCCAAGAATGAGGAAAGAAATAGCTAATTACATTTCAGAATCCCCCTACTAACAAATAAACTCACAGACCATACATGAGGAAAAATACAGAAGGCTGTAAGAAGTGTGAGAGACATGAATGAACAGAGATTATAATAACAAGAAGGGCTGGACAATGTGGATTCAAATCCGATCATGATATATTTTTTGATATTGATCGATGTCAAAACGGATACACAATATATATTAAATAATAGTAATGAACAATTCATAGATTTAAGAATGTTATCCAAGGACAGCACTAATGAAACCAGAAGGATAATTATCGTATATTATATACATTTATTGATTATCATGCTGGGGATTGATCACGTCACTTGCTGGCCACCTCACTGATGCATGCTACTTTTGCAGATGGCCAGACTATATGCTGCTGACACTCATAACATTCTCAGTGTATATTGTACAAACCCAAGCTCACAACATAAACCATTAAAGAATAACAGAACAGAGCGTCAATAGTTTTCAATCATCTCTTATAATATTGTGAGTACGATTATAGTTTCCATAGTTTTTGTGTAGCAGTGAACACAACTGTGCTGTTATTAATAGCTGTCAGTTCCAAGTGGTTTAACATCATTCATACACAGAGAGAAAGTGGGCTTTTTAAGAAATAATATAACAGATGTGACACCATTGCTGGCTACAGGCAGACTGTTCGCTCCAGAAGCACATTTCTCTGCGAAGGTCAACAAGTCATTCTACACCTTTTTTGCGCCTCTCTCTGTGTGTGTGTGTTTGTGTCCTTTCAATCGCATAACGCAATGGCGATAATGGAAAAACACCAACATTGTGTAATACATATTCTTGATGGGATTTAATTTCTTCAGAAATATGATAACCTCTCCTTACCTGTGCCCTTTTTTTCACAGAACAAATTTCACCTTTGGCACATTGTCATAGAGTTAAATGGTCATTTTAATTCCCACTGGGTGCTGTGTGAATTGAAATTGGACGGGCTCTCACCCTGGGGTCTAGATGATTGTTATTCACTCCACTGCCATCCGGTATTTCACGCCGCAAGGCTGTGGGAGCCCTGTGCAGAAAGGTACATCATTTGAGTTAGTTTTGATATCCCAGTTATACCGAGTGTGTAGCTAGATATGCCCGGGTTGGATTCACAAAACCTTCAGGTGTGTGATCTGGATGTGAACCGAAATGTTTGACAGTGTCAGGAAAATTGTTTGTTATCCGTTCTTAGGAGCAGCAGGAGATCTGAGTCGAGTCAGTTTTCCAATACAATTTCTGTAGTTTTTATACCAGATATGAATGCAGGACACGATCCACAGTCAGAAAAAAAACATTTCAATTTTAACCTATAGAATGAACATGGTAATACTTTGTGTCTGTTTGTCTGCTTGGTTGTTTCACTTCTTTTGGTGCCGCTAAGTACTTGACTACAGTCACCGGAGCATCTTTTATAAAAGCTGTTTGTTATGTCCTTTGTTCTTCCTTTTGATTTGACAAGTGAGCTTCTGGACTGGTTCGTGATTGTACCTGATGCTTGTTGAACTGTGTTGTGTTCACAGACTGTGGAGCTTCCAAGACTTTGAAGGTCAACTGTTCAAACCGAGCCTCTCAAATACAAGAGGCGACCCGAATCATTTCATTGTTTTTATACCACACAATACTGATTGGCAGTTATTCGAGATGAATGTGCCCTGTGGAGTTTTCTGGAAAACAAACAGAAGTTATAATTATATTCACTGTTGCTCTCCAAAGCATGCCTTTAGGTCTAACAAAGTGCATTTCCTTACTCATAATCCGTTTGCAAGAATGTATTTTACATCCAGTAATGTTTACATCCTCATTCCCATTTTTAAAACATTAGGAATTTCATTTTTTAAAATCCACTCTGCCGAGGTGTCCATGACCATAACATGTCATACAACGACTCTTACTTGTGTTTACTTCACAATTTTTGCTTTGGAGTGAAGTCACTGGCAAATGGTAGGAGCAACCATCTGTAATGCCAATTACTGAGGCCTTTTTCTCTGCTCCGGAACATCTGTTAATCTGTGTACTATACATCTATGTGAAGCCCACCAGGGAGCTGCTGTCGCAAGATTCCAGGTGTACATGACAACACGCATATGTAACTGCTTTCTAATTAGCAAATGGCCATTTGACCGTTTTTTGAAACTCTGTCTCTCTGACCCCAAGAAAAAGAGGAGCAGCTTCAAGAGTTTATAATATATACTTTAATATATTACAAGATGAAAATTCATAGATACCCCATGTGACAGAGGGTATCAGGTCTATGATGCTTTTGTTTACACTAACAAAAACCAGCAGAAAACAAATCTGTGTAAAGTTTAGTAAGCATTTTTTGTAGGCTGACAAGTTAAAGAGTCCTATATATGTCCAGCAGTTATCAGCAGCACTAGAGCAGCTCATCCCTTCATCAGCTCTTGCCAAAGAAAACCTCTCATTGACCGATGGAGTGCATCACACAAAAATAACTGAGATAGACCATATTGAGTTTATAAATATCACAGAAGAAATGAGATTGCTGCAGAAAACTTCTACAGCAAACACAGTTTAATTAAAGAGCACCTCTCAATCTGCTCCAGATGGACTTTGTTAAACTGAAGCATGAATGTGGGCAAACGTGTAAAAATGAAAGCGGAGGACTCACCAGAGACCTAAAGCATGTGCAGACGGAGACTCACTGGCAGTTTGGGTCATCGGTCTGCATTTCCAACAGCTGTTGACCCTTTTGACAGATTTCACTGTGTTCATGACTTGAGTCCAGAAAAGCCCCCGAGTCGCCAAACTTCAGCATTCAGTGTTGTTTAGGTGACAGACTTGACAGCGCAATGCTAAAACTGCGAATGCAATAGTTTCAAAGTAATTTAATAACTATAGCAGATTTTTTTGTGGGTCTACTTAGCAGTCTGACAAAGAACATTTGGTGGTTTTGTGAATGCCATACCTGCGCCGAAAGGAAACTCGAGACAACTGCAAAGGGTGAAATGATCCCCTAATGTGCTGCAAAGCAAACCGCTTCTTGCTGCTCCTGTGGTATTTGCACATATTCAAATTAGGTAATATGCATACATTTTGTGCAAAATTTGATCATTTTATGCAAATGAGCATAGCAAAAACAGTGCAATTCACAAAGGCAGCTTTTGTACTGGCCATTGATAATTGCAATCAAATGCAAAAAAAAAAGGGCAAACTGCACTGAGCTGTGTTTAGACTCTAATATCTTAAGTGCAATATCTTTTGTGAATTGCAATGCGGCAGTTGGCGAGTTGAATGGCCACAGTCCATGCTTTGTGTGTACCCATCAATGTTCTTCACTGACAGACTAACTTACTGACCCCTATGTTTACATGCATGCAAAAGGTGAACATTTAGTGGACTTGTCCGTCCAAATCATTTATTTGATGATTTTAAAAATGTGCATTGATATAGTCCTTTGAGACAGTACTCCTTAACTCTTTGTCAAGGCTATTTACCTGAATGGCTAATGTGACAGGTACAGAAAATCATTAAAGTAGTTTCCGCCTGCCAGTTTTTTGTGTTATTTGCCACATTCTGGATGCCAAACTGTAGCGTCGTGGCCGCAATTTCATGCCAACTGATTTTTAGGATGTCATAGATTTCCCCCTGACTGTATTATGCTCTGTTTGCATCCAACTTCTTTTAGCTCCAGTGATGTGGCAGCAATGTAAAGTCCTTTGAACAAGCTGGCCAAACCATGTCTATCTATTGCTCCGTTCCTGAACGGTAGCAGCCAACTGACACATCTCCTGGTGGCTATTTTCCCAAATTCCAGTTATTTACCTAGCTGGGAAATGTCTTGGTAGGCAGCCATTTTCATTTGCTTTCACCGCCCTGTCTTCTTTTTTCCATTCCCTCTTTTGCATCTTATCTGTGTCGTTCCGTCCTCACTGCATCTCCCTGTTTCTTCTCTCTTATCATACCATCATGCGTAAAACTATCTTTCTCTTCCTCTCTGGGGAATTGGCTGACATTTGCTCTTCGATATTGTAGTAATTTGCTTGCCCTAAAGTACATGACATGACATGACATACCCTACTTTGCACTTCAGACGTGGGCAAATATCAGCAACGACGATCTCTGCATTCATGAATGTGTTCTACGTTTTCGTTACAAACCAGGTGCCGGTCACAAGTGACACTGAGCAAACATGCACTATTTTAGTTTCAATACTTCTTGGTATTGGGATATTGTGATCGATAGCCTTAAAGGTATTACATTAAGTAATGCTACCCAGCCCTACATGTAGGTAACAGTACTTCATTTGTATACTTCCATAATCTATTTACCTTACAGGATCACAGGGCAGTATGTGTGCTGTAGCAGGTGGCACTGTGATATACCAGTGAATTATTGATGGTTATGATCCTAGATCACTGTGCTGTTATTTAATAATCTCACTTGTGTATTAGTATTTCTTGTAAAGGCGCGTTCTTTTGAGATGCTTAAAAATGGGGAAACAGACCGTGACAGATTTAGTGCCAGTAATTTCAAGGTCGTAGCCTAACACAAATTCCCTACTCAGCCCTTAATTCAAAATATGTAGCAAGCTCCCTGATATAAATTGTCTTTTAATTTGTCTATCAACATGCATATTTGCTATGAATGGCCAATTCAGATTGAAAAAAATAGGAAATGTGCTGCTTTTTTTCCAACACTGAATATGTTCTTATATTGAAGAAATGCGGCATATACAGTAGATGAGTCCCAACGCTGTCAAAAGGTTTCACTACAACAGCAACCAACATTTTTGTTTTCACTGCTTTGTCCTCGGTTGTTTGTGGCCCTCCCATCATCAGGACCAATCCAACATTCTTATGAGCAAAGGTTGAAAACGCTGCAACAACAATATCAGCATATGTATTACCTTATAATGCAGTATATGTTGACATTATACCCTTAGAGAGGGTCCCATGCTAATTTAAAACAGTTTGCTTTTGTGTGTGCATCACTGTAGACACACACTGTACAAATGATCATACCCTGCGGACGCTCTACTGTTGTCAGTCATCATTGACGTGCTTTAGCTTTCACAAATGAACTTGAACTTGAAAAACTGCTATGACGAACACTGCTATAGTGTAATATAGATATGAATGTATATCTAATGAATATATGAATTGCTCTCAGCATTGACATGACATACTGGTGACATTGGTCTTGGTTCTGTGAAGATACAATATGAATAGCCTTGTTCCATTGGTTTGTAAAGTTGTTGCCACCACATTTTTGCTTGCTAGTTAATTCTTTTAAAAGGTAGACTCAAGGCTAAAAAGCACATAAGTGAAATAGGATAGTTCAATGTGCTCTGTGTGCATATCTGTACATTGTTTTTTAGTACAGCTCAGTTCTAAAGCAGTAAATTGTGGAGGTTTTGGTCTTTTGTGGGGCAATTACTGTGATCCTGACCTTGTGAGCAATGTAAAAAGTTAAATTTAAGTACTATTATACCTCAAAGACTAAAGCTCCAGTCGAGCTTTTGTATAACTGTATATATTCTAACTACAAGCTTAGCCCTGAAGGGTTTTTATATGAAAATAAAATATTTTATGAACATTGAAATTGAAATTAGCCTAAACTAACTAAATCTCAAAAGACTAATAACTGTATTATATTCTTTAATGATATGCATGTGTCATAAATCATGATGCAAAAGTATTGTAGCTCTATTTGCAGTTGGTCCCAAGATGAATCCAAGCAGCATGCTATAATGAAGTGGGAGTCGAATTAATTGCCCTTGGGGCATAATGTACAGAACAATAGCCATCAGACATATTCTACAATTATTGTGCAATGCACAAGGCAAGGGATGCCATTATATAAGTCATGATTAAGAAAGTAGAACAGACTGGGATATCAGCACAACCAGTAACAACAGTTACAGGAGAAGCACACGGCAGAGCCAGAGGTGTAAGATGGATTTAGTGTCCGCTGCTAAACTGACCCCCTCATTAAAATTTTACACATGCCTGCAGATCTTTTGGATCAGCTGATGTCTACGCAGAGTTCTTCATGCCCATGCAGTGCACTGTGGTGGTGAAATCAGTGGGCGATGCATGGGGGCAGAATATGTTTAAATTGAATCAGCCGCTTTGTAAACAAAGGCAGTAATATGGTAACACAGCTCAGGAGGGGTTGCCATTATCACATTTGGAGACTTAAGTGTCAAGGGCTTTACGTGATAATGGCTCGGTATATTCCAGTCTCTGATTTCAGAGGCTAAACACGTTTTCATCCAAGCATGCTTTCACACATAAATCCAGCCAATGATGTGCTATATATTTTTTCCAATATCATTTGTGTCTTGCATGCAAGTATTAACCGGTTGGTTAAGTATCATTTTTTTATTACCCAATCACTAAAATCGTTCACATAGTAGTTTCCCCTCATCAGAAAGTTAAGGAGGCTCAGAGGAAATAAACTCTAGGCACTACATTTTTCTCCACGCTTCCACACCTCCACACCTTCCAAAATCCTCTTTCTCTCCATTAACTCCGCTCTCCAATTCCATTCATTCCTTTCCTCTCAGCAGTTATTCTATGCAATGCTGTCTTTGCGTGTCTGTGACCTATGAAATATATTCAAGTGCAGCTAGAAGAAGACATTGCTGAAAACCAATAGAGATACCCCTGAGGCTGAGGCTGCAGGAAAGGCATAGTGTATGTCACAGGCTGTATATGACTGCATCTTTTTCAGTGCAAGTGTATCTGTCTCTGAGGCTTAATGCAGGAGAGTTAACACTCTTACAAAAGAAGGAAAACAAAATCATGTATGTATGGCTTTTTCAAGACTGTAATGAGTCTGTTGCCCAAACAACAAATTAACTGTGCACACTCTGCTTCTCCACTCATTGCGCATCACCGGTGTCTTCCACAAGCTGCTAGCTTGACAGCCGTGAATGCTAGCAATTGCCATGTTCTTTGTGTACATTCATAATGATAACTGAGGGGAGTGGCTTTGAAGAGAGGCCTGATGGGACGGGCCATCAGTGTTACAGACCTGGCAGCACTCTTGCTCAATTTAGCAACCTTTGGAGCTAGGGTTAGCAACACTGGTCTGGGTTCTGGTCTAGCCTACTCTTGCTGCTTTCTCAAGGTTACTAACCCTAGCTATAATGTATGGAGGCTCATTTCTGTGAAAGGCTACCAAAACAAAAGAAGACACATTGACGGGATGATTGTTTTAGGAAGTGTGTGAAACAGATATTTGGCAGGAGGAGAGCGGGTTAACGTTAGCTGTTAGCGGCCGAGGGAATTATCCCCATAAGGAATCATTTCCGATACACGTGGGAACATATCACAAGGTGCGCTGGCATGAGTCACATCCATTGACATCAGCTCATCTGACTCCTTTTAAAAGCACTGCAATCCCTTGCATCAGATGCAAACAGTTATGTAACAGAAAAAAGGGCCATAAGCAGATGTCCCTCCTTGCAAGGAGCACTTGAAAAGGTGTGAATACAACCACTCATGCCAATATGCTGTATTACACAGTTTAAGTGGATGCAGATATAGTTTTTTTTACCAAATAACACTGCACAACCTTTTTTCTTTAGACACTGCCCACTAACATTCATCCCTGCACATGCTTGTGGCAGTCACCTAATGCTTGCCAGGGGATTTTACCACTATGCCAGTGCAAGGTCAATATGCCAGAGACCCCATTACTTCCCATGCGTGTTCATAACCTGTGTACCACCTGTAAAAACAGACAGGTATGTAAAATATGGACTTCACTTTTATGCCAGGAGGAAGGCTGCAGGCCTTCTAGATCTGACTGCCCCACATACACACTCAACCACATCACACACTTACACAGTGGGGCATGACAGAGAGCTATTGACTGCCTACCTGGCCTGACAGACCATTCACAATTTCTCTCTGTGTGAAACCTTATATACTTGAAGAGGTGAGTGTGTTTGTGTGTGAGTGAGTGAAAGAGGTGAATTGAGAGGGAGAAGGAAAATGACTTCATGACTCTGTGTGTGAGTGTGTGTGTGTGTGTGTGTGTGTGTGTGTGTGTGTGTGTGTGTGTGTGTGTGTGAATGTCAAGAATATGTATTTGTGTATTTCCCTGGATTACTTTTGCTGCCTCCTTGTGTCTCATGCATACAGTAGTTGCTTTCTCAGATTTCTTTTGCAGATGCCAAGAGTTGCAAGTTGACATTGAGGTCGGCTTGGACTGAGCACTGAGTACTACAGTACTAGTATTTCTAACTGTTTCCATCATGGCTGCTCCAGGTCATTGGAAAGGTGGAAATGTGTTTCTGGACTCAACGTCTATGATTCCATTACATTTAACGTAGAATATCAGGCAGAAAGGGCTATTGCAAAGCTCCTGGACTTTCCAGTAAAATGTCTTTGGGTCCAAAGGCGATCATTTTAGTTTTATCAATGTTTACAGTAAGCTGGGATTTTTTTTCTTTTGTTGGCATATCCAATCATAGATTCATTACTCATTGCTTGTATGGGATTGTAGTCATCTGGTGATATTGTTCCATACATTTGTGTCATCTGGAAAATGAAGTTAGGATAAATAAGATCAGAGCCTTGATTTTTAAATCTGATCTACTGGCAATGGAGCAATCCAGGGTTTGACTTATTCAACATACTTTTCGTTTTTTTTTCTTCTTCTTTCCTAAATCAATTATGCATCCTTAACTGGCTACAAGGCCAGACTGCTTGTTAGGGCGGATATTTTGCAGTTCAGCATTGATGCATAGTCTCTAATTCTTGTAAAATATACTAATGTTCTGCCTTTTCTCTTTTCCTCCCCTCCTTCCTCTTCATTCTCTCCATTTCCACTCTCTCTTACTATCTCTCTCTCTCCCTTCACTCTCCCTGCGTCTTCATATTGTTTCTCTTTCCACAGAGAAGTGTGATGAAGCTCTTGCCTCTCCTCTCCCTCACACAGCCTTCACCAGCTCATCTGTCTTCTCCAACGGATATGCAGCCGGATATGCCAAGCTCAACAGGAGAGGAGGTAGAAACACACACACACACACGCACACACACACACACACACACACAAGATTGATGTACATACACCCATGCTGTAGGGAGAGGAGTAAATATATAATTCAGGTACATGTGCATACGTCCTTATGAATGATTTCACAGATGACACACTGAGAAGTTAATGTCCAGCCTTCACAGAATGACATGTTCTATAGTGCTGCACAGCTGCTCTCCCCCCCCCCCCCCCCCCTCATGCTTCTCTCTCTCTCTTTCTCTCTCTCTCCCTCTCCCTCTTTCCTTTTTCTTCTTCTCTATCTTTCTCCCTTCCCTCTCTCAGCTCCAGTCATTATCTCAGTAACTCAGACTGGAGCTCATTTCCACATCAGTCCACAGCAGCCAGAGATAGGACCAGACAATTACACCCCTCTATGTTTATACAATTAATAATTCATACTTTTCCATCTAATATAGTCACACCACAGCTGAGGCAACAGAGCTCTGAGCTGGCAAATAAACACAAGGTAATCTGGTGTGTTTAATCATACCAATAGAAATAGTGCTGAGAGAGGAGAGGCTCCTCCTTTAACAGTGACACCCACCTACAAGAGGCAAAGACGGGAGAGAAGAAGGAACGAAATAAAGGCCAACAAGTCAATGACAGCGTGTTTTCATGTATCTCCTCAAGGATGGAGGTCTCTGAGGAGCGTGTAATGGTTAAAGCATATACATCCAGTTTTTTAACCATTGTTGTTGTATGGACAAGCTACACTAACTCAGTGTTAAATGCACTCACACTATGTCTAAATACATCTAAATATGATCAAAGGAGCCTCTAAAGTTACTTGTTCATTCTGCGGTTTCTGTATGGAGTGAATAATCTTACTCAGCTCTCTCCCTCTTCCAAAACCTGTCACTTTCGGCTCGCAATTAGGAGCCCTACATGTTCTAGTGAGACTGAGTTCTAATACATCTCCCACTTTCAGTGATCCAAAGGCAATTACACGACAGTCAGACCCACCACTGTGATAAACTATCAGATGTTGACTTAAGTGTCCCGAAGTGGAAACATTCGGTACTGAGACAAGTGTCAAAATAGCACAGGGAATGAGGGGAAAAGTATGAAGTTTCATCTCATCCTCTATGTCTCCGTGTCCTCTGGAGAATGACACTGTGTTTTTATGATGAGGTCAACACTTTATTAGCATACGAGGTATGACAAGGGGAGAATATAAAATCAGAGAAGTTCCACAGGAAGGGACCACGAGGTTACGTCCTAATAAAAACTTTGAAACGTGACATATAATCAACTTATCTTTTCCTCCAACAAATCTCGTTTCGTCTGCTGTGAGGGAAGATACTGCTCAAAATTGAAATCAGTGCTGTTACTTCTTGTCCGTTTCTCACACTGAATGCAAAAATGCGTCAATACAAAACAGTAACGCAGATGTCATGGAGCGTGAAAACACAGCTAAGAACAAGCGAATGGCTTACAGATGAACACATGTACACGCTCGCAGACCAATGAAAAGGTACTCTTGCAGGAACACAATCATCTCAAAACACTTGCAATGACGAGAACAGGACGGTACCACATGCTTGCTCACATATACATTCACGCCCGCACAGTCATAGTAGAAGGAGGGGCCCCTCCAAGCAGCTGCATTTGGCAGCCAAATGTGCCATCGGTGGCACGAGTGTGTGCTGATAAGCCAATGTACTCCAATCTCCCAGTGCTAAGGAACAGGGGAGGCACAAAATCAATGGGACACACCACTCATATTAAGCTTGTGTTGTGAATGCTGACAGCTATTAGAGTTTTAGGCTATGGGCTTGTGTGTGTGTGTGTGTGTGTGTGTGTGTGTTTGTGTGTGTGTGTGTGTGTGTGTGTGTGTGTGTGTGTGTGTGTGTGTGTGTGTGTGTTGAGATATTCAATTCTGTGTATGTGTGCATGAAAGAGAGAGCGAAAAGGCCGTAAAGCATTGAGGCATAAACTTTGTCTCACACACACACACAAGCGGTGCTCTACATCCATGTGTTTGTGTTTGATGTGAGAAAGTGTGTGCTTTTAAGAGAGAGAGTGTGTGTGTGTGTGTGTGTCTCTGTATGTATACCTATATACCAGGAAAAAGCTTGGTGGCCATTGCTTCATTTATGTGTTCATTCCGAAGCCAAACACTCTTTGCTAATATCATCATAATGCTAAATGCCTTTCGTCTTTGAATCGAAAACAAAATCACTCACAAGTTGTAACTGCTACGTGTTAACTGTACACTTACATCATGACATCTCATTTGAGACCAGCTCATTTGGATTGTCAGTTTTTTGTGTTGCATTATTGCATAAACTATAGTTATTATTGTAGGAGGAGGATTTCTGCCTCTGGGTTTTGAAGACGGAATAGAGTGATAAAGACTCTGACACTCTCTCTCCATCTGTTGATGTCTATCCTTCTCAGTCTCCCCTTTTTCCCTCTGTTGGCTTCCATCTCTTCCTTTTTTCACATCCCCATCCTTCCATTCACCACTCTTTCTGTCTCCACTTCCTCCATTAATCCTCTTCCTCTACTCTTCCTTAAATGTACATCAACACACGCCCTCACTCTCTCTCTCCTTAGTTCTGGTTCATGTATGAGACAGTGTGAAAAGTGTCAGGCAGAAGGAAAGTTGGGCCCAGTCTCAAAACCCTTTGGTGTTTTTGCACAGAGCGAGGAGGAAGAGTGAGTGAGAGATAGCAAGAAAGAGAGAGAGAGCGAGAGAGATGGGCAAAGAGAGAAATGAGATGGCACCAAATTAAATGTTGTGGATATTTTCCTTCACAACCTCACTGGATAACATTATTTGAACATGGGTCACAGGACATGTTTAATATTGATATTAGCATTTGTTTGATATGATATGAAGAAAACTTGAATATATCGATATCATTTACTGTGGATGCAGCTTAAAATAGAAGATGTACGGCATATGCCCATGCATGGCCATATTTCTGCACAGTGCAGACATGGCCAAGCATGAGATTGGTGCTCGAATCACAAACACGTGGCCACTGATGTTTTCCATTTTATTTTCCCCTCCTCTCTCTCTTTATTCATCTCCCTTTGTATTTCTGTCTCCTTTTGCTCTGTCTGGTCTCTCCCTAACCCTCCATCACACCCCTGTCTCCTCTTTCTTCCTCTCCATCTCATTTTCCCTCTATGCACCTTCTATTCTCTACTGTATATTCTCAATCCCACAATCCATTTCCCCAGCCTGCCCCCTCTCCCTTCACAGACCTCATTATCAATTTGTTTCTTCTTCATTCCCATTTCCACATACACTCTTTTCAAAGTTCTTCCCCAAGTCTTAAAAAGTTGCCCTGTATCCCTCCTTATTCAGACGGAGACTGTCATAACACTGCAGTACAACTGTGCTCTGACTCGCTGCACAATTAACCGGCTTGCTCCGCCCTTTTCATGCATTGCTCTTCACTCTCTGTCTTCTGGCAAAGTTGTTTGATGTCTCTAGTCGTTGCAGTCATCCATCGATAATGGTGGTCCGCTCCTAATTAAATTACTCTGTCTTCATCTGCTCCCTTTGCGCCGTGACAGAAAGATGAAGTACTAGCAGAGGGCTAACCAGCTGTTTTCTCTCATCCCCCCCCTTCTTAATTAATGAAGATGTTATACTTTCTGTTAATGTGGCAGCGGTTAAGGAAAGCAACAACTTTGATAAACACACACTCTCACATGTTCTCTCGGGTGCTGGGACACACAAACATGAAGGCGATGCGCCACGAGGCACCCGGATGTGCAGAAATAAATATAAATGTGTACGCACCCACACACTCTCCCACACTGACAGTCACACGGGGGAGATGTTCTCTTGTTTGATTCTCAGCTTTGTTGCTGTCACTTTTGTCTGTGTGTCATGCCTGTCACCGGCTGCTCGTTACTCGAAACCCAAAATCACACCGTCTCCATTAGTCACTCTCAGAAATCATGTCTTTTCCTTTGTGTTTTTTAAAAAAAATCTCCCTTATTACTCTTACTCATTTTCACTTATTCTTTTGTTCCCGTTCCTGTTCTCAATTGCTCACTTGCTCTTTCCGTCTTTCTCCACCGTTCACTCTTTCCCTCTCATCTGATTCATTTGCTAACATCAGTACCCAGTCTTGAAGTTGAATTAAACCTCCAATTACCTATTTCCTTGCTGGGCTGGGATTGTTAAAATCTTCTGTATCACCATCACATACACAGATGTACGACGGGTGGCTCTTAATATTCCTATAATTTACAAGATTAAAGTGATAAATTTAGGAGAAAAAAATTGAATATTCTTGGAGATTAAAGTGGTAAATTTGTGAAGAAATTCCACAAGATTATAGTCACAAGTTTGGGTGAAAGAAAAGTTTTTGCAAGGTTTGACCGTCAGATTGCGATCGAGCCAGCCGTCATATGTGATAACTATGTACTGACATGTATGGTGAATGCATTCAGGCGGCCTGCATCAAGCCACCGGGGAGAGCTAGCAATGGACTTGGTTGGTGAAAGGTTACACATGTGACAAGATCCGGTTTTCAAAATATGATGTTAACAAAGCGTATTTACAAAATACATATGGAAAAAAAGATTAATTGGCTAATTTTCACAAAAGGTACAAAATATGTTCGCTGTATCCCATATGAATTAAAAATAACAAACATTGTGAGGGCAAATGTCTTCACTCTAGATGTGTGGGTTGCTAGGGAAATAAATGAATACATTAGTCTTATTAGTGTTATTAGTAGTCTTAGAGAATTCCTGAAATTACTTTATAATCTCAAAGTTTCCATTATATTTACCACTTTCATTTTAGAGAATATCAGATTTTTATTCTCCTAAATTTACGACTTTAATCTTAGATTTTCACAGTTATTTAATGGAATATTACCACACTCCCCTTAGCTCTTTAATCCCTACATTAGCAGTAAAACGCTGTCCTACAGACCCTCACACTCCAGTTCATATGTGTGTTCAATTAGTAACTTTCTCTGGATTATATGAACAATACTGTTATTAAAAAATAAGAGAGATGAGAGACGAACAAAGATGGGAAAAGACAGTTGACACAGTGGACGACTGATTCAAATTCAAATTCAAATTCAAAGTAACCAAAGGATCTTTCATACCTTTGCTTGTGGTCTGGTCTAATGACTGATAGCTGAGGGTTTCTTGACCAGTGTGGACTGAGATGTGTGACACAAAACAATGCAGTAGCTGACAGTGTCAACAGGCAGCTGTTTTTGGCTTCCACAGGGCACTTCCTGGCTTGTCTCTGTTCTATTCCCCTGCCTTTGCTCAGTCAGCACATTGTGTTGCTACATCCCCCCAAATAGCCAATTTGTAACGGCTTTTACTGTATGTTGAGTGTTATTGGTTTTGAGCAACAACAAGTTTTGTGTGGTCCCTTTATTTACACCCCAACATAACCTGTTTCACCTCTGTGTGTGTGTGTGTGTGTGTGTGTGTGTGTGTGTGTGTGTGTGTGTGTGTGTATAGACAGATACATTTATATGCATTATCAGTACTGATATCAGCAGATTCCACACATAACACACGCTCCAACTGTGCTACAACCGTGGGTTTATCTGTGTCATCGCACATTCCCTAAACCTTGTTTTGCAAGAGAAAACTCCAGTCACATATTCGTCCCTGGTTGGCTCCTGTTATCTCAGAAGGAGCCTCTCTGTGTGAATTCCATTTGGCCGGTACTGACCTGTGAAGGGCGGCGCACAGGGCCATTTTCAACAAGGTGGCTTTCAGGTAGCAGATTAATCGGCTTTCTCACATGCTGCTTGTTAAAAGTGCTGTGCCGTGTTAAATTTGGTGTAATATAGACATATGATATGTTCAATATTAATACACTAAACAAGCAAACAGCAGCATGTGCAGCAGCGGGGCTCCTCAGACTGAGTCGAGCATGTCCTTTGCAGCGGGCCTTTACAGACCGCGGGTCATTGACTGCAGCAGGGAAGTCCAGCTAACCGCAATAATTCCATTTTTCTGGGTGTGTTTCAGGAGGGAAGAAATTCTTTAGACATAAGTCAACATGTCACAGAAGTCGCACAACTGTTTTAACAACAAAAGTTGAACTATCCCCATCTTATATTCGAAGCCCTCAGAATCGAACCATCCATTTCATTGCAGTTCACTGCCACTTTCGCCATTGCTTGCTGCATTTCAGGGGTTACAAGCAAACTCTTCCTCACTTCCCTGGAGTCAACGAGCTGTGAACCGTTCTCGACGGCTGATAAATGGAAATTCTAGGTACTCCTGACTAATAGGCTGCCCTAACTTCAACCGTTCCTCTGGGCCATGTGTTCTAACGTTAACCATTCCAAACAACGCTGCAAGCACCACTCGTGGGAGCCAACAATGGGCACACGCTTCGCACGGCCACGTCATGGAACAGACACTGCAGTAGTTAAAAAACACACAAATGAATGCTCTACTTGTCTGTTATCCAACAAGCAATCTCGTTTCAGCAGCACGTTAAAAATGTTGTCAGCTTTAATGGAGAAAGATCTAGGCGGCGGTGCTCCTCTAGTTGTCCTCCAGCCGCGTTTGCGTTTGACGCTTTATCCTCTCCGTCTTTGTCCTGAATTAAAGTATTCTCTGTCCTTTGTCCTGAGCTCTATCTGATCTCTTCTCCATGACTTGCCTTTCTCCTTTTCTTCATCTCCTCCTCAAATGTGTTTTCTTTGACCTCCTCTGCTCCCCTGTTCTGTGTATCCTCCTCCTCTCCTCCCCGAACATCTGTGTGTGTGACAGGTGAGAGAACGTTGACGGTCCCCGGATGCTCCTCCCATTTTACCCTCTTTTTCCCACTCTGTTGCTCCCGTTCACGAACACTCGCTCTCTCACCTCCCGATCCCCCTGCCACATCTCCACCTCCATCTCCACTTTATTCTGTCAAACTCTTCTCGCGTCTCCCTTTTACCCATGAGGCTTTCACCTCTCACTTCACCTCTGTTCTTTTTTTTTTTATATCACTCACCCTACTCCTAACCTCTGTCAAGCTGCCCCTCCTCCTCTCTCATCTGTTCTTCTTTTCCCAGCCCAGTCCCTCCTGTCCAATCCATGACAGCATTTGCTCATCTCACTTCTCGGGTCCCTTCTTTTCGTGTGTCCCTTTGTTCCTCCCCTGACCTCCAACATTGAACTCTCCAGCCCTCCCATTGCTCCGGCTTTCCAGAATGCTTGCACTCACTTTCACGATCGTTTGAACCTTTACGTCTCTGGACTTTTCAATCAATCTTTCTCTCTGTCATCCCCATCTGTTACTTCTGGCAACCCTGTGACCCTAACGCACCTTCTACTCCATCCATCCCCTTTAACTCTGTTTCCCCAACCATCATCCTGTCCTTTCGTTCACCCTTTTACCGCATGTTAAGACCGACAGGAGCCCTTGAGTCCAAAAACACAGTGGTGAGACTGCGAGGTCAGGCAGAGTTGTTCATCAAACAAAGTTGTCTCCGGCCAACACAATGCAACATCATCTAGCATATTCATCAAATAGTGTGTATTATTTTGCATGTTGCATAATGACATTAGTAATTCTAATGTTTAGTTTGGGATTGTCAAGATGGAAGATTGTAAAATCCTCTCCAGTAATATGTTAAAGGACCATACCCATCTAGGCGTCTCTCCATTAGCACAGATTTCCCCTGTGTGCATCAGTGTCTGCAGTGTATCCTTTAGTAGAGCTCAACCTACCTGTGTTAACCTCCGCTCACTGCCACTCATGTAGAAAAGGTGTGTAAAAACACTCTACGAGACTGTTAATTCACTGGGTATAGGTAATTCAACTTGTATTGCTCTAATAAAAGCCATTAAGATGTGAGCATTGATATTAAATCGCCTCTGCGTCCGAAGCTAGAAGGTGCTGGGTGCGCTTGTTATTAATGTCTGGCTGCTTCCAGTTTACGTAAGTGGCCCGGGTGGTGCTAGCGGGTAATCCAGTTCAAGAGAGTCTCATTTTGGTGTATGCTGACCTCAATAACAAGCACACTCTCTCGGCACAAGGAACGCATGTTCCCTTGGCTGCATCCCATTGGTCAAAAGTTCTCTGGCTGGCTGTGATTGGATTTTTTGCTGCCTCTGTCAGACAGATTTGGATTTTTATAAAGAAATACAAACTGTTTCTTTCCCCTGTATCGTGTAAGTATGATGGATTCCCCCAGACTTTTATCCAACATTGACGTTAAAGTGTGGGCATAGATTAACTATGCGAGACTACTCGGTGACAACAGTAGATCATTTAAGTTGCACTTTAGCAGCGTGAATGATTTTTATTGTGACGGTGGGGGACGGAGGAAGAGGTCAGCCTCTCCTGGATGAATCCATTTTGAAGAAATACAAGACCATATCTTACCTGTTATTTGACTTCAAGTCATCAGTGTTTGAGGACACACATCTTGGCTTAACTTTCACCTGAACATTTAGCAGCAAACCTTCCATTACAATGCACCACTGTATTGAGGAGTCTGTAGTAATGGCCCCACACATTCCAAATGTATTCTAACTGCTCCTCTCTCACTTTCTTATATCGTCCTGAACTCTTCCCATACCTTTTCTAATCTTTCCTTTTTCTTCCATGTCATTGAAACCTTAAGTTTCTCATTCTTTTCCCTCCGCTCTTTCATCCTCCCCTCTTCTCTTTCAGCCTCATCTATCACCTTCTTTACCATAACTATATTGCTCCGTTTCTTGCCCCCCCCCCTCCCATCCCATCCCATCCTCATGCTATCTACCAGAGCCATAAAAACCTCTCTCATCACTCTCCGGTCTCCTGACCTCATCCATCTCTGTTCCTCACCCTCGTTTCCATCTTTCTGCCTCCTCCCGTCGCTTGTCACCCATTCAACACACACCTTCTCCTCATCCTTTTTGACATCCACATTGTTCAGAGCATCGCACTGCTTTGGTCATTGTCCACTCAGCTTGCTTTCTTCATCTTTATTTTCTGTTTACTATCTGTTTATGATCACTATCCTCCACCAAAGCCCGATGCTTTACCCTCCATCCCCTCCCCCCTTTTGATAGTGTTTTATCCCCCCAAAGGAACGGCTTTGCTGCAACGGGTTTTTTGAGGTATTGACGTTTCCACTGATATGGGCCTGGTTATCTGTCAAGGCCGGGGCTGGAGTGTAATGGCTCTGTAATTGGATAAGATATAGGATTTTTGCCGGCGGTGAGAGGGGGGCAAACTGCCTCACCCTCTATTTTATCATATGACTATCATCTCCCAATGCCTCCTCCACCACGCTTGGTGCTCCTCTCCCACTCTCTTGTACTTTCTTGGTCTTCCTATCTCCCTTCTCTCACTTTGTCCCCACGGTTCTGTTTGCCGTCTCTCGCTGTCATTTTTTCCCCACTTGTAAATCACTCGTTCTCCTTCACTTGTGCTTTCAGCCCTTCACTTTCTTATCTGTATTTGTGTCCTCTCTAAAAAAAATCCATCACAGAGAATCAAAGAAGACGGCCGTGACATGGCCAGTTCGCAGTCCATCCACCACCCACTCTTCCCGATAATCATTTCGCAGTCGCAGTCTGTCACAGGCTCGGCAGCTTGAGATATTTTCCGTGTGTGTGTGTGTGTGTGTGTGTGTGTGTGTGTGTGTGTATATGTGTGCGCGCGCGCACATTTTTCTTGTGTTTCTCATGCCAGTTTGACCTGCTCTGACTGCAGCCACTATACCTTATTGGCATCATGCCTTCGTTGTTTTTCTCTAACTTTCTCATGGCAGACGAAATTACAACAAAAACACAATCATCTATTCCACAGTCAACACTGTAACCAAGGACAAAAATAACATTGCTCTATAATAATGCTTAGTAAATATTTTTCATAGAAATATTTCACCTTTCTTTTCCACCTTTAGTGCACCTACCCTGTATGGGAGACCATAACCATTCAACTTGGAAGCTTTGTATGTACATTTGGCAACCTTCTAGACTATGTGTGAAATTGCAGAGGTGGTTAACTTATTTCAACCTCAGCATTTAAAGTTTTTTCTCAGATTTGTATTGTCAATTTTGGAGATTTATATATATATATAAAATATTCATGTTCCAGCAAAGTGAAATATCACGTTAATCTGCACTCAAGGATGCACATATTGAACCAGAGCTTAGCTGGAAATAAGTGGAGATAACTTCCCATGTAACTGTCGGTACAACGTAGGTTCTCTTTGTGCTCAACAGTATTTGCATTTTCACTTATTTACATATCGACAGAATGTCTGTGTTTTACTTTGTGTAAATAGTTTGTGATAAATAGATATCATACACAATCATCAGTCATGTTGCCTAATTTCTGATGGTGCAATTATTTTTAGTCAGTTGTATCTCTGAGCTGTAACTGAACTTATCTGTTGTTATGTGGTTGACAGTGGACTCTCCACCATAAACTGTCATGTTATGTCTTGCATATCAATATTAACAATGGAGTCCATCCTGAAATGCCACACATACTAATGCCATTTATCTCAAAGTCAAGGAGTGTGTTGAATGGTGAATGATATATATACTGAACAGGTGTTTATATCCCCGTGCCTGTTTTGAAGCAAATGTCTGGGCTGCGCTCTGCTGGACATTTGACTATTAATTATAGGAAGGCCTACAACGCTCTAGTGTAACTCCACATTCTCTTTGTAAAATGTCATTATGGTGGAACCATGCTGCTCCTCTGCAGGCCTTGGCCTCAAGAGGAACAGTAGCAACCTGTGTGCAACAGGCAGTCTTTGTTCATAAATCATATTCTTTCCATTTATATTTATAATTTAAATACAACAGGGGCTACTTGACAGTTACAGACAGTCAGATACTATTAAGAAGACATCTGAAGACAACTTTAACGTCACACTCATGATGTCACTGACTCCACAGGTGCTGGTGGATGGTCACCTCTGGACAGCGACCATTACCAGTGGCTACAGGTGGACCTGGGTTCCAGAAAGCAGGCTAGCGCCATAGCAACGCAGGGCCGCTACAGCAGCTCTGATTGGACGACGCGGTACCGTCTCCTCTACAGCGACACGGGAAGGAACTGGAAGCCGTATCATCAAGACGGCAACATCTGGGTGAGTGACCAAGGAATGTGTGTGTATGTGTGTGCCTGGTCACAGGTTATCAGATAAGAGCTCTATAGGTTTATATAGCAATGAATTAATCACTCAACAAGGGTCTGATCAGAAGGTCAATAGTTTTAATATGATACCAGAGGAAATTAAATGACACTCCGCAAAAAAAAGTCATTACCATTCAAATGTGAAGGCCTCCTCTTCACCCCCACTTAACCCAGAGCAGAAAACCTTGTGTGGGAGAGCCACAGCATGGTGCACATAAATATTCATAAATTAATTAGCTCAGATTTGACCAAATGTAATGTCTCCACCACAGACCTTACTCACTCATTGATGGGTTCTAGATGGGAAAATGCATGCGGAAAGGAGCCATTAGGCCTTTATTTCTTGACATTGTCGTGACCTCTCTGTGGCTATGTTGGCTACTGTGCATCTCGTATTCCAAACAAACAGACCTCCATCACCGCACTTAGCAAGCACTTGAGAGGGGCATATGACACTCGGTGCTCATTAGCTAATGAGTTAAAGGCCCACACTATTCTCCGCTGTTGTATGGCAGAGGGCTACAGGTGATAACAGATGGGCTTTCAGCAAGAGGAGAAAAGAAGAATAGCCCACTCATGGATAACGTTGTTATAGAAAATGAGTCGGCATAGATTTCAAGCCTGAAAATAAAGGGGAGGGCAGCATGCATGCCCTTGACTTAAAAGGTATAATGCTTCTTAAACAAGTATGAGGAGATCCGACATGCGAATAATCAAGTTTATCACTTGTGGTTGTGTGTTTTCATACATGTGTGCATTTTGTTCTGCGAGGATTCAGCTGCATTCAGCCTCATAGCCGCATCATTATTCTCTCTTTTAGTACTGTTAGGACTAGATGCGCTGACAATTATGGATCGTTTACAGTTAAAAAGTAAATTAAGCTGTTGTTTTGTGTGTGCTGCATCGTAATTGTTTACCGATTATTATTTATTCAGGAGTGTTTTCCTTCTGCCATTAACCCTGATTCATTGCCTCTAATATTTTTGCAAATACTCCAAAACACATTCATCTTCGGTGTGTTTGTAACTATAGCAGACTATTTTTTTTTATTTTTTTTTGCCTGGATGTATGACATATATATTACTTTTTAATTTATTACCAGCATAATTCAAAATATTGCTTATGTAAACGAATACAGAGCCAATAATTTTGAGCCGGGCACACACCATCAATAACCCCCAGTGCAGTAAGAAGCAAACCTGCAACCATTTGTTTCTCTCTGTCTCTTGTCTTATTTAGAAGGGGGTTCTGGGATGGCAGCGATCTACATGGGTGCACACACACACACACACACACACACACACACACACACACACACACACACAGACACACACAGGGTTCTACTGCTGCTAAAGATCATGATTAGACTTTTTTGTAAATGCATCTGTTTGTGTGTAAATGAGCTAACAGTGCTATTGATCAAAGGGTGGTAGGGCGCAAAAGCCATCTTAATGTGTCACGCGCACACACACACACACACACACACACACACACACACACACACACACACACACACACACACACTGCTCCCATCAGGTCCTGTTTCAGCCCATTCAATCACATTCGGCTCAATCCCATTCACCACTGGATGAGGTTCACACAGCGATCCCCAGAGAGAAAACCACCTGTCCTGCAGTCTTATGCATGAAGGTTCTATTCAGGCACATTTTGCCACCAATCACGGCCTGCCGTTACTCCGCACTGATGGCTTAACTCTTCACTGCCACCTGCAACTTCCAGGCAAGGCAACAGTGTTGTTGCTTCCTGAATTGTTGAGGCCGTGAGCCACTGGAGATGGAAGCTGGTCAGGGGCTAGCATCGTTTTGGTGAAAAATAATGTTTGAATACCTCTCTAAAGTACTACTGAGAAGGAACAATGACATTGATGAATTACTGTGATAATTAAAACTGGTCAAACAGAGGAAAATGCCTAAGAGACTGTCAATACTCACAACTTGAATTCAGTGACACAATGATCATGAACTCATTGGCTGCAATGGAAGGTTATGGATTTGTGCATGAATAACATGTTGAGCTCCTATTTATCGTTTACAGTTAATGAACAGTCAAGTTTTAAACCACTTGCTTCCTATGTTGATTAGCAGGTCCACAGTCCTGCTGCAGGAGTTAACAGTAGCTGGCAGAAATGTACTTTAAAAAGGTAGTAATATACCAAAAGAGCAGATGCAAATGCATTTAATATATTTATCTGTAAAAACCATGTTTATTTGTTTAATTTTACATGGTGCTTATTTGCTAAATTGTACTTTGGCAATGATGGAAATTGGAAAAAAATAAGGAAACGGCCCCTCATAAAATATTGGCACTCGCAAATCTACAAAACCATCATAAGAAATGTGAAGTACTCACTTTAACTAGTCTATTCATTTTATGTCTTAGTTTTATGTTTGGGAAACTTGATCATCTTTTCTTTTGTCAGTTTGAGTGTAAGACATCGATTCCACGGTAACAGCATCACGATTTAATTTGTCTCCTTGCAGGAACATTAAAAGCACAGAAAAACACAAATCTGTCTGCTTGCATATTAAAATGCAATTTACTTAACAAACTAACTAACAGTTGAAGTCATTTTCTTCCAGCACGCCTGTTTCTAACTCATGTTCAGATAATGCCAGTAGGCCCTGTCAGAACATTTATTAATGTGGGTGAGAAGTTTGTAGCTGTAATACACCAGGTCAGTTGACAGTTATGTATGTATCCAATAAACTCTGTGTTGCAAATCTTAAACCCATATAGGATCAAACAGGGACATATTAGTAATAATTTGTCACTGTACCAATGAATATGCTGTATGTGATTTTTGGTCTTATGTTTGCTTCTATGAACAACAAAGCAATATTCTCAACCGGAAAGGTGGCGATTTGTTAAAACTAGCTCACTTATAAAGTAGGAATGTGCAATAATTATCAAAATTGGTGTTTTATGATCAGATAAAACTGAGAAAATGGCTGTAGATTCCACTTTAACTCTAGGTATCCTATGGCAACCAGTGGCTTCCAGACTGCTCCCAGGCCTTTTTATGTCTAGTCTCAACATGGCCGATTACTGTGGACAGATGATTTTATTCCCTGAGTTTGGAGACCTCAGTTTGACCATCTTGGGAGACAAGCCTGCAAAGAATTTGATACAACTTGTCGTCCAATGTGTGTTTAGACATGCCCTTGTACCGTAGTATTTATTTAGTAGAGAACAACCTCTGGTTTTCACTTTTCAAAAATTGCAATTTTATTTATTTATCTGCGATATTTAACAGCCATATCACCGATAAGCAACACAAATAATGAAAATGCAGTGCTGACTTTTTGAACATTTGATTTTCCCAGTTGTGAAATGTAAATCTCCCTTTGTGTTTTTGTATCTGATTAAATCAGAAATCAAGTGCCTCATGCATTTCCATTAAGGCTTTTGGCAGACACTTTTATCTGGAAGGCTTACATTAGAAGGCAAGTAAGTGTACATCAGTGCAGGAAAATGATGAAAATGGTTAGTGTAAAAAGAAAGATAAAAAAAGAGTGCTCATATTCTGTTCATATTAAAGTACTCATAAAGAAAGGTTATATACGAAGATGCAAGTACTGGTCATGAATGTGAACAAGTCTTTGGCTGCAGACTTCAGACACTAAGATCAAAAGAAAATATTATTTAAAAAATCTGTATATTATATCTATATACTCTTTATATGTATAAATACATACACACTAGCTTCACTTATAATTAGTCTGTCATGGACCATTTCCTTTTCACTGTGAAATAAAATGTTTGTGTGTGTGGGACAGAAAATGAAGAGTTGGTATAGAGTATAGGAGAGGGAGATGTTATGTTAAGAGTAATATTTAACCAATTTCTCTGCTCTGATTATAGCTGCACAATCGAGCAACAACCACGCTCAATGCCACTGCTGCTAAGAAAAAACTTTTTTTTTTACATATCTGGAAATGATTTCAAAGAGCCCAATATTCCACCCAAACCTAGTGGTCTAAGTGGTGCTTCAAATCAATGACACTAATTGCTTTTGCCAAGAGAAAAGAACAGCCATTTTTGTTCCGTCAAAGTATATTGAAATGTCTAATTTCTCCCTGATTGTTAAGATAATGCTCTTAAGATAAGCATTCATTACTAAATGTTTCTGTAAAGGCGCACACTACATACCAGTATGCATTTATCTGAAGTCATGCCAGAGGTTTCCCAGACACGATGTAATGAGTGAAGTCGAACAGGGAGACGATCCCTATCCACAACCCAAAGAGCAACTAGTACCAGCTGACAGGTTGGACTGGGGAGGGGTTCAAAAGAGATTATTTACGTCAGGGGAAATTACTTGCATTCATTTGATATTAATGCCAGATCTTTATGAGGTTGAGCATTCTGTTTGATGCGTATATTAATAGATATTATCCTTTTGTTTTGATCCTGGCTCATATTGACCTTGCATATAAATAGCTTAAAGAGGCACAAAAGCACACACACATTCACTGGTCAGCTGCAGTTGCCGTGACAATTATAGACGAATGATTTCATTTTTAATTAAAGTCCCAAATATTTGAATTTAATCAGACCACAGAAGAACGCATTGCTCGCAGTCATGGATCCGACTTTTATGGCTTTTTTTTCTTCTTCTTTTTTTTTTCATCTACATTGATATGAAGTCTCATCTAACTTCCAGCTCCATATCTTCATCCGTCGCAGTGACTTCACAAGACTGGATCGTCAGCCTCTTTAATGTCACTTCGCTTCATTCCAGATAAGAGTTGTATGGAAATTAAAAATAGCTTGCGTGTGAATAAAGAGGATGATTGAAATAGATAGAGAGGACAATTCCCAGTGTGCCATGGAAGTCTCGTGTGCTACAACTTGAGGGGCTGCCATGAAAATGTAATAGCACTGACGTGAACATGAACATTGGACTTTGTGTGACAAGACATGTTCCTGAAAAGTTGAATCAATGAACACTGTATTGTACCTTACACATTATTATTATTATTATTATTATTATTATTATTATTATTATTATTATTATTATTATTATTATTACTCTGGGTGAGTAGGTGATGTGATGCACATGGAGTCAAACATGAGTGTGCCATATATGGGATATGCCCCCAGACCATATATGGGATATGCCCCATACGCTAACAACTAATGAGTTGGTCGACGTATGCAGATACCCAAACATGGACAACCTCGCTCCATGTGGTGTATGAGGATTTATAGCAGAGCCAGCGAGGCAGTCGTCACTCCATCAGTGTTGGTCCCTGGTGAGCAAAGAGGAGAGAAGGTGCCAAATGTTCACAGCCTGAGTAATGGGCTCTATTCTCTTCATGTGTGTGTGTGTGTGTGTGTGTGTGTGTGTGTGTGTGTGTGTGTGTGTGTGTGTGTGTGTGTGTGTGTGAGAGAGAGAGAGAGAGAGAGAGTCTGTCCATCTGTGCATGGAAATATTTTGCACACCAATGACATTTCTGCAAAGTTAGATGGGGAAACACTGTCGATGGTATGTTGCTAAAATGTTTCTTGATTTTTACCGAGGCCTTTCTTTCTTCCGTTATATTCTATCTTTCAATAACTTTTCAGCAAGTAATTATCCTAAATGGGACTGTGAAGAAAAGGCATGAACTGTTCTGGAGTGTTCATCATTTTACAGTTAATAACGTATGTGAAGCGGAGAAAAGGATTGCGGCCCCCTTTGTCACCACCTGTATGGGAGCTCCCTTTAGCAGGTGAGAGCAGTTAATGAGAAACTAACTGAATGGCAACGCGTCGGCACATGGCTAGAATGGATACAAAGGCTTAGAATAATGTACTGGTTCCAGAAAGAACATTGGAAACACCTTGCCTGCATGTAAAAAATATATTTACGCATTTGATGCACATAAATGAACAACAGCCCACAAAGCAAAAGATGGACAGTAAATGGTTATAACATGCAGATGGGCACTTCCAGTTCAGTGTTTTTCCTTAACGGAGAAGGATAAGCACAGCCATTATATAACCTTAATTTGAAGAAATTACCTATTTTACAATTATACTTGTATTAATAGTAATAAATTATCAAGGAGAGGGAGGGCAGCCAATCAATAATAAATCATAGTCCAATCACAACTATGACAAAAGAAGAAGGAAACAGCATAGGTCAAGTTCCTCATTCAACCCTTCTGGTGCTGTTGACCCAGATCAAAAGTCCATTTAGCCTGCAGCAACACTGCAGTCTCCACCCCTTGTGGGAGGCTTGATTGACTGTAGCCTGGAATTCTTATTCTGGGACCATGTGTCAATAAGTGGTTAGCCTGAGGAGATGAAGCATTTCTACCACTGAGACAGCTTTTTGTGTTCAATAAGGCCTGTTCCCGTTTGCTGTTGTTTACCGACATATAGTTTCAAGCAGAACAAGATAAAGTCGCCCATTGGAGGCACAGTAAGATGTTTTAGTTAGAACATTTTCTGCTTTTGGGATTCATAAACGGCTACAGTTTGTTGGAAAGAGCAGAGGAAGCTAGTCTAATGGGTGTGTAGTGGTAAACTTGAAATGATCACAGTGGTCTCTGGTCGGTGTTACATTTAGGAGTTACTGTGGGTTTCTCTCTAAAAACATCTAATTGGCAACACAATCTACTGTAGTAGTTCTAAAAGACTTTTTCTAAAATAAGCCTGTTATGGTCTCATGGGACATGTATCCCTACACTTGTTGCTTAAAACAGAAGATTATTCTATTATACGTTCAAACGTTTTAAAGAATCATGAATTTCATTCATCATAACAGTTTTCCCTTCTTAGCGCAGTAGAGGCATATTCCAGCGCAATGCCAAACCACCCACAGGGGCTTCACACAAACACATTTCTCTATGGTTTCTCTATTTCTCTAATGTACGATGGCACATTCGGCCTACTGTAGGGGGAAAAACGAGCCGAGAGAGGTGGGCAATATGCTACTTTATTACGATGCTAAAAACTGGCATTTATACTAGCTAAAATCCCATGAATGTCGCATTTATTTATCTAATTAATACATGACAACGCCTTGCTAAGGTCCTTATGGTGATGACTGTTGATGGTTATTGTTGGTTAATTCTATATGGGCCAAATGTTCACCTTATGGGTGTTCATTGATCGGGCAGTTGGGGTAAATGCGAGCGGTAGCTTTAACTTGTTGTCATAGCAATGGCAATCATCCGGTGTTATCAGATCCAAGCAACTTCTTTACATCGGATATCAAATTTGCTACTTTATAAAGTTGCAAATTTGCTACTTTTTTCCTCTGAATATTGCCCACCTCTCTTGGCTCCATTTTTTATTTATTTATTTTTCCCTACAGTGGCTATAATACGGCGTGGTAGCTTTGTCCTGTACACTTGTCGATAAAAACAAAAAGCCAGACCAGGCCGGGCTGATTTCCCCTGCCTCTGTTCGCAAGCAGCGCATACACACTCCTGCGCACACAATGGCCCTTACGCTGGGCTGGTCGAACAAAGCGTGCAGCAGCAACAAGCAAACACCAGAAAATAGCTTTCACTTGTTGTTTCTCAGTATCTGGAGATCTGTTCTCTGGAAAGGCCTGTCTCTGGCTGTCAAAACAGAGACACACAAAACACACACACACATATCCACTCTCACACACACATACAGAGAGATGTCCACCAAAACACAGACACCCGGGCAGATATGACAGATCCAGGAAATGAAAGACATGCAGCCATGGAGAATAATTCAGTAACAGAGGTTTAGGAAGGAGGGAGACCTGCTGAGCAAGTATATAATGGGTGTGTGTGTGTGCGTGTGTGTGTGTGTGTGTGTGTGTGTGTGCGTGTGTGTGTGTGTGTGTGTGTGTGTGTGTGTGTGTGTGTGTGTGTGTGACCGAGTAGACCACGGTGCATTTGTTGAGCAGCTGTAGTAAAGTGATTGGCTTGTTTTTTCCTGAATGACAGCATCCCCGGTGTTCCGAAAAGCCCAACAAGGACACTGGCTGGCTTTCAGCTTCCCTCATTATTTTTGTTTTCCAAGTTTCCTCTCATTGCTTTTCCTCCACTGATCTCACGGATTGCTTAAATCATGTGACGGCTCTGTGCTGTTTTGATTCTCATCCAAGGTTTTCTTCACAAACTTATTTCAACTTTCTAAGAAACAGCATGCTCTGTTTTTTCTTCTTAAACTTTATGCACATCTTCACAAGAGTACACAAAAAAAAAGGATTCCCAAGTGCATCAGGATTTTTTTCATTCTGTTTTTTTTTTTCGTTTTTGTTTGGTTGTTTTAAATGAAATGCTGCAGTACATTTTAAAAAGGGTGTGACGGACATTAATTCATGTCCGTTTTTTGCTTAAACGTGTAGAAAGAAACATGAAAATCCACGAGTCATGCACTCACGTACACATCCATGCACTGAGTGAAAACTGAAGATTCCCCGCGGCACTTTGTGGCCTTTGTTGCCGTAAATTGCCTCAGTTCTTGATTAAACAAAACGTCAAAGTGTCTAAGCTCTTAAGTTGCCTGACACTTACATAGACATTCACCGGCATAAGCGGTTATGCATACACATACGAGGTAACAGACACGCATGCACAAATTCCCAATTACTCACTGGATGCTAGTTAATGATTTGACTTTTGAGGGGAAGGAATTAAACGGTTCAATAAGCAGCGTTTTTTAAGGTGTTCAGCACATACAACTTTTTCCTCGTCTTCATCCTCCTCTCTATCCTACCTTCTGCCCTTCGCTCTGCATAGTAATGACTTTGAATTGAGCTGTTCATTCAGCCAAGCACAGATAAGTGCCGAATAGCGGGAAGAACACAATAGAGAAATAAAAGAACGAAGTGGGAAAATAGGGATGGGGCTTTTGGGTGTAACTGAAAAATTGTTTCGTTCTCTCCCTCTCTCCCTTTCTATCTCTCATACCTTGATGGGCAAAGAGAGGAAAGTGTCGACACGCAGTCAGCCAAATCTTAAAGTAGATATTCATTAGTCAGAGTTTAATTTTATTTTCAACTATGAAATGAGCTTAAGGGTGATATCAGGCCTTTACGCTGCAGAAAAGTCTCAATGTCAAAGTGTTGTATGGGCGTTCGGGTGAGTTTGTGCATATGTGCATGCAAATTGATACATTTGTGCTTTTCGTGCCAGGAGCACAGACATTTGGGAAATGCTGAAGGACAGATATGCAAAAGTAGCACGAGATGTGAAGGAGGATTTAGAAGATTTGACAGGAATAGGGAAGAAACAGATTTGCTTTGGAAAGAAAATCTGAGAAATGTACCACCAACTCCACAGGGTGGTGGTAGTCCCACTGGTTAAAGGAATATTTCAGTTTGGAGGACATTTTTTTAACCAGTTTTCTGATTTCAGATGCTCTTTTTGTGTCTTGGCATGCAGTTTAAAGGGAAAGCTTGTTAAACTGTTAATGTATCTTAGATCAACTGCAGCTCTGAGGACACTGCACCTTGTAGTCTTTGTAGCCTTATGGGAATTTTGGGTATTTCACTATTTCCTCTTTGTAATTTTATTTAGTTTATTTTACTTTCAGACGTGTTTTTCTAAAGTCTTGAAATGTGTTAGTTTAAATTCATGTATTTGGAGTAAGAACCAATCAGAAGTCTGGGTGAGAGTTCAACCTTTTGAAGGAAGCTGGACATTAGGGAGGGACGTGAGGGGAACGACAGGAGGAAGAAGAGAAAAGACGTGAGAGAAAAGTGCTGGACACTGCTGCTTTGAAAGTTCAGTAGAACGCCAAGTTTCAATGCATGTTGCTTTTGAATGCTTTTGAATGCTTTTGAATACGCGGACAGTGCGTTTAGATCAGTGTTCATCAGTGACTTTGTAGTGTTTGTGCTTCGGTTGTGAAAAACTCAGCTAGAGTTTTCACCAATGAGAGGACGGCTAATTCGGCGCAAGCTAGCCCAGAGCTCCAAGACACAATCTTCCAATTCCTTGGTTAAAACCCGAAACGAGGAGGTCCAAAACAACCAAGGAAAAGAAAACACCGGTGGAAAATAAAGAAAAGTGCCTGTGATAAAAACGAGCTAGCTTTAAAGGCTTGTTGCTCAGTAATAATTAGGTCATTACATTTAGTGCATTAATTAACATTAGAGAGAGAGATTTCTCGCTTACAAAGGAATTCGGGAGCGCACCTCAAGATTAATAGTTTAAGGATAGCTAGGGGGCGCTACATCTTGTTTTAAGTTTGTGGTTAACTTTCAAAAGTGCACCATAAATGTAGATATGGTTTTAAACTCAATGACGTTACAGCTCACGGGTAAGACTCTCCTCCTGTCACAAGCACACACTGGGCCACTGACAATATGAGCAAGCGTAGCCTGCTACTCGGCTTTACCAGATACGTGCCAACCTCACAGTTTATACGGCGGTTCATGCTGCTGCCTGCTATCCTTTTTCTTCTTCGGCGAACGGCAATTTGCCCACTGCTCATCTCCACAGATGGAGCAGCCGCTTCAACAACCTCGTCTGTGCCCGTCCTGTCCCATGGGACAGATATTCTCTACGCCTGCGTTGCGTACCTCGGTGCAGACCACACAGAGAGCGGTGTTTATGGGCCCCGAGCCGTCCTGGCAGGAGCCTTGGACGACAGGAGTTCCTGTTGTCTGGTGGATTTTCTCAAGGTGTAGGGTCACACGTAGCCCCCTTAACGAGGGCCTATAGTGGCCCACCTGCTTAGAAAGTAAGCTGATGGGAGTGCAGGAAGCTACTCCACCTGTTTGTGAATTTGATGATTTTTTTTTTCCTTCTGTTTTCCTTTATTTCACGAGAAATATTTATTTGCGGCTGGTGGCGTACATACAGAGCTGCGAGTGTATGAATGAGCGGTATAACTGCCCTTGAGCAAGTCACTTAAACCACAACTTCAGGACCTGTGCACCCGCAGAGACTAGAAGCTGTGGTCTAGAGTACACTGAAGGGCTCCCTGATGAGTGATGTGGAGCTGTGTGAATTTGAAACAGGGTGATAATAAAAAGTGTGTTTGTCATCTCAGTTGACCTTTCCAGGATAAATAAAGATTAAAAATGAAAGTCAGGGAAAGGCACAGAGAATATACAAGCACTGTTCACTAATGTCCTCTCCCCTGCTACAGTCGGAGTGCAGTGGCTCCGAGCTTAGTGTGAACTCTTGGCCATCTCCTCTTTTGCAGATAGCATATCTTCAGAGGTACATATTGGTCACTGAGACCCCCCTACACACACACACACACACACACACACACACTCTTCCACTGCCCTGTCCACGTCTTATCTAGAGAAGCACATGGCTGTGTCTTGTGCTCATCTCCCAAATGGTTTGTCCCAGCTGTTTAGTGCGAGTGTGCAGAAGAAAAGCACGGGGGGTCGTCCTCAAATCCACACCACAATACTGTGTTTGCCTTTGCGTTGTTTAGCTGACGATGATATCTCTTTGGGTCACTGGTGAATTGCTGCCATGCTGTTGCTCCAAACGCAGGAGGGATTTTTAAAATGTCTCTATGTGATTTTACAAAACAAAAAGTACCCAAGTTTGATCTTCTGCCTCTCATACACTTTATGTTATATTTCATTCGTTAGAAGAGAATATAGCATCTCAAGGCATTTCAGAGACTGCACTAACTGAATGTGTAGAACTCAGTCCCAATATGACAAGAAACTATAAACCTCATCAGTCACAAGCTTCTGTGAATCCTCCGCCTAATATGAGATGATATGAACAGGGACTCTCTTACATCCACTTGTAGCTGAAGACGGTATGCAATTTCCTCTTCAAACCCCCCTGCAGTCAGATTGTCTCATGATGGGCATATTAGATATGTAGACTTGTAATTATTTTGTATGTTTTGTGAGTGTGCACCTTTGGGGCAGGATGTGGTGAGTGGAACAAGTGATATTGCTCCTGGTCTTGAAGCTGCTTGTTTGACTGCAGGCTTGTGGCTTTGATGTGTTTAATTTCATTGTGTGTGTTCGCATCTTCGCAGGCCTTCTCCGGGAACTCCAACTCGGAGAGCTCAGTTCGCCACGAGCTGCAGCAGGGAATCGTGGCGCGCTTCCTGAGGCTCGTCCCGCTGGACTGGAGCGAGGAGGGGCGGATCGGTCTACGCATAGAAGTCTACGGCTGCTCCTATTGTGAGTGGAGACAAACACACACACAGACGTATTCAACAACTAACTGAATAGTACCCTAGTACCTGTATATGATAATATTTTAGGATCATTCTGGATCTATTGGGACAGTGTAATGGTGGTTTGTCAGCTCGGATCATGTCACAATGTGTTTTTCTTCATTATGAATTCATTCTGTTTAGGAATCAAACACACACGTTAACAAAAAAAAGCTACATGTGCAGAAATATGCAGAGCAGAGTTACAGACAGACAGAAGCACACACACTTACACACTCCCTTGCTTTCTAACAAATGTATCAGCCAGGGAACTGACTCTCTTCCAGCCTCTTTGCTCTCATCTTATTAAAGGCTGCCAAATTGATTTTGATAACAAATTTCAATTAAGACTCTGCATAAATTACTGTTACAAGTGACACACGTACGTCTTTCATTCCAGAGAATGCACTACACTGTGTGTGTGTGTGTGTGTGTGTGTGTGTGTGTGTGTGTGTGTGTGTGTGTGTGTGTGTGTGTACACAAGGGCATGTGTTGCATTCCAGTCAGTCCTCATCCCTTTGATTATATTCCCCTTGTTTCATTCCCCTCCCATGTTAAAGGAAAAGCAAGTCAGTAATGATAAGGATAACAAGATGTGGTGTACACACACACACACACACACACACACACACATATGCACGGATGCACAGAACAATAAAACACTGAATTCCAGCCCACTTGAAGTTTATCTAACTTGCTGATGTTGCTCTTTTGATGAGAGTAGCTTATTATTACCCTTAGATTCTCTAACAGTGCTGTTTTCATTGATCTTTGAACTGTAAAAACTGAAAACAGAATTTGAATAAGGGAATCGTTTAGAGGTTTGGAACTGGAAATGTTGGAGACAATAAAGAAGGTAGAGGTGATTTTGTTCAATATAGATTTCCAAAAACGAGATAAGCATGGACAGTCCAGTACAGAAATATCGAGACAGGTAGCAATCATTACAGGGTCTGCTCAGATCCTTTTATAATTTATTATCATTATTCATTTATACCTTTCCGGGGATAGGTTCATTGATGACTCTAACTTGCCCGTAGGTGTGAATGTGAGTGTGAATGGTTGTTTGTCTCTACATGTCAGCCCTGTGATAGACTGGCGACCTGTCCAGGGTGTACCCTGCCTTCGCCCAATGACAGCTGGGATCGGCTCCAGCCCCCCCTCGACCCTGAATACAGGATAAAGCAGTAGACGATGGATGAATTTATACCGTTCCAAATATAGTATAAAGCAGGGTATTCAAGCAAGACACATAGAGATATATTTCTCAACTTTAGAGAAAGAAATGTAGGAACAATCGATAGCTTACATAACGGTGGAGCTAGGTGTCAAGCACCAGAAGGTTCGTGAGTATAGCTGAACATGGTCTAGACTATTTATTTTACCAGTTGGCTTTAGACTACAGAAAAAGATGGTAAACTGAGTTTGATCAAAAGTGGCTTTTCAACACTGACATCATTCTGTTTGCGTGCTAAATGTGAAAGTAATTACTTAGACTCCATAAAGACTAGATTTGATGTTGATATGATTTATTAATTCCGCAGACAGTCAGTAGTCTTCAAACAGCGTGTCATATACAGTATTAATATGGTGTCTGCGATCGGTATGTTTAAATTAAATATCAACTGGCTTTAATTGCTCTCTGAATGCACCAGAACTTTACATTAGAAACATTATCTCTGGTTACTTTGCTGTTTAGCACAATGCAGAATACCAAGCAGGATGCAAATGGGTGTTTATGTATAGTTAAATGTGCAGGGGTTAGGAATGCAGGCTGCTTTTTTCAGGGAAGCGTCTCTGTGCTTAGGGGGAAGGGAGGTCCAGGGCCAGGAGTGTAATCCAGGTGGGAACAGTGAGACTGGATGTAGCGGAAGTAGTTTAAGGCTGGTAGAGATTCTGGCAGACGAGAAGATAAGGCAAGTTGGGGTGCCAGTGGCGCAGTGGTGAGGGCAGCTGCCTCATGTACAGAGGCTTACTGCCTCGATGCGGTGGTCCTGAGTTTTTCCAGCATGTCATCTCCCTCTCTCTCCCTGTTTCCACACTGTTTGAAAATGTAATAAAAAGGCTTGAACGGTGCTCTAGCAAAATAAAAAGTAAAGAAGAAGATGAGGCATGTTCAAAACAGGCTTTTCAAAAATGAGATGGGGGTTGGACCCGTAGCGTTTAGCACACAAAGAAGCGTAACGAACTGGCGATGAGTGGAGAACAGGACCAGGTTTAAATACAGGAGAGGTGGATGATAGCTGCAGTTGTGTAGGTTGATTGGCAGGGGGGGGAAGTAGGTCAGCCACGCCCACGCAGGACACACACAAGGACGCACTACACACTCAGGGAGGGAAACAGAAGAAATACTAGGACTGGGAGAAGATAGTGGTACCCTAACAATTACTGCTCACGCATTGATGATGCTCTAGGGTTTGTTGCTTAAATTAAAATCCTATTCTCAATTATAGCTGTCAAGGAACAAACCAGGTCATAAACCAAAGAATACAGCAATATGCGCACCAAAATCTCCCAACATAGTGTTAGACCTGGACTGAGGTTTAGTAGAATCTGGCCATGAAAAGAGAAATGAGTTTCACGCTTTCCTCCCTCAACAATTACTGTTGACATGACCTTAGCCAGCATCTGCTCCAGCGGAGCTGCTCAGGGGCCAAATGAGAGCGAACGCCGTGATTATGCTTAACTCACAGATGCAAATGGGTTTTATTCTAATGAACCACATGTGCTCTCTCAAGATGTCCTTTCTTGCATTAAAATGAGACACATCTCTTCAAAAATACGTTTGTAGCCCTGGTATTCTTTCATCCAACAGAATACAGAGCACTTGGTAGACGGTGTGTTTGAAGCAAACCTCAATACTATTAAAAGAACACATCTGTTCCCGGACCAAATAAGAATGGATATGAGTGTTGCCAGCCACACGCTGACAGATGAAACACATAAAAAATATACAGAACACCTGCAATCAGCTGTGTTTTGACTCCCATGTGTTCTCCTGATTATGCTGTCACTGCTCCTTTCTTTCAGTCAGAAAATGAGAACTCTTCCATTTGTCGTCTGTTCATCTATCCACCCTTCACTCCCCAACTCTCCGGTTCGCATAGAATCCATTTCTCGTCCTTTTCAATCCAAAGACGAGAGGCGAAGTACAGTTGTTGGGCAGCAACAAAGAAAAGACGATGCAAGAAGAAAGCACAAAAGAGAATTAGTAGGAGGAGAAGGAGGCAGATAAATATAGGCGTTAGTTCCCAGCATAATCACCAAATATGTCGGTTGGTGATGATAATTCTAGGTTTTTGAAAACGTATGATAATTAAATACAATACCATATTATGACTCATCCAGGACTGTGCAATGAACGGCTGTGTGCATGTGTCGGTGCCAGAGCTAGAGGGTATAAAGGAGTCGTGAGGCACCATGCTGCGGAATTTACGTGCTCATTTCCATTTTGATTAACATTGGATCAACAGAAAATCAATTATTTCATAGACGAGAAATAGTGGGGTCGGTATGTGAGAGAAAGGGAAGTCAGATGGAAACAGGAGTACAAATTTAATTTTCTAGACAAACCAATCACTCCCATGCAAGAGGAATTTGAAATGAATTCAGGCATATCATATCTGACTTCAACCTGTGGCCCATTTATGCCAACAATACTCTAAATCTGTTGTCAGGATGATGTATCACCATCATTATCTGTCGGGTCCAAGAAATGTACTTATGTAGATTTGTTTTTTTGTTCGCATTTATTTCTGGAGCAGGACTCAGGCCAAACGCATAAACAGCTAAAAGAGCATCATTGTAGCCTTCAGGCTTTGGTGTGCATCAAATACGGGGGGACGGCATGTACTGTACATATAGTATTACAGTATAGAGCTGAGACCAATTATTTCCATCATGGATGAATCTATTGATTGTTATTTTCCATATTTGTTTTACGTTTGCATGACGATAACTTTTGATAGTTGTGTCTTCCCAATCACAAAATGCTCCTTAATTAAGTAAAGTAAGGTCAGACTGAACTGCTTTTGTGCTCACAGCCATCTAATTTGCGTCTTGCCACATGTTGCCATGGATACAACTTAACATTCTCCAGTTAAGCACACCCTCAGTACGACTTGACATGATAGAGGTGGTCTCCCTGTGGTATTGCTTTGCTTTGGCTGCTTTCATGCCATTTGAGTTTTGTTGTAAATTGCACCATCGGGCAATTATCCATTAGGAGATGTGGTTTAGGACAACCTGTGTTGTAAACATGTAGTATATGACATTTTGGCGTTTCATTGTGGCTTTCTCTTGCAGATAATATGACAGCGATGTATTAAAATCAGCTCCGAAATAATTAATGCATTTCCAGTATCATCTATTTGGAGAATAAATTGGCTGTCGCATGCAGCTGTCTTTATTGAACTTCCATCTCAATCGCCGTCTGTTGCTTCACATGTCTGGTGGAAAACCACCATCTGGGTCAGGGACCACGATGGCATTGTCTCCTGGGTCAGGGTCTGATAACCTGTGCCATCTTCTGCGCGTGCCTCCATAAGCTACCCGAGCTACAGACCGAGCAGTTGTTCCTTCATACTCTCTGTCGCGGTCACCTTTCTCTCTCTTCCTTTCTCGGTCTCTGCATCCTACAGTCGTCTGAAGGTGGTGGGAAAACTCCTCTCCACCCCCATAAAGTCTCCCTCCTGACATCAAGCACTCAGCTGAGCTGGCAGCCCTTCTCTGAGCAGCACACTTAGATCTGTAATATCTCATAAAACAATTGGAAAACTGTCAACAGCCACCACTGTTTGTGCCACAAACGTGACAGAAGACGATGAGGGGTGGGGGAGAGAGAGAGAGATGAAGCCAATGAATTCACGGAAAAAGAAGACGGGGGAAGTAGAGAGGGAAGCAAAATATATACCAGAGTAATGGAGAAAGATGAAAGTGTAAATGGGAGGAAGAATTAGTGCGAGAAGAGTGAAGTGTAAAGCAGTGAAAGAGATGGAAAGATGTATTTTTCTAGGCAGCACGGGATCATTTGGGGAGCACCGAAGTGAGAACAAAGAAAGCAGATGTAATTTCCTCTAACACCCCACACCAGGTGTTGTATCCTGAAAGGACAGGCCTGGTCTAGTTGCATGAGTGTAATGTAATTGACAAAGTGTGAGAGTAGGTAGCGGACCGCGTGACTGTGCATGCGTGTCTCCGTATATAAGATATGATCTTTCCCGAGCTCTGTTATCCTATCACAGCCTCTACGTACCCTCTTCTCTACTTTAAGCAACCACTCACACCACACAGACATGCACACACACTCTCACTAACCACTTGAACAGTCGGGGTTATGGGAGGAAGATTGAAGACGGATACAAGTGCTGCACGTTATTTCTCTTCTCAGAATCTCCACCACGTCTCCTTTCTGCCCTGCGTCTTTTTGTGTTTTTAGATGTAAACCATTCAGAGATCAATTTTTACAGGTACATTTCTGAGGATGTTTTGTTTATCTGTAGCTTCAGGGGCACAATAGACAGGAGTTGTATTTGGAAATTCTAAGAATAAGAATTTATGTAGCGTTCGGACCTGTAGAAAAGTACCGGGCACACACTTGCAGAGTGAGATAAAAGGTGCAGTGCCAAGGGTTGGTTTTTAATGAAGAGTTCAGGGTCGGTACACGGGCAGTCGGTGAGAGGAGGCAACAGTACAGAAAGTCAGCAAGAAAAAAAAAAGACAGTCAAAAACACGGTGTAGGTCAAGGCAACAAGGATCACACAGGGATGAAATGCTGGACTCTCACACAGTGGCGAAGACAATCTGGCACTGTTTAAGAAATACACATAGTGTGGAGGTGAAAACACATTATGCTGGGCAGACAATCAGACAGGCGGGAATCTTAACAGGATGTGGGCATCCAGAAAAAAACACATAAAATGGGATGTGAACCAAAACAGAAAAACGTGCACAAAAATAACAACTTGACCTTAATGTTCAGAACGGGGGCATGACAGATCAGTGTGTTTAACGGGGCCTGCACACACACAGGTGTTTGCAATTCTGCCTGATTAGACCTCCGCTGGGCAGAGTTGTGGCTATGCCAAGCAGCTAATCAGCCGTGATGAGTGAAAACACCTAGCGGGTGTATTAAAGGTGTCTAGTTTTGTTGCCTTTTTCGTGTTTTATCCTTCCACGCATTCGTAGTATTCGTCAAAATATGTGTCGCTTAACCCATTCAAAAGTTGTGGGGAGGAAATATCACAAATGAATTCCCCACAGAATTCTATAGAATCCTTTGATACATGGCAATGCAATAGATAGAACATGCTTTACACAACAGCACTGTTCATGCATGTAGAAAACATAACAAAAATATTCCACATTCTTTCATTGCTACGAGCCTTTTTCACGGCCGACATTTTGACTTGTCATAATAGGAAAAGCACCGGTGTTACTAATGACATTAACGGTGGCTCAGTTCTGTTCAATTATCCCAGCGAGCCATGACAGTGTGATAATGAGCCAAAGTGTATAATACCAGAAGCAGCAAAATGGAATTCAGTCATCAGTCATTGTATTATTTACACCTGTGCTTTTCATACTGTGCCATGTCAAAATGTCTTCTGTGACAAAGGCCCATTGGCTACAATAACATCTCTATTACAGCAGCAGTAACCTGTGAATGTGACGGTTTAATTTGCAAGGCTAATACTGTTGTTTTAATGATTTTGTAAATGATTATTGATTTCATGACCCAGTCATAGAAGATATAATATCTTCTTAGTCAATTTGGGATGAGGGTGTTGACCTTTACCCATCTGCAATCACACTTTTCTAATCACTAATCACTGTCTTTCTCTCTTGTTTCCATCTTTATTTATTTCTGTACCTCTACCGTTTCTATCTGTCTACTTTCTTTTTTAAGGGGCGGGTGTGATTAACTTCGATGGACAGGGTGTCATTTCATATCGATTTAAGGTACTGTAAACCTTCCTATTAGTCATATTGCCAAGGTCATTTTACTTAAAGGTCAGATCCTAAAGATCACCAGCAATGATGGGAAATAAATAATCGCAGGCATTCTTTTCATTCATTATTTAATATTGTTTTCATGAATTCCACCTGTGTTGTTTAACAGCTGCTGTTTGTTCACGTGTGCAGGTGAAAAAGATGAAGATCATTAAGGATGTGATTGCCCTGAGATTCAAGACGTCCGAGAGCGAGGCTGTGATTCTTCACGGGGAGGGCCAACAGGGAGACTACATCACCCTGGAGCTTCGCAAGGCCAAGCTGCTGATGCAGATAAACCTGGGTGGGCAACACATGCAAGTCATTTAGGACAGAGAATTTGCATGAGGCTGAATCTCCTGCCACACTTTTTTTGATATAGCTGTCTAAGAGTCGATTTATTGTGGACACGTTTTACCTTCTAATAATATTACATTTTTGAAGGAGCTATGTTTGTTCAACCATATCTCTGAAAGTACACCTCAAGCAGTCTTGAAATATTTATTATGAAATATCCTAGTGATAAATCTAAGGCCTAGCTAAGCCCAGGTTCCTTGGGTATAATAGCTCAGTCTGCATGCAGCTACAATTTCCTTGTGTTTGCAGCAATCTGACAGGACAAAAGAATAATACCATCAATTAAAGATTTGACAATAATGCTAAACTTTTGTAATCTAAATAAATGCCCCGTCTGTCAAGATAGCCTTATCTCAGAGCAAAGACAAAGCGCCGAGGCACCACATTTAGCCTTTCCAATGTAAACAATAGCCGGAGCGATCCATAAGTGTGTGTAGCATCGCTCACTGTCGACCGGCCGTGTTGCTGACAGAACTGGTGTAACCTTTAATGATGCAGTGCAGCACCAAAGCAGCGTCTCCAGTGGTTACAACTAACAACACTTTTGGCTGATAAAGAAATGTCAGATGTGTTATTGTTGGCAGGAAACAACAATAACACCAAAATAAATTGTATTCTAATTTGTGTGAGGGTGACTTCATTTACAGAAGAAATGCACAAAGAGCTGAGTCACGTCATGCAGTGTGCTGTAAATTAAAAAAATTACATGAAAAGGTATGTCTGTCTATATTGAGAAAAATGAATTCCAGAAAAGTCACAAATACATGTTGCGCCCATTGTTTATTGTTAAGCTTTCCAGAATAAAGGCAACTATTGTTTTTACATATTTAAGCTGACATACATTCATGAATTTTTGGACTTTTAAACATACTGTTTTATTTAAAGTGTCCGATATCTGTGCTTTTATAACTGTATAACCCAGCGTATGTATTATTATGACATCATTACAGGCAGTAATCAGTATGGCTCCATTCTGGGTCATACCTCTGTGACCACCGGCAGCCTCTTGGATGACAATCATTGGCACTCGGTGGTGATCGAACGCTACCGCCGCAACGTCAACTTCACCTTGGACAGACACACTCAGCACTTCAGGACCAACGGAGAGTTTGACCACCTCGATTTGGACTATGAGGTGAGAAGCAAAGTACCAACCGACAATAGTTGCTACGTCTAACGCCATCTGTCATGTAGCATGCTAGCTAACAGCTAGTCACAATGTGCATTTGGCTCTTTTGTTGATTATAGGACCGTATCCTGCAGGCTCTAAGCCAGCAGTACTGCAAATGCAGTCCATTTGCAATGCTCCTCTATGATAGTGTATTTGGTAATTCCCTGGCTCCACACAAACCTGCTGGTGCCAAGGTGGGAGGGGGAGCTGAGGCGCTGAGGAGCTGTGTTAACGCTGATGAGGTGGCGCTGTGCAGTTTTGAGGGGAACATTTTGGCATGGGTTTGTATTTGTGTTTCCACCTGTTCAGACCACATCTCATCACAAACACAAGGCAATTATTGCGGCTTTAATTGGCAAAGGGGCATGCCCACCCATTATGACATCTACTGCTATATGTGCAACTACTAATGTGATTTAGACGCACTAATGGCTGAGATCATTAATGCCCATTTGCACATAAAGGTCGTCAGGTTCGATTCCATGTCTCATTTTTTATTTAATAATATTTAATATACGTTGGTGTGGTTTCAAGCTTTTGCCATGAGTAGGTGCGTAGTGCTTGGCAAAAGCGAGACTAAATTGGCCAAATAATGGACAGAAACATTACTATCATAGCAATGTACTGTCTGTGTATGTTAACAGGTTAGCAAACGAGTTAGTGTGTATACGTGGTGGCGTGAATGCAGAGGGTCAAGGACAATACGGGAAAGCTGGCCATTTAAGTCAAGTTGTTGTTAGCCAAGTACACATCGGCGACGCTTGTGCTTGCATGGCCTTGCATATAACTGTCAATGGTTTATGTATTTTCATTATTTGTGTTGAAGGTCTTTTTTATTATATATTTGTTGTAAACACATACTAACATACTACACAAATGTAGTGCAGTGCTGAATTTAAAGAAAAATGAGCCATTTCAAATACGCACACACACACACAACAATATTGTATGTGGAGGGTTGAGGATAAATTAGGAGTCTCAGAAGTCTGGTGGTGCGGCAGCTGCTACTTCTGTAATGCTTGCGGGTGAACCCGGCTGGGGTGGGTGTTGTATTTTAATATCCTATGGGCTCTTCGCACCCTCTTGTCACCAATATCACAGATATTATATTAACTATAATTATATAACTACCACTTTAAGCACCAGATTATGTCAGCAGCTGTGGCACATATAAAAAGAGCCTACAGGTGGATGCTGTTGTGGAAGTGGAGCTTTGGAACAGCAGCAGGAGCAGGAAGTGGGACTAGGGCAGCAAAGACAGTACACTTGTGTTGTCTGCCTGCTTGCAGGCTTTTTTTCATTAACATGTGAGGTGTTCTATATTTGTATTTTAATGATGCAGGTAAACTAAAGTCCTCTAAAGAGACTCTTAGAGTCCTGGGCAGCACTGATGTACAGCACAGAATACTCTATCTGCTAATATGATAATAATTAAAAAGGTGCTGGGACATTCTGATCATTTCTGTGATACACAATATTGTATCTTTACTTATGAATAGTCTTTAGCCATTTGTGATGCTTTTTGTTATTTGAGTGTTCGTCCACATTACCTGTCCTGATGTTGCGACTGCTTTCTAAAGACTCATCACTGGTGGTATTTAAGCCTCCTCTGTCTGTACAGTGCATTGATACCACAAAGGAAATGAAGTATTGGATTTACATTGTGTCATAATGCTAATCCATAAGACTCACATAATTAATGTCATTCAGTAATGGATTGCACAGAGTTCAGCTCATAATACTTAAAAGAGGAAATTGATTTTGGAATGCATAATGGATACGAAATGCTGCTGTGTGTAACGCGAGTGTGTGCATGCCTGCGACGCTGCGTGCGGTGATTCTACATGTTTGGGTGAGTACGTGTGTTTGTGTGCGTGCGTTGACATGGCTGTGTTTGACCTTTAGCGTTGGGCTGATGCGTTCCGGTGTTAAGTAGGATGCTGAGAAATGGGCCAAGACAAACCACAGTCCAATTAAACTGAAGCTGTTGAATTAAAGGATCTTCAGGGAAATCTATATGACAGGATGAACCAGGAGGTTGTGTGTGTGTGTGTGTGTGTGTGTGTGTGTGTGTGTGCCTGTGGTGAACCCTGAATGGATCCTGGCAGTGGTATTGGCTGACTGATGCGCTCTACAGACACCAAAAATTGGGAGCAGCTTTTACTGAGAGTGTACCACTGTATTCCATCTGGTCCACACCCTCTCATCTTGTGTGTTTGCGCGTGTGTCTTTGTGTTTGTGTGTGCACACATCTGTAAGATTCCTGCTCCCATTTAAGCATGTAGACTAAATATCCGGGTGCATTGGTGTCTACCCTTGGCAGTAATTACTAAGACTACTGGAGTGTCTCACACACACACACACACAGATAGACAGACACATATCTACTGGTAATTGCACACCACCCTCCCTCCTTTTTTGCTTCCCTCAGAGCTATGTCTGAAAGAGAAAAAAGCAAAACACGTTCAACTGTTGAAAAAATACGAGACGCAGTTTACATTTTCATCAGTTCTGTGTCCTTCGGTGCTTCCCACCAGATGCCTGTATATTAGCCTCCACCTCTTTGCCTCAGATCTCTCATCGCATCTGTTCCTCACAAACCACTGCCTTTTTCCTTTAATTCTTTCTCCCACTGCTCCAGCGGTCATCGTATATTAAAAAAACACAGTATGCTGATATCAAGGTGTTTGGTTAAAAAAATGTGCTAAATGCAGAGCAAATACCTTTGGATTTCATTTCAGACTGACACTAATTATATATATTAATGTGGCAGTCCGTAACATTTTCATCTATTCAGTTGTCTTTTAAGTTACTGTCTATCAAATAATGACTTAAACCAATGGTGATTGATCACATGACCCACTAATGAAAGTGCTTCTACTTGCTGCTTTGCCCAGAAATAGGATTTCCATGTCTGTGGCGACATTCCAGTGCAAAATTCAAAATTAGTGAGGCTTTTTCCGTCAGTCAGCAGCGGTTGGTCTGCAGGTGGAGCTACTCACAGTAGCGGATGCTGCGTTTCATTGTAATCGGAAACTTCTACTCTAGTCTAAATTGTATGACAGGTACATTTCATTACTGCTGACTCACAATGGAGGATCAACAGGCAGAGAAAGAAGACCATTCAACTTCCAGTCCCAAGAAAAAGAAACAAAAATCTAATGGAAGTGAAGAAGGGCAAGTCATCAAGAAGCAAAGTGACCGCCAACAAGGGAAAACCAAGGACCTCCTTTCAGTGTGGAGCATTTGAAGGCATCACACAGATGAGAGACAGTCAACACTGTTGAGGGAGATGAGGTCCCAGAGGCTCGCCTGCAGTTCCATCTACCGCCAAAGAGGCCGCTAGAAGCAACGTATCTCAAATCATACAGACTGCCACTTTTACTATATATTTTTTTTTTGTGTATATAGTGCCTGTGGATCAGATCTGGTCCATCCATGTCTGCATTAATTCATACAACTGGCCTAAATGTGGCGCTTGAATATATATTTCCTTCTTATTTTTTCATCAAACGTGGCCAGTGTAGGCTATACTTAGAAAGTGAACATTAGTTGGCCTTAGCTGGAAAAAAATGTTTTTCTTTACTATCCATCTGTTGACCTCTTTGCCCTCTCTTCTTTCCTAGCTGAGTTTCGGGGGGATGCCATACAGTGGGAAGCCAGTGGGTGGAGGGAGGAAGAACTTTAAAGGCTGCATGGAGAGCATCAACTACAACGGAGACAACATTACGGACCTGGCCCGTCGAAAGAAGCTAGACACCTCCAGCTTTGTAAGGGAAACACACACACACACACACACACACACACACACACACACACACACACTCATATAAAGAAACAAAACACAACTAAATTGCAAACCTAAGGTAAATCTATAGAGCTTCAAATGCTCATGAAGTCAGCTGAATACTAAACATGCTCATTATTGTCACACTAACTCAGTATTTGACCTGAGTGAGGGGGCAGAATATTCATCGTACCAAAATAGTTTAACAGATTCATAATTAATCAGATACAGCTGACCCATCACTGGCCCCTCCATGTGTTTGCCTCCTGTCGTTGTGCTCCCTCTTGATATTGCGGGTGCCATTTCACTGCAACCTACAAAACAGAATCCCACTGTAACAACAATGGAGCAGTTTTTCAACCTATCTCAGCAGAATAAGGAACAATAATAAATGCCTTTCTTCTCCTCATCAAATCTACGCCCCCTGGATGAGTGATAGATTTAACTCTCGCACATTAAGTGTTTTGCCATCCTTAAAATTGAATTAAATTACTGAACAGCCTTTGATAGACTGTACAGTTTCAGCCCTTCTCCAGTTCTTCCTCAACACTGGACAGCCAGTGTATCCACATGGATCTCTGGTGAACTGATTCAACAAATGGATACACTAATTAAGTTTGTTAAAGTCGCTAATTCTTCCTGATAACTCACACAGCCATTCACTTCCAATCACAAACAGATCTGCTCTCAAATTTCAGAAGCACGCACACAGGCAGAGGCAATCAGGAGTCATCTATAGTTGGTAAGGCAGCTCAATACCGTGCATTTGCTGATGATTTGATTTAGAGCACAACGTTGGAGATGCTCAATGGTAATTAGTGCCCGAAATCCACAATAATGTTTGTTTTCCTCCAGCACACCAACATCACCCAGGTAACTGTTCAACCCCGGTTTCAAAGAGCTGAGAAGAGACATTTCTGTAATGCGTACAAGAAAAACATCAGCCTTTGGATCTTTCTTTAGTCAGCAACGTCTGAAGGTTAATATGCAGACACTAGATCCAAAGCAACAGAAGCCTGGTGAATAAGCACGGTGTGTTGTGGGGTACACAAAACCAGTCGATCAACTTCACCTACAAGCCCACATCCACTTTTCTCTTTGAAGGCCAGTTCTTGTAACATCACTTTGTTTGTCTCTCTCTCTCTCTCTCTGAATCTGTGTGTCAACAGCGTAACCTGTCCTTCTCCTGTGTGGAGACCCACGCCTTCCCGGTCTTTTTCAATGCCACCAGCTTCCTGCAGCTGCCAGGTCGAGCCAATCACAACACAATATCTGTGGGCTTCCAGTTTCGTACGTGGAACCCCGATGGGCTCCTCTTCTTCAGTAACCTTGATGATGGTACGCTGGAGATCTCCCTCGAGGAAAGCAAGGTCGCGGTTCACATCAATGTGACGAAGGAGACCAGAAACTACAGGGTGGACTTATCGTCAGGTGAGCTTGTCCACAGGTGCACCTACATAATCGGAAGAAGCTGTTTCATTTACATTTATATTCAATGATATGAGTTGGCACCCTAAATACAGGATAAGCGGTAGAAAATGGATGGATGGATGGATATGAGTTGGCCAAGGTAAAGTAAGTAAGTAAACTAAATGGGTCTTTATTGATCGGGTGGTTGGGCTAAAATGCTAGTGGTAGCTTTCACTTGTTGTCATAGCAACGGCAAACATCCAGTCAAGCAACTTGTTTACTTCCTCTATGACCCCATTTTCTTTTGGCAAATTTTCTACTTTATAAACTTGCATATTTGCAACTCTTTTTCTCTGAATGTTGCCCACCTCTCTCGGCTCCATTTTTTTTTCTCCTACAGTGGCCCTAATACGCCATCGTACAATCATCCATGTTATCCTTGGGGCAAAAATGTGTCATGTTTGGGCACTCAGGAAAGGGGCACAAACAAACCTCAGTGCCCGTCAATCCCGCTGAAAGGCACTGGTATTCTTTGCAGATACTGTGGGTCTCATTGCTGCCACATAGGTGTGTGATGTGCCCACAATGGATCTGTCTTCTCTGACTGTCCATGTTTTCCAATAGGATACTAGAGAAGTGCCTTTGAAAGACGGCTATGATACCACACTGCTGTCTGAGACATTGCTCTCATAACGTGCTGCTTGAAAACATCTAAAGTCACAGGGAGTTGTGCAGCTGATGCATCGGTCGTTGATGCTAAACTGTTTCTCAGCTCATCAAGGCTAGAGCAGGGACTCCTGTTCTCTTTTCTCTTTTGTCTATTAAGGTGGACACCATAATTTCTTACCCTGGGCCTTCTTCCAAGCTGTCAGATAATCTTTAGTTTGACATTTCTCATAAAACAGCAAGGTGGGTTTTCTTTGTAAATGCTATTGTCTTGCCTTTCCTATACAAGCTACTTTTTGTGTCACAGTGTGTGACGGTGTCGCCTTCAGGTACAGTCAGAATTGAACTCCAAGTATCTTTGAAATAGCACAGATTGGGAGAAACGCTTTGGGAGAATGCATATAGGCAATTTACAATACAAACGGCCATTTGCTTGCATAGTAGACGAGCAAAATAGGTATCTTCAAATTTGATGATAATACAAGACTGTGACTTTGCAACATGTAGTCCATGTAACGCTTTTTTTTTTGAGCCTCCTTCTGGTTACTGTGTTGGTGTACTGACTGGCCGACCATCCTGACCTCCTCACCATTTTCAAAAGCCCCTGCCAATTGGCGTCTGATGAGATTCTCGTTGGTCCTGTACCCTGTGTAGTTGCTAATAATTAAATGTTTCTGATTCTGATACCCTTACCTAGGTTGTTTGAGTTGTGGACGACCTGTAGAAGAACAGATAATGTACAGATGGTTCCTCTGAAATTGATTATTGGAGTTTGGTCACTTTTCTACCTGAAATTGGTTATGACAACTGTTCAGTTAAAGCATGTTTAAACACATGTATGTGTCTGCTGCCCTATTGGAAGTACAGGATGTTTGAGGTCAATTTTATTCATCATATTGCTCAAGGTAGAAAGAAACTTTATTTACAACAAGTCCACTTGCCTTCCTGCCTTTCTCTGCCCCCCCCCCCCCCCCCCCCCCCCTCTCTCTCTCTCTCTCTCTCTCTCTCTTTCCTTAGATACACTCATTTATTCTGTCCACTGCAGCTTTAATAGGCCATTATGCCCAGGGGTATGGATTATTACAGAGTTACCCTCTGGGCTAATTGGGCTTGAGCCTGCGATTACATCAGCATTACAAGAATATACAGACACACAAACACAGGCTCGCAGACACAAACATGCAATCCCTACTTTGATTCTGTCATTAGTATAATATCTCTCAGAAAGAAAGCCACACTGCCTGTTGGCTTCAGAGACGCAGTGGGAGATCAGTAGACTTGTAATGAAATGCTTAGTCCCTCTTAATGGCAAATATACTGTGGAGAGACGTGCAGATGTGCACACATTAAGGAGAGAGGATGAGGGAGAGAAACGAGAGCCTCTTACAGAGACACAATCCAGTTTTTGTTCCCAGTGGGGATAGATTGCTTATGAAGCTATTTAGCAACAGCTTATTCATACATATAATCAGGCATCTGCTAGAAGGTAACACCATACAGTTTTACTCCACTGATCTGCAGCCTAGAGCACCCCCTCTTCCTGCTTATGCATGAAGACTTTTTTTTTTGTGCACACTGAGGAGCCAACCACTCAGGAGGCGTCACCAGGGGGCACCCTTTGTGTCAATAATGTATCAGTCTTTTTGTCTGATCTGTTATCCATGATGGGAAGAGTCTTCAGAGAAACTCTTTAAAGGCAGAAAGAGTAGGGTTAGTCGATTGTGGTTTGTAAACATGAAAAGGTTAATTTTGGTTTCACAAGGGACACTATCAGCGGTATCCTGGGTGAATGTCCTGTATTTGTTTGACCCATCTACCAACTCTCCCAACCGCCCCTTAGTGGACTTCCTTGCTTGTTATACTCCTTATTTTACCACCTAGTTTGCACCAAACGTCGACTCGCTTTATAGTGAACAAAAAAATGAGCCTCCTAGTTTTCAGCTTCCATTTAATTTTCGATTTGTTATTTTGTACAAAGCGGCAGAGAGATGGAATTACTGAGACCTCAATTTGGAGACAAACATTGAATGAGCAAATGAGACCCAGATATTTGTTTTTCTGAGGAGTTGGCGGATCAAACAGTTGGCAGAAATGCAAATTAATCTTCGGCATTTCACACAGGTGATGAGTAATAGGACTTACTGCCCATGCTACTCTGTGTCTGCTCTAGGTGTGTCAGCAATGCTAGACAATTGTGTGCAAGCAATTATCCAGTGTATCCATGTCCAGAGATCGTTTGCTCTGGAGTCTACTTTTGTCTGTGGTGGTGTTTCATATATTGTAAAGGGGGATATTCATGTCTGGACCAATGGAACAATTCATCAACCTTGATTTATGTATGGCTGTATTATATACATAACCTTCAAACTACCAGCTTGTGATTTCCAAAGGGTTGGGAAGGATAGGGAGTGATGAAAGCGTCATGTCATATAAAATCATGTAAATATCTCTTCATAACCGTATTCTGTCCAGGATGGGTCCCAGGTTATTTAAGCTAATTTTTCTCCCTGATTGGAGACAATTACAGTAGACCTCACCTGCTACTGTGCACACATACACAAAATGTTTGTGTAAGTCGACGCAGGTATGAAGTGCGATTGCATGAGTTGATGGTCTTAATTGCTAGTTTCAAGTCTTTGTCAATACAATATTATGTTCATTTGGTATATATACCAAATGAACATAATATTGTCCCCTATATACACTATATGGTCCCATTTAGACCAACATCACTACTGTGGCCTCGCTGCCGTCGCTACCACTCTCCCAATGCAATCAGCTACTAAGATTACTTCAACACTTAGCTGTGAAGTTGACCTTGAATTGTGGAAGCTTCAGACCAGAAGCCAGATGCGGAAAGGTTGCCGCACAGGATGCTGCTCTGATCCACCTGTCGCTCTTCCGAAGTCCAAATATGGTCACTTCCGTTCACTTGTGAAAGCGTGCATGTGTGCTTGTGCCCATGCTTGCGGGGGAGAGACAGTGATAGAGAGAAAGCCCAGAGGCTTTTCGAGGCTGTTTGAGTCCTGTGGAAACATGCTCTTCTCTCCTGTGACAAAACCTCTATCATTTCATCCACTTCCTCCTCTCAAGCGGAGAGACAAAAGACTCTAGATTAGACCGTGTGTGTGTGTGTGTGTGTGTGTGTGTGTGTGTGTGTGTGTGTGTGTGTGTGTGTGTGTGTGTGTGTGTGTGTGTGTGTGTGTGTGTGTTTGTGTGTGTGTTTCCCTGCTGCAGACCATCGCCTGAGGGTTGATTTCCACCCAAACAGATACACACGCTTGTTAATTGTTAAACCAAAGGATTGGGAGAGCAGGTGACTTTAATCCTTAAGCCTCATTGGTTGAGGGCACATTTGAAGTCAGCTGATGATTCCCATAATGCTTTGATTCATAGGAGTGATTTCGGAATGTTTTCAAAGGAAGACAAACTCAGTGATTTGTGTGTGATTTTGTCATCTTTCAATTGTGGTTTTCCATTCATGCGTGTGTGTGTGTGTGTGTGTGTGTGTGTGTGTGTGTGTGTGTGTGTGTGTGTGTGTGTGTGTGTGTGTGTGTGTGTGTGTGTGTGTGTGTGTGTGTGTGTGTGTGTGTGTGTTGCATATACGTTAATAGAGAGTACTTAGTTGTAATTCCTTCTGGGACTCTGATCTAATTTCCCCATCACTTTGCGTTTACTTATTCATTAACTCTCCACTCTTCACTTTTGCTCTCATCACATTTGTTAGAATTATACAACAGCTTGGTGAGAGTGTTGCTGAAAAATGCTGCCTTGGTGGCCGTACTGCCGGACCAAATAATGTTTACATGAGCACAAATATAAATCAAACCCCTGTTTTCCACATTTGAGATCAAATAAGCCAAAGCTGATAAATGCTGCTTCCGTACCTGATACAGATTGAATGTTGGTATTTGTCTTTGAGTATGTGTTTTGATGATGCTATCCTCTGATCACCCTCTTGATTAATTATCAGATTATTGAGCACCAGCATTGTTTCCATGGAAACAATACTCCACTGTCTCCAGTGCTTTTGCAGTGAGAGAAATCTAATTTCCTAAGAGATTATCATGTATCAAAGTGAGGAAATAGGTTTTTGTACTCCAAAAGACAAAAGGTGTCAGAAGTGATTATTAATCTTGATTAATTAAATACGTTATGTTAGTCAAGAAAATATGCTTTAAGACAGTGACAAGTAACAAGATAATCAACAACCCAGATGATGAAATTTAGAAATCCTTACTGCACATTGTCTAACATTTCATGTCATCTCTTTGCTATTATAATTTCCTGTTCAATATAGTTTTGATATATCACTGTTTTTGTATCTTTTGCATGGGATTTCCATAAATATTCTTTGTATGAGAAGCACATTCATGAAAGGATTGCATGCTTTTCACCCTCAAAGCCTGAAATCCTCCCCTAACTGTGCTGCCAAGCAAATGGCATCTCAGTGCTCCTGTGGTTTTTGCACATATTCAAATTTGGTATGATGTAAATGCAAACATTTGGTGCAAAATTGGCCCCCGTTTTATGCAAATTAGCCTCATTGCAAAATGATTCCAATTCTCAAAGATCAGCACTAACTAGTGATTATAGCCAGGCGACGCGTCCTCATGCACACTAAAACACACTTCATTCTGGGATGAAATGACGGTTGTGTCATGAAATAATAAATGTTTTTGGGAAATACACAAGAAACCTGACCTTGAGACGGGGCGGAGAGTGGTTGCAAATTATGCACAATTAAATCCCCCCCTCTGTACTATGTCTTTCCCCTCTCTAACAGTTTTCTTTTTAAGAGCTATATGCTACGCAAGAATAATTCATTCATCTGCTTTGGTATCTTGTTCCCCAAAGGTTTCGCATGGTTTCCATTAATTCCTTTCTTCATTATTTCTGTAAAATTCATTCTATTTAATACCACATCCCATATACTAATTTTCCGTGAGAGACAAGGCTAATTGCAAAATAAAATTAAGCCACGGGCAGCAAACAGTTTGATTCAGCCAAAACTCTGACGCAGAAATGCTTTGCTACGTTAAAACTGTGTGAGTGTTTGTGTGATCTTTCATGAGTGTGTCGACACACTTCAACTCGAGCTAGAAGTAATAATATCTTCAAGATGCAGAATTACTATCGGTCACGCGCACACACAAGGTTACTTGCACTGTCTGGAGAGGAGGCATAAGGCATTACAATAACAGAAAGGCCCGAGGCACGGATTTTTGGGGAAAATACATCCTACCAGCCCCTATTATAATGTTATATTGTTTCATTCTGTGTGTGTGTGTGTGTGTGTGTGTGTGTGTGTGTGTGTGTGTGTGTGTGTGTGTGTGTGTGTGTGTGTGTGTGTGTGTGTGTGTGTGTGTGTAGGCAAGGCTTAATATCTTGAATTCTCGGGTTTTGTGTATGTTGGCATATTGCCATCCATTAAGACCTACGAAGCTCTCCAAACTAGAGGACCCAATATTGAGGAGTGAAGGAGATGGGGGGTGGGGGAGGCTAAATTCATGAATGCCAGAGAGCCCAACACATTTATAGCCGGAAAAAAAATAATTCATGCTGTACAGGATCAATATGTAATAGAAACAGTTGGAAGAGAGAGGAGAGGAGAGAAGGGGGGGAATGATGGAGAAAAGATTGTAGAAAAGAGGAGCAGTAAGGATGACAGAGGATTGGAGGAGATGAAAGGAGGAATAATTACAGAAATAATACCCACACTGACTAGTTTTACAAAGATTTCTTGCACTGCATGTGATATTCTCAACATGTTCACAGGGAGATGAGACAAAGAACAAAAACATTCAGGGCTATCCATACACAATGTTGTTTTCACCCATGTGAAATGTGGTGATCGTTGCGTATTACTTTCTGATTCCTATGTGATAAGTATTAATCTTATCACTTCTATTATGATAATTACCACTGGTATTATACAGTCCTATCACAGGGACAAACATTAGCTGAACCCGTTATGTATTTGAAGGCCTGACCATCTCACTTGCTTTGGGGAAGACACCGAAAACCATATATTGGAGTGGAGAAAAGGCCGTGTAGAGCCAGCTCTATCATTAGATGTGTTCTCACTTTACACCTCGGCCACTTTGTCTCTCTGGCACAGAAGCTGAGTCTTGGTGACAGCCAACTCCACCCTCTATTCTATTACCATGTTTCTCCACTCCTTCAGCTCAACCCTGGTCCGTGGACGGTGGGGCTGCTCAGCCCACTGTTTGTGTATTAGCCTTGAGCCCTTTATGCGTTACTTGACTTTCTTTGGCACTTTCTACTTAATTCTGTGTCTCAGTCTGCCACAACAGCAGCAGTGTGAGTAATGGAGAACTTCTGATGCCCCAGCAGCTACTGTTGCTGTATCAGTTCCTTCAATTACACTTTAACCAGCTCTTCTATAACATCAGGCACTGTTAGAGTTGAAGGTGGCTGGTGTCCCTTAGTTACTGTGCTGAACTGACATACTTTGGATTTCACTATGTTGCTACACTTGGGACTTCACTGTGTTGGTACACTCTGTTGCTGTACTTTGGATTTCACTGTTTGAAGTATGTCAAAGTCATATCTGCTGTTACCATGGTAGCAGGTCAATAATACTGTGTCAATATTGGATGCACACGTACAGTTTTTGTGCTTTTGGGAAATGGCTTTGTTTAAAAAAAAAAAAGCACACTTGCTACGATATATATAGTTGCTGTTATTACAATTTATTAAATCAGGTTGATGAAATATCAAGTTCTTTTTATAATAGTTAATACTGTGTAATTCGTAGATAATGGAATGTGTTTGTTTTTAATCATGAAACATGGTTCATTCATATATTATTTAATCTACAACTCTAAGTTAAAGTCTGGCGTCTTTGGATTTATATGACTGAACTTGGTCTGTTACTATACTCAATTGCTGTACCTGCTATGTTGTTTTTTTTTAATAGAAAACATCTTAAAGGCTGTTATATTACCCTTGCATTGCTGTAACAGCTGTCACTCAAAACAAACCAACAAGATTTGGTGAGAGATATCCATTAACGCTATTTTAAATGGACAAAATCTGCAACATTACTGGGTAAGGCAAGCAAATACGTTATTTGTGACATTCATTTGCATGGCAGTTTTACATACTGTAGAGCAAGTGAGCCAATTATGAGAGACTGTAAAGTTTCATGTGCCGATCTCTGGGGCTCTGAAGTCCCAACACCACAGTTAAAAGGTAAACAATAATTGAACTTGGATGTTGTCATTATGTTATTGTGAATTTTATAGCTTTTTGCATTATTAATCATACACACACTTCTCATTCCGTTCCGTCTCGAATACACCAGTGAGTAGTTCAAGTTAATTACCCTGTGTACAGTGTTGACACAGTTGGCAAGGACGATCCCTTCTGAGTTGTGGTTCTTAAATGCAAACTTCATTTCCTTTTTTATTTAAAAATGACAGTGCAGTCATTTATATCTGCTTTTGTAAAAAGTCAATGATTTGTACTTTAAAACTTGCCTCATAAATGTTGGGATTGTGTGAAAGACACGCACATGCACAATAATGGTGTTATATATTTATTTTAAGTGCATTGCAATTAAGTCATATTTTATTCAAACAACCTAAAGTAATTAGGTCACTTGGATTAGCTTTATCTGTGAATATTTGCTTAGAAATACTCCTAAGACTCTTAAGACGTAAGCATTGAAGCCTGAAACTTGCACATGGTAATGCTTATTGTTAATCTTTACAGCCATTGTATGTGTTTCTATTCAGCCTTCATGCCTGATATTTCACTACCGTACTCTTTCATGACAGGAACCATTCAAGATAGCTTGATGGTGATTATGCACATTAGTTTAAATTATGAATTAAGCCATTTTAGCATACACCAGTCAACTTCTTTGTCCTCCGTATGAAAATGACGTGATCAAATTAAGGTCACCAAGGACAATATTCACAAAGTCTAAATGCAATGAAGTGTAACAGATAACTGGAACATCTTTAAAGACTTGGTGAAGATCAAATTGAATCCGAAATTCACAGAGAGAACAGCAGAAAACCACTGAAGGTGTTCAAGGTGCTAGAATCGTCATAAAGCCCACAGCCTTGATTGAGACGCAGAAAGACCGTACTTCCCTGTTCCAGCTGTAGAATTAATGCATTTGAAATGGAAGTATGGTCAATTGATTGCTCGGAGTTATGCAAAATTCTCTGACTATTAAGGTATAAATTCACTGCCATCCATTCTCCACTCTTGTTGTTGAAGGCAGTGAATCTGAAATAGTAGACTCCTTTGACAGGCGCTGTGAAGATACCTGAAACAGTGGAGAGTCAGAGAGGTCAGCTTGGTCCACCTCTTTGGCAATATTAGAAGCTTGTGTAAATGCATACCTGTAGTTTGGTCGTAAGCCGTGCCAATATTTGTGAAGACTCTACTATAGATAAGTGTAGTTTCAGTATTGAAAGGTCCGATCTTTCCTGACATGGAAAAAGTAGCAGAGAAAGCCAGCTTCGGAGTGTCTGTAAACATGGGATAGAAACATTCAACCCAGGGACAAGAATTTTATACCAAATGTTTTTGTTTCTAATTATGCTGTCTCTCATCAAAATACCTGCACTTTTCCTTTTGACCTCCTCCAATGTTTTCCTGGTGAGCTGTAGTTCAGTCTTAGTAGTATTCAGCTCTTCCCTGAGAGCTGCCCCCTCCATTTTCTGCTCCTGCACCTCCCTCTCAGTGGTTGTCACTCTGGAAATCAGGGCTGCCAGTTCTGCTGCTTGTACTGAAAGCACGAAGGCGGGTCATTTTATCAACTACTTTTTCAAAAGTTCTAGAAATGCTAAGTCTGTTATTTGGTAATTACTTACCAGAAATCAGTCTCTCAGCCTCTTCCAACTTTTTCTTCTGAAGCTGCTGTTCAGTTTTAGCTGATTCCAGTTCAGCTGTTATCGCTGTCAGCTTGTTTTCATTGGTTGTCACTCTGGAAATCAGGGTTGCCAGTTCTGCTGCTTGAGCTGGAAGCACGAAGGGCAGTCATTTTCTCAACTGTTTTTTCAAAAGTTCTAGATTTGCCATTGTGGTAATTACATCAGAAATCAGTCCCTCAGCCTCTTCCGACTTTTTCTTCTGAAGCTGCTGTTCACTCTTAGCTGTTTTCAGCTCAGCTGAATTCGCTGTCGGCTTGTTTTCAGTGGCTGTCAGTCTGGAGCTCATCACTGAAATACCATAGAAGCTGAGGATGAAGTTCTAAGTAAAGCTGTCTAAAGAAGCATACCATGACATCTTCATAAAAATATTGCCAAAATGACACCATATTCAAGTTCCTAGTTAGTATGTCCGTTAGTATATGACAAAACAACAACGCAGGGAGGTTAGCGTAGATGCTGCCGTAGCACCGGTTATATCAGAAAAGGAGAATATTTCGTCACTGAAAGAGCAAAGAACATTACTAAAGGTTTTTCTCAATGAATCCCCAGCCTAAATATCACAGATGTCTTTGATAAACTACCTGCGTTTTCTTTATCTACACCAGCCACTTTGTCTCTCTGGGTCTGCAGTTCAGCCTTGGTATGCTTCGGTTCAACCGTTTGCTCCACCACCAAGTCTCTCAGAGCTCTCAACTCATCCCAGATATCCCTGTTAGTCTGAGCACTCATCTGTAAACCTTGGTCAGCTCCTCCGCTCTTCCTTTGAGCTGATGTCCCGGACAGAAAGAACAGCAACACCAGCAGCAGAGTAGCCCTCATTGTAAAAACGCAGGTCCTCCAGAAATACCTCTCTCTGAAATGGAATCAGATTGTTTTTTAAGCCTGTATCTATTCAATAGAAATGTCTGCCAGTGACCGCAGGTGCTCTCTCATTGTTTATCTTGTGCAGAATTGGCACACAGGAAGGCCATCCCTGACCATATTTGGGAAGGTAGGTTGATGCAATGACCACAGCTGTTCGAAATGACTTCCTACGCCAACACAGATGCAGACAATGCCTTTAAAGTTTGAAGCACCCACAAAAAAAATTAATTGAATATGAAGTTGTATTTGTTCCATTGTGGCAATTATACCTGACATAAGTGGAGGTTTCTAAATGAAACCTGTTGAATCAATATCTCTCCAGGCATCAATCATAAATTACACTCTATTTCGAAACCGGATGGCTTTATGGCTTTATGTGACCTTAAATGTAACAAAAAGACACAGTTTCAGTTGTTCTAATGGATAATTTTTAAAAACAGGGCAAAGTTACCGGTCAGCTTTTTATCAGGCCCGTACATATGAATGACAAAAGAAGCCACGAAACAGTCTTATCCAGGTAAATCAGAGCAATTCTCTTCCTCCTCCTTCTGGTCTCCTTCGTTGTGCTCCTTTTATCTGCGGCAGACAGCCGGTGCATGTGTGATCCAAGTCTGTGTGTTTGCCGTGTAGGACAGAAAGAGAGAGAGAGAGAGAGCGCACCACATAAGGTTTTTGGCCACGTCCGTGCAGCGGTGAGTGTGAAGATTCAATAACGGCGCTATCGCTGATAAGCTCATCATTCAAAGCTATTGCAGGTGATGTAAAACAGATGAGGGGACACAAGGTTACACATTATCTATTTTCCATTACATTCGAGAGGTTATAGAGAGGGACTGGATGGAGCACAGAGCTTGATAGTGATTACATCAAACCAATATACTTTCAGGAATGGGATTGCCAGTAAAGGAGCACATCAAGGTCTCTTTCTACCAGAACGGACTCTTTTTTTTATGTTGTTTGGACAAAGCAGACACCATCCTCTTTTATTTATTGTTTTTCAGCTCATCACGTCCGAGCATTAAAACAATGCACTCTTGTTTTATCGTACTTTATTGTCTGACAGAACTAGTGGAAATGTTTATTCATAATAGTGTGTGTGTGTGTGTGTGTGTGTGTGTGTGTGTGTGTGTGTGTGTGTGTGTGTGTGTGTGTGTGTGTGTGTGTGTGTGTGTGTGTGTGTGTTTGTGCATATTTAATCAGCATTGCCCTGAAAAGGGCTGCAGCGGTCACACTCCTCAGCAGGAGGCCATCTTGTGTTTGGTTTCTTTGGTCACTGTCATGATCACACACACACACACACACACACACACACACAGTCACCTGCTGATGGAGATTAATTAGTGTAGACTACCTACTGACATAACAGCCAGGGTCTTCAAGTGCATTCTGGGAAGAAATAAATGGTGGGATAGCCTGACCTGTAGATAGCGAAGACACAAACTACCACACACACAATGGAAATAGACAAACAGATGCGTGCACATTATTTCACACACATGGGTCCAGTGTACTGACAGATGCAGCGAGCGATGGTACATGCTCATTGATGCGTGCGCAGGTCTGTGAGTAAAACGCACCCTGTTGAAATCAATTTGCACGTGACCGTACCTTGAACTTGGCTCGACTGTAGCGTCCTCGCTGTCGATGCATCACAGCCGGCGAAGCGGCAAGCGGAGCCGCGTTGAGACGGACAGACAATGCAGCAGACGGCCACAAGAGGAGAGGATTATGAAGACGGAATGGAAATAGGGAGAAGTGAAATGCAAAAAAATATCGGAAAGAAATAAAGACAGAACAACGGCGGGGAAGAATCAGGGACAGAGAGGGAGGCGGGGAGGGAAGGATGAATAGAGATTGGTGTCAGTAAGAGGTGATGTATAGAGGACAGGGTGATGAGAGTGAGCTGGCTTCTCTCTCGGCTCCAGTAGTAATGTCCCTTTCCAAAACATCACTCATATTTAATGGAGCAGAGCTGCAAGGGAAGAGAGGGGAAAGGAGAGCACAAAACTCACGCACACACACACACACACACACACTACACTGACATATGCAAACTACGCAACACATTACAGACTTTTACACAGTTGCAGAGTGCTCAAAGCTTGCATGCACAAATAGAAAACACACACACATTGTGGTGCTCGGGGTTCTCTGAGAGTTAATGGAGTTGAGACACAGGGGCCTTGAGACTGGAAGCTGCACTTGGCTTGGAGAGGGGAAGAGAGGGAAGGAGTGAGAGAGCAACAGGGAGGTAAAGAAGAATTGGGGAGCATCGGTATTGCTTTGTGAATACGTGAAGGTAGGGGACAATGTGGGGTTTTTTTGCGACAGGAATCAAATTATCGGAGTTTCACTGAAAATGCTTGTCAAGAAGTCGAAAAGTCCTCACCAAGAGGATTTTGACTCTTATAGAAGTGGTGTTTTTAATTCAGACTTGTGTAAAGAAGCTTTTGCAGCATGGGTTTCTCTGAAGTCATTTCTATATCTGTTCCCTTCCAGGTTCAGGCCTTAACGACGGCCAGTGGCACGCGATACGTTTGGTCGCCAAGGAGAACTTTGCCATGTTGACAGTGGATGGCGAGGAGGCGTCTGCCGTGCGCTCCATCTCACCTCTCACCATCACCACAGGAGGAACCTATCATTTGGGAGGTAAGAGTCGCCCCTAACTTCCACCTCCATTCATGGTCATGCCATCACGTTTTACGTCGGTGTTCGTCTGGGAGCCAAGGCAGGAAACAAAATACAAGTCCTGTTATACACAGTTGCCAGAGTTCAGGAAGTTGCTCAGTTAGCAAGAGACCAGACTCAACTAGACCACCGGATGTAGACACACACTAGCATACACGCAGCAGCAACAATCTGTCTGAATTAGGAAGACGCCAGGTTAATGATGACAGACAGTGCTGGCTGGCTGCTGGAAGATGGTTCATATCTAATGTGCATGTGCGTGTGTGTGTGTGTGTGTGTGTGTGTGTGTATGGGCACCTGTATGAAATTACAGTAACTGAGAGAGATGGTCCGGGCTCTGAAAGCTCCATCAGGCCTCTGTCCCTCTCTCTATCAGAGTACAATCTCCTCCATCAAGGAAGAACATTTCCCCGGGCCAGTCAATAAGGATCAGAGCACCTCACACACACACTCACACACACACACACACACACACACACACACACACACACATTTGGATTTGTTTATTATATGTTGTCCATCTTAATTTACTCCTCGCTGCTGTTGAGTGAATCCCCCTTCAGCCCATGATGACTACTTTTTATTTATGGAATCTAAGCTTATGAAGCCTTGATATGATAATTCCATTTCACTCAGGAATCATCCAAAGCTGCTATTTTTGAAGGATTTTTTTTTTTACAGGGTTTTCTTGGATTCTTCAATCCAGGGTGTTGTTGAAGTGTTCAATAATAACACGTTATCTTTTATCATCGGGAATATCTCTGTCACTGCAACTTTCTCTCTGTTTTTTCTCTGTCTTATCTCATTCCTCCCTCCATTCCTATATTCTTCCTTCCCCTCTAGTCCCCATTTTGATCCAATTGGTGATTTATTGATTCGGTAAGCTGAGTTGGGAATCGATAGTGGCTGAGAAGAGAGGATCTCTGTAATGTCTTTACCCCTTGAAGATCGTAAAGGAGACAGACAGAAAGAGTGGAGCGGGGCGAACGGAAGAGTGAAACTGAAGAGAAGGCAGATAATAGATGTGGAAGAACAGGAAGTAGAGACAAGGAATGAGAAGAAGTTTTTGGCCAAGGAATTTACAGATTGCAGGTTAATAAGTGAGTAGGCTCGGGAAAGAAAAAAAGGAAAGTGGAAGCTATAACCTAAGGAGCTGAGAGGAATGGCGACAGTGAAACACAAAATCCCAGAGGCAACACCTACACGTCTTCAGATCAAACACATAATTCACATATTCATACACAAAAATCTAGCATGTGGCTTTCATTTGCACACACACACACATACTCACTCACTTTCAGTTCAGAGAAATCCATGTTCTGTCGGAAGTGTGTTTCTTTCTCCGTGCCAAAAGGCATAATGTGTGAGCTGAATTGGCATAATTCAGCTCATTGGCATTGGCATGACATAATGAATACTGAAGAGCAGCGAGCCTGGTGGTAAACACAAGTTAACAGGCTGCAGGGGCTACAGAACTGCTGATTATTAGGACTACAAAGAGATATTAAGGCCACCGCTTTGCAGGCTCGGGGGAGAAGTTTTATGGAGACTTTTTTGGAACTACCTCAACCAGTTCATTCTCAGTTCAGACTTGAGTTTTCTTTTTTTCATGTGGAAAGGTATGTGTACTGTTGCTGCTTCTTTTTAGCCCCAGGAATTGCGTTAGTTTCCTCTTTTTTTTTCGGGATTGGGTTTGGTTTTTACTTTATTTATAGAGCATGCTGATCAGTCCTCCAATTTCATGACCTGATTTTGTAACGACTTGCCTCTCCATTATCACAGACTCACAACAAACGCCTGAAGCCATCTGAATCTGTGTGCACACGGGTTGGTGCGGGTGTGAACTGCGTTTTGACCATCGGTTATAAAACCCTGAAGCGCACATACATACAGAAACGCACTTAACTTAGATCTCTGACAGCATAACTTAAACATTTATTTAAAACACTCCACCTATTGCAGCTAATTTCCATCCCAGCACAGAGGTAACGGAATAATACACGGAGGGTGCCAAAGATAGTTTAGCCTTTTGACTTGCCCTCAATTAGTCTGTTAGATTGTTGAGCTGGATGAGTCAGGGAGGCCGAGCGCATTGAGCTGTCTGTAAGCTCTCTAACAATATTCCATCAGCACTTTCCATGTGATAGTTCTGTCAGTGTGCCACAATTAGCGGAAACCACTCGATGTCATGGCCAATCCATGTTCTTTTATACACAGCATGAGGCTTTAGATGATTGCCGAGAGTCATTTGCGTGGGTTCAGTCGTCTAGCCATCTGCTTCACATCTCGTGGCTTCAAGGCACCAATCTGCTGTGTTTTCACCGGCAAGAGTTGTTGATCAGTGACCACAGTTTGAACCATTCCGTGAGCGAAGTATTACTGCTTCTACCACTGAATCAGACTATATCACAGTTTTTTCGATTGTTAATACTGGCACTTGAGACCATGTACCAACCTCCTGAAGCAATTCTGCTAAAATCCAAGCAAATTCCCTGCGTTACACAGATTGCAGTTCTAAACCACACTTCAAAACATTTGGTACAATCTTCTTGAATGAAATATGTTGTGTTCGCATGGAACATCCTGCCACTCACGATGCCAAAATTAAATTTCCTCCTGACATGGATGAACACACTCTTGCAAATCAGAGCTTTTGCAATTAAAGGAGAGCTCTTCTGTTTTGGAGAAATGGATGCCCAGATAGCTGGAGTGAGGGAAGAGCAGGAAGAAGACCAAGGGAGCCAATAATGTTGAATGAGATTCTGTCCAATCTGGTTGATTATGTTCTAATGATGAGGAAGTATTATTAGTAGTAGTAGTAGTAGTAGTAGTAGTAGTAGTAGAAGTTCAACTGTAACTATCTAAGGTTCATTTTACGATTGTTTGGAGGGGTTGTTTTTTTCGTTACCATATCTTTGTTATTCAATATTTAACAAAGATAGGTTGTTATACAAAAATATTCTACAACATACTACACTCCATACACGTGTAACACTGAACATACAATCCCATCCCTTTTACTATGAGGTGTGTGCCACTGTGGAAATCTTGCTTGGATGTCAAAGGAAAGAGGGTTTGACTATCTGTTCCTTTCCATATTCTTCATTTTATCTTTTTTTCCCCCCGCTGCGGCTTAATGTTTATTACGCATGTCAAATTGGCACATTAAACCAAATTAGGCCTTATTAGAGTTAGTGCTGCCACACATATGCAGGGATGTGCATACCTTATGTACACATTCAACATTAAAGTATAATGGATCAGTGCACCTGGGTTAGGGTTATAAAATAATCTAAATATTAATTTCCTCACACAGACGCACACATGTCGTTGACAAGAAGGCATTAGCCTGTGATCAAATAGTGTGAGTGTGAGTGTGCATGTGGATGATCTTACCTTTTGAAGTGGATGGAATATCATCAGTGGCAAATGATTACATTTAGTGTCCTCCAAACCAATGTGTCTCCATTAAATGTGGAATATAGAAGATGGTTAGCCAGAGGTAGGTAAAGTTATCTCACTCCCTAGTTCAAAGAATAAAAATGAAGACATGCCTGATGCTGTTTGATAGTGTGTACTTACACTCCAGGCTGCCTCCATACAACAACACAATTCCCCCATGTTCCCAAGGGCCAAAACATTTAAGAAAGCACAAAAATGTCAACAGCAATGCGAGAAAATGGCAAAGAAATAAACAAAAATAACCTGAATACAGTTTTTTATGATTGAGCACAATTTATAAAAAGGGCTACTTTTGTCAGCGTATTTCACAGTGCTCTTTGAACAGTTGCACACTGCGGTCAATAGAAAAACACGTTTAACATCCTGCTTTCGGAATGACAAAGTTTGATCTTTCAGAAAGTAAGTGAGCGTGAAGTCCATGACTGTGTTTACCAAACACTGATTTCGACATTTTTTTTTTTTTTTTTAAGATTTTTTTGAGGCATAGACGCCTTTTATTAGCAGTGGATAGATCGGAAACATGAGGAGAGAGAGAGGGGATGTGACATGCAGCAAAGGACCTCCGGCCGGGATTCGAACCGGGGTCGGCTGCTTATGTACGTTCGTACATGGCATGCGCTCTAACCACTCCGCCAACTGCGCGCCTGATTTCGACATTTTAAAATGAATCAATACATCACTGCAAGGTTGCAGAGTGTATTCTTAACAGAATATAATGCATAAACATGGGGGAATAATTTGTGGGGCCAAAAAGGAAAGATTTATTGAAATTGCGAACACGGGCATTTTGCTGCTATAGATGTTATTTGCCATTGCTGTTGAAGACAGGTACTTACATCCTGATTGATGAGTCGATAATCAAGCAAACAGTGTCGCCAGGTGACATGTGTATTGGCCAATTGGTACATGGGAGTGGCATTTTGAATGGCAGGGAAATGGCAAACGAGTGATTTTATGTCAGATTCCCCTTTCTTATGTAGAGAAGTGTGTGCAGTGTGTTGCAAAATCTGTCATGTTGAATTGCATATTTGGTGCAACGCAGAAAATATGTTTCGAGATTTGGAGACTTGAGCTGAAGTGTTGCTCTCATGTCTCAATAATTGTGCTTTATGTGTCATTGTAGTGTGTTATCAATAGAAAAAACCTGTAATAAACAAATAGAACGATAGGCTACGTGTGCGGACTTGGCATGGCGTGTCTAATCCAATAGGCTACACATTTTGTCAAATTTAGCAATTATATATATCCTTACAGTCTGCTATCTGTCCATTCCCGGTCTGCCTGCATCAAAACATGTACCGCTGGACCGATGCCATGCCGCCCGCATGCCTGTACGCCGCTGCAAGCAGGAAAACAAACTCTTTTGCTGTATTGTAAATGTTTTTGAAAGGTTGAAGGCCAACATATACAGATTGAAGCTTGTAAATAAATATTTTTATTCATTGTCCATATAGGTTTTTTTTATTTATGGCAGTAAAATGCTGGCAGGTGCCTTTCTGAAAAGTTAGAGAGTAGAGAGTTGAAGCGCTCGGAGCACACACAAAAGTTGGAGAACTCTGAAAAAGATTCTTGCAATGTTAAGAACACTCAGCCTTAGTTATTAATAATAATTAAAAACTATTCGGTACAGCACTGCAAGCCGCACAACATCATCCCCAGCAGGGCAAAGGCAATGGGTGTATAAATAAAGGTGGTGGGAGTGAGAGGGGCGGTCAATATGGCGGGGAGTATTTGTTTGGGTGTCAAATAGCAGCATTCTTTCTCCAGAATCTCAGGCTCCTCCTTTAAATGTATTGACTAAACTATATAAGTTAATAGCTTCAGACCTTTTGCTGACACCTCTAATTAACCAGCATGTTTGTAGCCACCCACTTTAATAAATATAAAAAATGATCTCTACCTTCCTGTAAATTGAAACTACACGTTGTCATTCCCATTCGCCCATTGCTTGCGGTGTTCATTAGGCCCAGTTTTGGGTTTGAGTTGCCGCAATGTGTACTCGTTACTTAGCAACTCAGAAATAACTCTGGAAAAAAAAGAGAAACACGCCTGCACGACACTTGTGTGTTGAAAATGGCGAGACCTGGAAGAAGCAGCGATGTGCTGCAAGGATCCAGTCTTTTTCAATCGGAGCACGCTGACAGACTATCCAATTAGTGATGAATTAATTCACACCAAAAAGTAAACATGACTCCTGTGTTCAGACTCAGGCTTCCAAGTGATCTAATCTATTACAGGTCTGTTCACATGTGCATTCTGGGAGCCGGTGATTGATAATTGAGTGTGATATTTTAATGACTGTGTTTAACAAACAACACATTTGCACATTTTTTGAGCTTGTGAATACGTTTACATTAATATTCATACCATCGAGTTTTAATGCGAAAGACGAGCATGCTGACATAAAAATGTTTGCACATTTGCGCTTTAATTAACGTAATATTACCTTCATATTACATTACCGTATTTGCATAAGTGGTTATCTTTAATGTATTTTGATGAATATGATGGAACATTACGCATTGCCAAAGAGTTGAAAGGCTTAATTATGTGGGCAGTGTTTTTCTTTCTTTACTTTTCTTCCATATTTCCCTTAACTTTTAATGTTTTGTAATAATGTTTTGTATTTTTAAGTTAATATATAATTGTATAATAATTCCCTAATTACCAGATAGAGTACTGTGATACGTCATTGCCCTTGTGTTCCAAATGCTGAAATCACATGTTCCTTGAGTTTCCCGTGAACGATCCTTTAGATATAATTGGCCCGACTTCTTCTGATTCTGTGTCATTAAAATGCACGTGGCACTGCCTCAGCCCAAGGTTACAGAGTTGCTGGATATTCTACTTTCGATGTCAGAGGAAGGAAAAGGCTTGGCTCTGATCCTCTGTCATGCTATCCTCAATTATGCCTGCTTTCTTAATTCTGTTCTTCGCTGTTTTCTTTTCTCCGATTTCTCAGTTTATCTTCCCTTCTTCCTTTTTGGCCCCTCATCCTCCTCTGTCCTCTCATCCTTTTATCCTCTTTAACCGGGTCGACCCATCTCTTTGCCCCCCCTCATCTCCCCTCGTCTCCACCCTTCCATCCTTCCAGCGTCTGATTTTAGAAGCAGCCTCCTGAACCCAAAGCCTATTTAACGGGGAGTAGTTTCTCACTCCTGATGCTGCGCTTAGAGAAATTAGTGAGTGACTGACACGAGACATCTGCAAATTGAATTCCTCAAGAGGGAAGACAGAGGGAAACTCACATAAACACATTTAATAATAATCATTATTAATAATAATATTAATAATAATACACAAGTCCATAAAGTCCTGCTCTCTTCTCCGTAGGAACAGGGGACTAATGGATATATTTCTAATGAGTGGTCAATTATGGCACTTTCCACATTGTGGCATGCTGGTGTTTGATATTAATGGAAGGGAAAAAAAACAGCACTGTTTCCTTTATTAGTTCTGCAATCTCCATTCTTATAACCCTGCTGAGTTCCAAATTATGTTACCGTGTTCCTCAGCTCATTGCTTCCTTTGTCATCATTTCCCAAGTGTCATGTTTTCTTTCACATTCATTTTATGTGCATGAATAAATGACAGTATTATAGCATTCGACACTATTCGTCTTAAACTTTGGTTTTCTATTACAATTTGCAGTGTTCTATGATGCAAAAATAGTCTGACCTTTTCAAATAAAGCATTATGATGCACTAAAAAGGAAAAAAAATACTAAATATTTCTAAAACTGAGTGTGAATTCATACGCAAAGTAAATAGTAAGTAATTGTTATACATAGCACACTCCCAGCTTCACCACACTGTCTCCTCTTCCTTTTCATCTTAAGGCTTGAGATGAATTAGAGATGTAACTCTGAAGCACACATTCATCAAAGAGACACCTGTGCTGTCTGCATATGTAAAGTGTGCGTCTGTGTGTATGTGCATGGAGGCCACCATGCCGGTAACTAGTCATGGGACAAAATGAAAATCCTATATCGTCCCATCCCTACCGGGTACATACTGTCCTCCATGGTTTGCTCCAAGTATGTGTGGCAGTATTTTACTGCAGTGTTGGATTTGTCTTTTTCTTTGGAGAAGTAGCTCCGGGAGAAATAGCAGCAGGTGGTTAATAGATAAGCACAGTATTTCCTGGTGTGAAACTGGGAGAACCTATATTATTTTTGGCAACAAATTGTGTCTCGTCTGTGTGCGTTGAATTGCAGCTTTGAAAATATTGGTTTAATTATAATTTCTAAGCATTTTGGCCAATTTCCAGTCCACCGCTTCTGAAAGAAAATGTCCCTGAAATGTGTTGGGATGTGTTCTGTAGCCCGAGAGGCAGCCTTGCCAATCAGGTAGTATAGAGCTGATGCCAGTCTTCCACTGTGTATTGCAAAAGAACCTTTTGGGGCGCAGCAGAGGGGGTGTGCCAGCGCCAGCGAGACTGCTGGGGATTATTGCAGCTGTTCCAGATCCTGAGGGGTTATAAGAGATAGAGCTTTAGTCTATACAACAAATTAAAACAACACAGTATCATTGCCTTTGGGGGGGGAGCCAATGTGTTCAGCCAATCTAAGCTTGGATTTCAGCAACGGGTTTGTGTGATAGTTTGAGCATGTGCAGGTGTACGGCCACATCTATGCTTTGTTTGCCAAGTGTTTGTCTCTGTTTGACTTCACCTCATTGATCCCCGTCTCTTTTGTTTGTCTCTGCAGCTGCAATGCAATTCTGAATGATACAATGAAGCATTGCTGGCCATGGCTTTAGAGCGACGATAAGGGGGAACGTGATGCTTAGACTAAAGCTTTTAGTTGTATTTAGCCAACTCATATGCACATTAGTATAGCTCAGTGCCTGGATGGACATAAGGGAGCTCCTCACTACAGCTCCTGATTTCTCCGTGGATATACAGCTTAAGTGGCGAGTGAGGGATAACCACTCCCCAGATAGCAGATCAAGATCTATCAATTTAAGTTTCTTTCCATACAAAATGAGCATAGGCTAAAATATGTGACGCCCACCAAACAAGTGTGTTTTTGTATTATGAAATTGAGAAGACGACCCATCAATGGTTTACTAAAAAATAGAGCAACCAGCCCCAGCAAGCTTTCAAGCAACATCCATCCATCCCCTAGTCCATGGTTCCACGCGTAGCTCCCTTCGTTCTGCCAGACTGTCAGGAAGGCTGCATTTCCTTTGCATTCATATGCTATCCAGAGCACACAGAGTTCTGCCAACAGCTGTAGTCTGCTCACTCCCTCTCTCTCTCTTCCACTGTCAGTCTGTCTCTCCCTGGGAAGACGGCAGGCAGGTGTGGTGGGAAAAGAGGCAGATGGCAAGCATGACAGGATCAACTTTTGGGGGGAAAGAAATGAAAAAACAGAAGATGTGAAGAAAAAGGATGAATCCAGGACAAGCACACATGCAGCCACTCACACCTTTGTCTTGCTTTATTTGCTGGCAGAACATTCAGCCACATAAACTAGAAATATGTTGGGACACACACACACACACACACACACAATGCATTATGCCCTCTATAATAAGCCGTTTTGATGCTTTGGCCTTGAGGCTAATAGGCATGCGGGACAATGTGACAGCTTATAACATCACAATGATGGAGATGTCATTGAGCGGCAGTGTTTTATGTGTGACCTGCGTGTTTATGGCAGAGATTGAATCCCCGACTCTTATCTCCTATTCCTGACAGTGCATGTACACTGTAATGCATGTAGATGTGCACACTGAAGACAGATTTGTACACGTAGAATACCCACATTCTTTTCATTTTTTTGCAAATGGATTTAGCATTGCACAGTTTTGTCCTAGCCTTGTCCTTGTTTCAGTCAAGGCCCAGTGCTACCTCTGGATGGGCCATTGACTCTTGTATATCATAAAGGTACTGTATATAGCAAAGCCTATATGTCCTGTAGTCTATTGTGGCCTTAGCACTGGCATTAAGGCTAATGAACCTTGTGGATAAGCTCTAAAACATGAGGACTGATAAAGGCTCATGGCTTTAAAAATGACGATAAGCATGCACTGGTCAGGTCTGTTGTTCCTCACCAAGGATGGTATCGCTGTTAAGTCTGATGTCTACTTCTACAGAAGGTCAGCTTTGCATGATTGGTTTTAAGTCGTGGATCAAAAGAATCAATTTCTATTGTTTATCGTTGTGCTCTTTCACCTCTTTCACTCCGGCCTGTGAACACAAGCTGTGATGCATCCCTTTATTTGTGCTCACTGTGAAATTCTGTTCTGTATTAAATTTACTTCTTACTCTCTGTGATTTGCAATAGTAACATTTTTTTTTTTTTTTTGCTTGTCTTAGGGTATTTTCTCCAGACGCTGTTCCCGCCCTCCCAGCGTTCCTTCCAGGGCTGCATGCAAGCCATCTTGGTGGACGACCAACCAGCTGATTTGCACGCAGTGGAAAAAGGCAATCTGGGAGCTTTTGAGAATGTCAGCCTGGACATGTGTGCAATCATTGACAGGTAAGAATGATAATTCCCACATCCACACTTTTATTCAAATACACATAAGCACTAATAACATGGTTTTAATTGGAATTTGTCAATTTGGATTTGTCTACAGCCTCTGAAATCTCGAGATGTGTGACTCAGGGCTCTGGGATTTCTGGGTGTAGCGCTAGAATATGTCTGTGTGGCTGTTTTTATGTGTGCCTGTCATCCTGATAAATGGATATAATTGATGCTGTGGGTCCACAGTATATAAGAGTATGTGTGTGAACGGTACATTTATTTTTCATTTTACTGAAATAAAAGAGTAGGTTTCATCCCTGACAGTGTTTGATCTTAATCAAACATCAAAAATAGACCATGTGTTTCTCTTTTTCATTGCCAACTTCAGCAGAGCTGGATATTCTGCTCCGCACGTCCCGATGGTGCCTCACTGGAAGCATTCATTACAACTTGTTGACATTGCAATTTATTTCCTTGACATCAAAAAGACAAACACATTAAGATGGGTTTGCCATATATGGAATCATCCACGCCTTGAGCTCAATTTGAGTGCTATTTTCCGCCTAATCGGAATCCTGTGTGCAAAATAATGAGTATTTGCAGACTGGGTTAATCTTAAGCCACATGGAGCATGGATCGCACCGTTCGCATTGGTAAACGTGACTAGGAAGTTACAATTAGGGGTTGACTTTACACGGATTGGAACAGCATTTCCCCTGAACTGAGCGATTTGTTTTCAGGTTAGGTCTGTCGATAACACTTACCCTCATCAATTTCCCCGCCCTGAGAAATAGACACCAACCGCCACTGCTTGATTTAGATCAATGTTGTCCTCACTTCGCAAGAGGTCAGGCTTGCTGGGATACTTAAATTTGGACCACAGCTCAGGCTGTGTTCACTCTAATACAGACAGACAAAAAGCTGTGTACGTCTCAAGCAGAGCTTTTGTACTCAAACACATTGTCAGAGCATTTTCTAAAGGTTCCCAGTCCATACTGAAATGCCAGTAAAAGTTCAATATTGTCCTCTTCGTCTCGGTTTGATTTATTTTCATGTTTTTTTCTTTTGTAAGAAAAGTGCTACAACTACATTTTGAGTCCTGTATTGCACAATTAGTTAATAAATTATCCTCGAAACCTATTTTTCTGTGTGGCTAGAGTCAAAATAGAGAAGTTCTTATTGACTGTTTTTGTTATTGTCAGGGACGTTTTTATTATAGTAGTGATTTGAACAAAGCTTAGAAATGCTTCCTGGTAACCAGTTTTAACTGATGCAGGACTGGAGCTCCCGTGATGAAGATGGTCAAATCCATATTATATGCACATGAAGTCACCTGACATTGTATATAATCAAAAATGACTGACCACAGTATGTGGAAGATGGCCTTTTAATGTGGAAATGCTTTTCCATATGTGTGAATAATTAACCTGCAATACCGTTAGGAGCAGCTTAAACAAGCTGTGAACTCAAAGCTGACATATTATCACATTTTGAATAATATGACAGACGTGTTACAGTTCCCTACTTTACACATTTTTTTGCTCGGTGTTGTGCATGTCTAATATCCAATCTCCTTGTGAGTTATGTGGTCTCTCTTCAGAGCTTTTTTTTGCCAAAACAACACAATGAACAGTATTAATGACAGCTGCTTTAACGATCATATGTGAGCATTTTCAAATTTAAAAAAACATTATTCTCCCAGTTCATACAGTGTGAAACTTTATACTCTAGAAAAAAAAAAAGCTCAGTTTCCTCCCCTTGCGTTTGCCCATCTCTACAGCGTTGAATGTTATGTATCAGCCCTGCAGCATGTGAGGTGGGCCCTGTCCTGCCATGCAAGATGAATGGGAGCAGTGTTACCATCTAACTAATCAGAATGTCTTTGAAGGCAGTTCAATAGCCCTGCCCGACCTCCTTTTGATCAATGCCGCTCCACTGTGAGATTCTGTTGAGGCTGAGATGGTGGGAGAAGCCAAACACGCACAGGTGTCTATACAGCCACACACTCCTGCTGACACACAAGGGCGACGCCCGCAAAGTCATATATTCCACAATGTCACTGTCATCCTGTATAAATACTGCAACACACAAAAGCTCACAGATGTTGCTTTTTTTCCCCGCGTACAAAACCCAGCGCATGTGAAGCCAGCGTACTGAAGTGCTCCCAGCTTGCTGTGAATAATGTCTTTTGTAATTGCCTGTGCTCGTCAATCACAGCCCATTGTTAAAGCACAATGCCAGCCTGCTGAAGCTACAAGACATCGTAACATTCTTGGATTTTCTTCTTCATTGACAGTGCATACAGCGGCATGTTGAGAAAGTGGGGGTTTAATACGGTTTGAATACCAACGTGTGGCCTCAGTGCTCACTTTTATATCATCACTTCATAACTTTTTGTTACCATTTTTCCCCAGCACTTTTCTATCTCCCCCATCGAAAAGCAACGCACTAGAGCTCTATTGCATTTACTCCCTCATGTTTTTTCAGGAAGTCAGAAAGTGCATCTGTAGGTTTACGTTACTTCAGGCTTGACAGCATACAAAACAGCCCTCATCCTCAAAATGTCACAATTAGAGACCTTCCAATTCTGGGTGACTTGCAAGCCCGCAGTTATCAGCTTCCTAGTTACTGGAGGTTTGACAGCAGCGATCATCTTGTCTGTCTCCAGAGAGGGGACGTCTCTGTGCTGCTTAACTGCCCGACTCCCTTCGCGACTAAAGCGGAACTCAGCACGATAAAAGACCCCTGCCGCTCTTATGTGTCAGTGTTTATTTTTCCACCAGCTAGCTTCCCTTTTGACATCCCTTTGATTCATTCAAATAACCATATCAGAAATCAATTATGCCCATATTTTAATCATATCATTTGTGCGCGAGGACATGCGTGCCAATTAATGTGTGGAAAAAGCCGGCTTGACAGTGCTGTGGGAGCTGTCCCTGCTGGGCCCGCAGGCAAATTAAACAGCACAATTTTGATGTATTAAAGATTCGAGTCGGTATTGAATTTTCAACAAGAAAAACAGCTATCTCCGAGCCGATATGTGCTTAATGCTGTATTCACACGGAGGCAGATGACACCGTTTACACAGACCACACTGCTATTTCCAGGGCTCTCTTTCAGAAAACAGGTTTAGCTCATCGGAGATCATTCAGTCAACTCTGAGTTTGTTCACTGTGTGTTAAACTTGAACATGGTGAATGAAAAAAGCCATCATCACTGGAGCTCCGATACTATGATACAACGGCAACAAATAAACAGCAGTGGTCGTAGAGATATTTATTCACGTAAAAAGAGCCAGAGCAGTAAAAGGGTCAATTCATTAACATAACGTTTTATACATTTTTGTCCATTAATTCTTAATTTCTCCGACTTATATTTCCTGATAAGCACCAGATAAAGTGGTGGAATCTGACTGTGTAATAGGATGTTGCTTACATTTCATTTTAAACATTTGTTCAGCTCTAATCTAATGGGGACAAAACACAGGGGGCAGCAACGGAAAATGTTATGTTCCACCACTGACAGCTGTCTGTGTGCACAGTCACAGTGTTATATATTTTGAATAAAACAAGTAAAACGGAAATGCTTTTTATGCAGAGCATCTTTTTTTTTTATTCTGGGTGCTTTTTTTTATTCTGGGTGACATGACAACGTTTAATAGTTCAATTTGACGGGTGGATGCTTTTCAAACAAATGACTGACAACACATAAAAGTGCAACGGTAACTAAATGTTCCACAGTAACAAACTAATTAATACTAAAACATCTGCATGGACAATGTAATGGACACCGATTCTGTTGCCTCCTACTTTCCACGGTCACTTAAATTATCCTTCACTACAGGCAGACATGCTGTTTAGGGTTTTGTGTTAACAAGTTGTTGCGTGACGTTATGGTTATTCCAGTTTTTTGTACATTTGATAGAAGGAGTTTTGTTTGGACTGCATTGTGAGTTGCTTTGTTTCCATAGCTGCAGGCCATGTGTTCGATGAGCTTTGGTGCTCATTTCGAGATGTCATGCAATGACATTGAATAAAATGATGTTTTATTACGGCTCATAATTGCCTCCCGTTAACCAAAGTGACCATTAATTGGCCAATTCAGACCATTCAATCAAATGCTTTAATGTTTCATTGTGTGTTATTGCCATTCATGAGCAATCACATCTCGCCTTCGTGCTGACATGTGTCACAATTTTGTGAGTTATATTTTTTTTGTCCACACTTTGAACTCAACAGGAACTTTTCATCCACTCTGAAAAAGTCTGAAAGCACAATTTTGTTATGTGGAATAAAAGGCTTTTTTTAAATTGTGAACAATTGTTTAAGCATCCAGCTGGCTTATCAATGTCACTATAGCTGAAGGGGGTGACGGCTTTCTGCGATATTTAATCAACTAAAATGTTACTCGCTTGATTATTACAAGAATTAGAGCCTGTAATGGTTTATATGAGCCTCAGCATTTCATTGCGCAAAAGTTATGATGGAATCTGTCCCACAGAGGAAAGTACTCACCAAAACCTTTTGCTCCGGAGTCATCTGTAGGCTTCACCCTATCTAACCCACAATACCACATTAATGTACTGCATTGCTAGTCAGTAACATACTTTAACATACAATAGTTGACACAATATGAGACGCTGATGGTCAAACGTATTTCTTGTATAACAAAAAATCTGAGGCCGTTTTAAGCCAAAATTGGAAGAAAAATTCCTAGAATGGTGATGTTTTCGAAGAATCCCAACTTACAGTTAAGACAAGATGCTGGAAAAGATTATTCACAAAGCAAGTAAGAGAGCTCCAAAGATTCAAAACTGTCAAGAGTAGGAAGGAGGAATTTCAAGAGCTGTTAGAGTTTCTTAAGCAGAGGAGAAAATGGTGGAAAGGGGAAGAATATTCTCCAAATACAGTGAGTTGCTGAAACATTACAGAATAGATTGTGCAGGGATAATATTCATGGTCGATCTTGGAGAAGTTCTCACATCAACCACCCAATGCAATAAAATCACAACACTAAGATATTTCAGTCAGACAACTCACGTTTAGAATGTTTATTGTAGCAACAGAACATAGAGGAGGTGGAGGGTTAGCAGCAAGCACACAGCAATACTGACGTGGCAGCGGTGGCACTGACAGCCCAAAGGGGGAGATGGGAAGTGTCGTAGCTTAAATAGACCGCCAAATGTGAAGGAAGAATATTATTGGAGTATGAGGTATGTCAAATGAGTATGACGGAGCAGCTCCAGTTGTCCGCCTGAACTAGCTCGCAGACTTTGCTCCATTTACACTGGCCAGCAATAAAAAAACTGATGAAAGCTGAGCCACTTTTCTGGCTTTAATATCTATATAAAAAGATGTATATATAGTCAATATATCAATATATAGTACTAAAATGATCAGCCTGGTAAATAGATGTCAGCAAATAAATCAAATGACTATCAGCATGTGAATATGCTACTGAACAAGTAGGCCTGTGTTTTCTGTAGGCTTTTAAAGTAGATCTATGGCTTAGAATGTATTAACCTGATATTTAGTCAGGCCCTCATGGGGGCCGTTTTGCACTAGTTTCGCATTCATTCCGTTTAATCGCATATTATTTTAAATGCGTTTGCGTCATATTACACATCATTTGAAAGCTACGAGTCTCGCGAATCGAACAAAGTAAGCCGTTTTAGGCTCACGGAAAATACATCAAAAGCAAACACAGTATGTGTGCAAGGAGTGCACAGAAAAATAACAACAACAAGCCAAGCGTTCCCTACCTTTCGAGCTGTCTGGAAGTCCAAAAACAACATGTAGCATGCTAATCCTTATATCCAGAGAAAGGTAAGAGTCCAACGAACAAAAGTAGCCACTTCGTTTAGTCCCACGAGCACGCTAACTCCGGTAGTCATCCATAACACGCCATGTGTTGACGTTGTGAGTTTCTGAACAAAATATTGTTTATAGCTAGTTATCGCTCTTCGATGACGGGCGAACAACAAAGCTTCGTATTTCCGTGTACGCCGGCTTCTTGGCGACAAAACAAGCCCCCTTCCACGATTCTGCGATCCGAATTGGCTGAACAATCTGTCCATCAAGAGGCTGACCAACCACGAGAATCCCCAGGCAGAGAGCCAATAGGCAGAGGAATACATTTTTGACTGACAGGTCTTATAGCCAATGAGCTTACGATTCCAGCGGTATGTTACATGGGGGGAGGGGGCTTGAGGGTGAGAGTGCAGCAGCTCAGAAAGGTCAGACTGTGACCTGCAGATATGATAGTTATGCAGCGTCTCATTACAGAAGGCTGTTATGTAAAAAAACAATTAAAAAAATGTTGGTTTTATTAGTAGTAGTTGTAGAACTGGTGAAATAAACAACAAAAAAAAGTAGAATTATATACCTAAAAATACCCATAATCTCATCTGGAACACTTGTTCCAGATGCAGCTCCGTCTGACATTGCCCTACAACACTGCACTTGCAAAGCTCATTTTTGGGTGTCTTTTTATCTACTTTCTACCAGTTGTTGGTCAGGCTTGTGGCTGTGGCTTCATTCAACTTTTAGGCCTATATATAAGAGCCACAGCTAACTTGTTTCATTCAAAAAGAAAAATAATTTAGGCGAGGCAAAAAAATTGCAATTTCCACTATGTTTGAGCTGCAGTAACTCAGTGTCAGTAACACTTAGAGTAAATCTGACACTTGCAGAAGAAAATTCAAAGGGTTATCTTTCAGGAATGCTCAGCTTTGGGCCTGTAGTCATAGGGGTTCAAAAACAGTAACCATTTTACTTTGGGTATGTCGTTTTCAGCCTTTTCTTCAAAAATAGGACGGCCATTCAAGAGACATGGATGTCCATTAAATCAAATGGTATTCACAATTACACCATGTCTGACTGGAGACTAAATTCTGTCATTAGGCCGATCGATATCATCGTCCATTCTATCCCCATTATCACTACGAGTGCTTATCTCTCTTGTTTTGGATGCATTCTGAAATAATGCCTCATGCCTAACAATGGGGTCAGAAGTTCCCTATGTCCCTACCATACATATTGCCAGACATGTTGACATGCATTTGTATTTCTTTAAAAAAGTTTCGCAAGTCTTACACATGTTTAAAATGTCTCTCTCACTCTCAGGTGTATGCCGAATCACTGTGAACACGGCGGCCGGTGTAAACAGACGTGGGACAGCTTCAGCTGTACCTGTGATGGAACAGGATACACTGGAGCCACCTGCCACAATTGTACGTATGTGTGTGTGTGTGTGTGTGTGTGTGTGTGTGTGTGTGTGTGTGTGTGTGTGTGTGTGTGTGTGTGTGCAGTTATGTGTTATTGCCTCTCTCTTTTTTCCCTCCTCACTTGAACTCTACCGTTCCTTGTGCGTTTTTATGGTTTGGCCTTCCCCTCTTCCCCTTCGAGTGATTAAGTTCTTTCTCCTTCCAAAGCCACAATCCTCAGCAGAGGGACAGATGAACTTTTGAAGTGTTCAGAGGCCAGGCATTTCTGACTGCATTGTGTGTTTTGTTCTGGTCTGAGAAGGGAAAAAGCAGAAAGTCAGAAAGAGAGCAAAAGCCAAAGAGGTTTTCTTTTTCTTTTTTTTCAAGGCTTAAAAATTGGAGAATGCCATCACTCCTCCCATGTGCTACCAACATTGTTCTCTTTTGAGAGGATGAGAGGGGAAGGTTTTGGCAGTATTTTGTCTGTTCAACATAAAACAACGGATTTAATATCAATGAAGTGTGAAAATTAGTAGAATGGGGTGAGTGAAAAGGGCATTGTGCAGGATATGGCACTGCAGACAGAGGAGTCTGAATGACATCAGAAAGGAAGTAAAGTGTTGACAACCAGAAAGGTGCAGATTGCAGAAGTGTGTCTGCAAAGACACATTGTGTATTGTGTTAGCTGTTTGCAGGTAGCCAAGCACACCATCCAAAACAATAGTGAGCTGCAGAGCTACAGTGTGTGTAGTACAATGTGTTTACTGCTCTATTTCTTGCCATTTAACTAAGATTTTTTTCTTCTTCGATTTGATTGCATTCTAATCACATTTTCTCCAGAGCAAAGTCTCTTACTTTCTTTGTCGACCTCTGCATCTTTTTGTTGTGTCCCACCGCTGTGAAGAAATCCTGGCAGAAGTGTAGGTTATTAAGCTTCCATTGTGTTACAACCTTTTGACCGATGGCTTTGAACAAGAAGTAGTTCCTCGAAAAGTCTGATCTGATTCTGATCCTTGTGAGATGGTTCAGCAGGGTCAGTTCCTCCCGACACATTTTTTTCATCCAGGAGCACGTCTTCTCAGCAAGCATCTAAACTCTAAACTCCTGGATAGCAGAGGGAGAAAGATGTCAGAAGATGTTATGAAGAGGGAAGGAAGGACAGAAGAGACATGCAAACACAGACAAATAATAAAGAGCTTAGACTAAGCAATAAGGCAGAGAAAACTCACTATGAAGCCAGTGAATGGTCCACATTTCTCTTTGAAATGCAATTCTTGCTCCCCTCCCCTCCCTATGTGTCTGCATGTGTAGATCAACATAAATCTAACATCAATATGTTGTCAGATAGATTGCTGGAGTGTGTGGGACTAGATGCCGCATCTTGACAGGCGCTGAATAGAGACTGGCAACTGCATGAAATTGCCTTCTGGTGAGGGGGAGAAAAGATATCTGAACGGCAATGTGCTATATGAGATCAATCTCAGAAATCCTACAATTTAATTAATCTTTGGTGAATTACATGATAGGAATATATATATATTGTATAAGTAAATATGCAGGAGGCTATCTTTGATTGTCATATTGTTGTTGCCTAACCCAGGACATCAGAAAATACCCCTCGTTTTACCACATGAATTGTAAAGTTGTTTTCCTTTCCTTCCTAAAATACGATTATATTACAAGAGTAACATAAACCTCACCAAGGCCTAATATAAAATAAGCTAACTTACATGTTTTACTCTTTGAAGGTGTTGTTATAAACTTTAATTGCACATTTTTAACTTTCCTCACAATCCTTAAACATTGAAAAATATGGTAAATAGTACATATTTGCCACTCCGCTATGTCAAACATTTATTATTAAGTATTTCTTGGTCTGCTGTGTGTATTATCCTCATGTTTCCTCCTCTTCCAACTGCTTGTTTCTGCTCATTTGTCTCCTTTTTTGCTCTTTGCCCCCACCCCACCATTAGCTATCTACGAGCCATCATGTGAGGCCTATAAGCATCTGGGCAGGTCCTCTGACACGTACTGGATCGACCCTGATGGCAGCGGACCCCTCGGCCCCTTCAAAGTCAACTGCAACATGACGGGTGCGTGTGGGAGCGTCAAAATCACTGTTCTGTGGGAAGAAAAGACTCTTCAGCGCTCCTCATTCTTAACCTCAGACCACAACACTCTTAATCTGCGATACCTGGGGTTTCCATGGTGACACGGACCCGGCTGCCGACACATGAGTTAGACGGAGGAAGCAGCCACCGCAGACACATATGAAACGGACCTGTTATGCAAACCTCAGAGTACTCCACCGGTCTGAGTGACACTTCTGTCAGTCAGGCACACACACATGCCAACACATGCACCTTTCCAACTCCAACACACACACACACACACACACACGGAGTGGAATAAGTAGATAGCCTGGAACAGCAGAGCACGCAGGCAGAGCAAAGGCGAGACTTTTAATGAAATGTCACTGCACTCCGCTGGCTAGCCCCTTAGTCACGCTGAATAGCACACTCACACATACCTCAGAAATGTTTCCTTTTCAGAGACCTGAAATGTACTCTCTCTCTCTCACACACACACACACACACACACACACACATATTCCCTGACTGACAGTGTGAATGAACAGAGAGATGTCTGAGTGACTGGCTCATGCTATAACAGCCCTGAAGTGTCTATTAAAGCCTGGAGTCACATAGCTGTAACTTGGATAACACAGAGAATTTCAGTGTCATGACAGCCAAATCGCAGTGTGTGTGTGTGCGCATGTGTGTGTGTGCATGTTAATATGTCAGCGTGGAGGATGAGTCCAGTGTTTGTGTAAAGCTGTGTATACTTAAAGAAATAATTTTCGACTTACTAACTGGTTTATTCTTGCAGTTAAAGAATCATTTCTGGTGTGTGTGTGTGTGTGTGTGTGTGTGTGTGTGTTTCTAGAGGACAAAGTGTGGACAACAGTTATGAACAACCTGCCACCCAAAATTGCAGTGACGGGCTCCAGCAGAGAGAGACGCACCGTCTTGCAGGTTAACTACAGTGCCTCTATGGACCAGGTAAAACATACACAGACCAACACATATCATGCATAGAAAGATTTTTATTTTTAGGTCATCAAATACTGTTTTCCACAAAGTAAAAATGATGTGCTATTCTTCAAAATACAAGAAGATATCAACACTTATATTATTATATCATGAGTATGAGTATATATTAAATTAAATCATAATTCATATTTATTTTGACAGAAGGCTATACAATTTGTACAGCGTACAACATCCTCTGTCCCGAGAGGTTAAAAGGGGTTTTCAAGTATTTAAAATAGTAGCCATCAGACTCCATATCTACATTGTCCATATCCCCAACCTGAGCAAGATAATAAAGTGTAAAAATTAGATAATTTTGTGAGATGTGATATAGTCTTGCATCCTTGGTTTAGTTCATATTAGTGATCACCCATCTCCCTACAGGCCTTGGCAGTGTGAGTGAAGTGAATCATTTCTCCGTACCTTCTGATGGCCATAAATACACAGAATGCATTTGGTCAGTGACCATGGTAACATCTATGATGTCCCTGTTCCAACAAACCTACACAATCAGCCGTCTCATTCTAATTTAGTCCTATTTCTCTCTAGTCTTTGGCAATGACACTGAAGTGAGTCATTTTTTAATATATATTCTGCCGGCTGTAAATACTTAGAATAAATGAAGTCTGACTGGCAAGCAGGACTCTTAGTCGTTTTGGCCTTTCTTTGTCAATTAGTAACATTTTTTTCATATTGAATATCTTATTTCCAAGATCACTTTATCATTGAGTATTTTAAATCATTATATACTTCTCTGCTGTATTTTTGCTACATACAACTCAGGCTACCTGAATGCTCTCTCACACTGAGTAGACAATACCTCAATCTTTCTGCTGAGTCGCTGTACAAGTTACGTGTTTCATGGGATGCCAGTGTCTGAGTAGCATATCTGTCCTTTAATGTCCCTTCCTAATTTGTATGGATCACTTGTTCCATTTTCAGCTACTCTGAATCGCCGGCTGTGAAGTTAAAACAACGTTAGAGTGCACTTTGTTTCATTTCGCAGCTCAATAGTTTGTTTTTACATGAAACGGTCCTGTCTGGCTGTATGACATCAAATGAAAATCCATATTTAACCGTGCTTGTGTTTTTTTTTTTCAGGTGACAGCCATCACCACCAGTGCAGAAGACTGTGAGCAGCAAATCGCCTACAGCTGTCGCATGTCCAGACTGCTCAACACTCCAGGTAAGGGCTGGGGATGGCATCTTTATTCACCACAAGTACAAGTACACCGAGACAGGCGGGGTGTTCTTTGTCTTAGAGTCAGCAGTTGATGGGAAATTCATATTAACAACACACGCTCCCCACCTCCTTCTATCTGGGGGGTATTACCGAGGGGAGACAATTAAACAGGGTTTGCACCGTCATGAAAAATTTCAAGTGAGCTATTTCCAGGGCTGGAAACGTTTTGAGAAAAATAAATCGGTTGGATTACTCATGTAACACTATGTTACTGTATGTTGTCTGTTTGGGATGAAGTCGTTTCTGCAGCAACAGGAGTTGCAACTTGTATGCTAGAGAAATGTGAGTTTGTACTAGAGAAAGTGCAAATTTATAAATGTTCGGCTTCACATAGACTAGTTTATGGTATGGCTTGATCCAGGATGTGAAAATTGCAGACTGTGTGGAAGAATATTTGACATTTCAAACATGAGAGGCAGCACTAGCCATGCTGACGGATCAAAGCATGAGGCTGCTGCTGCTGCTGCTGCCCATGAATCAGCTCTCACTTTCCTACCCTGGCTACCAGCTTTTTCTTTAATCTGCCCCCAAACAAACTTCCATTTAAGATGCTGTGCCCAAAGATGAAGCCTCGGATGCAGAGGTACCGTGGCCATTTAAGATGACTAATTTGCACTATTCCTACAAGTCGTATTGAGCAACAAGCCAGCTGTTTCAAGTCATCTTCCAAGACAAACAGATGGCAGCCAGATATATATGCAAAGACCACAAGTTCATATATATGTACATGTGGGTTGGATCCTTAGAAACTAACTTTGTCCAAAGCATCAAAGCAAATGTCTTATATCAGTATTGATGCGAGCAGAGAACAGATAGACATGCTATCAGGTGATGCTGAAGACTGAATACATTGTCTTAGTGTTTATGGGCCATGCATCAGCTGTGGATATCTTTGAATAAAACAAAGCCGCTCTCAGAGATCAGAAACATGAACAATTTCCAAATCTCAATGGATGGGCTCATCATGAATTTTAAAACAGTAGTGGTAGTTGTAGTCTGCAAAGGGACAGTTCTCAAGTTGATATTTGCAGCAGAAGCCACACTGAACCAACTCGGGTCTTCCAAAACTGTTTCAGAGAGGCAGAGGTGGACTGTAAGTGACTCTTCAGGATAACCTCAGGGAATTTGGCCCCGAAACAGATAGTATTTATGTGAGCCAGTGGAGACATCAATTTCCAGAGTGTGGGATGTGGTGTTGATTCTACGTCTCCTATATCATGGACACACCAGTTTTGCTATAAGAGAGGGTTTTCCATCAACGGAAGAATTGACTGTGGGGGATCAGAAGTCCCATTCGGCCTGCAAAAGGCCTGCAGGGGATTGAAAAGCAGATTGATGAGTACTTTGCGAGTGTTTTTTTTCTTAGGGGGGGCGGGGAGCATGTTCTCTTCATGCTCTCTTCATGTTCTCTTCATGCTCTCTTCATGCTCTCTTCATGCTCCATTAGGTTAATGGTAAATGCTTGGAAAGTTGGTATAAAATCCCCAGTTTGTATACCAAAAGACAATTGCTTCCTACCCAATATGTTTTAATGCTTTCTCACTGTCCACAACCGTTCCAGATTCTGGACAGGATTAGTGGAATCCCAGGATTCTAACCCTATGCTGGGTTTTTACTATAATGTGTCACCCATCTGCATGTTCGACCGCTGCTTTCATCCTGTCTTTATCTAGAGCTACAGATGATAGTGTTGAAACAGACCTTTGGCAATGAGTGGTGGCCTGACTGGGCTCATTCTGAAGAGATTAACTTGGATATCATTCGCTTGCATTAGATTTTGTTTGGACTCGGTCACTTTGGCTGTAACATACATGAGCAGGGCCTGGCACGGCTTTCTTTCAGTTTGGTTTGGATTAGTTCGGCTGACTGGTGAAACGGCCGAGTCGTGTAAGACGTGGCCTGGATTAGATTTGTTTGATTTGTGATATGGTTTGGTTAAGTGGATTTCCAATGGGGTTTTGAATAGCTTTAAGAGACAAGTAGAGTTGGCTGTGTCAAAGCTTGGTATTCAGGCTAATATCTGTGTGCGTGTGCGTGTGTGTGTGTGTGTGTGTGTGTGTGTGTGGTATTATTCACAGCGCTGTGTGTTTCTTTCACAGTGAGAATAACAAGCTTGCTGTCAACGTCAGAGCCGTTCTCTGTCTCTCCCTCGGTTTCCTCCAACCGACACACTTTCTCTCTCACACACAGCCAGTCCACATATAGAGCCACCTAAAGGGAAAGCTTCATAAAGACAAGACACTCCTGGCAATTACCATGAGTGAGAGGAGACAAAAGGAAGGAGGGGGGATTGCACGTCTGTTTGATGTATGCCTGTGTATGCAATGTGCGTGTCCACAGTCCTTGATTGACTGAGTGGGAATAAAGCTATAGGTGGTTATTAATAGCTGGGAATTAGAGCAGCAGACCAAAACTTTCCAGTACACCCACAAACAGCAAACACACACAGAAATACACACCTTATTAATATGCTCTTTTTTCACACTCACACAGTTTAGTTCATGTTCTATTGGACAGTTCTTGAAGCCAGACAAGCAGGCAGAGCAATAATACATGTTTGTTGCATTTGTTATGAAGCTGTCCTGCATTTATGTGTGTGTGTGTGTGTGTGTGTGTTGCCTTTCTATACACACACACACACACACATGGCATCACGCCTCCCACAACCACACACAGTCAGCAAGTCCTTCATTAACTAGTTTACACCTAATTCACTACCTTGCAAGTTAGGGAAATCCAATTACCAGTTTAGAATGACTGAGAAAGTAGGACCGGGAAAATTAATTTACCCAAAAATATGCTTCATAAATTAGCTGTCAGCTTTGATCAAATTACACTGTCAACAGCATTTTCCCTGCGAACCATAGGCACACACACACACACACACACACACACACATGGCTTTACACACAGATGCACACTTGCTACTCTTCCACTTCTTTCTCATCCACATCTCATCTATTACACCAGGGCTGGCATTTTAGAGATAAATGAACCGTTAAATGGGAATTATATTCTGCCACCAGTGACATCCCTAATTTGAAACTTGGGCAGTAATTGTCCTAATTGTCTGACTCCTTCTTAACCCTCTTTTACGTATTCTGTCCCTTATCCGTGTTTCACTCAAACACATCCTGCACCTGCAAACACACACACACACACACACACGGTTTGTTTTTGTCCAACATTCAAGCAAGTCGGCGAGATGAAATGATGGCCAGGCTTGATGCTGATGCATGCAGCCACACACACACACACACACACACACACACACACACAGGCATAACTCAAAGAGATGCACAATTTCCTTTTCTCTCCTTCCTGCCGCTGTCTCCTCCTAATCTAATCTCTTCTCTCTCCACTGCTGCCCATCATCTCCTGCATCCACATTCATCAATTTATGTCCATTTATTCTCTCCTCTTACTCCACGCTTACCTCGTCTTCTCTCCCTTGGTTTTCCCTCATCCCATTTACTATTTCAAGTCTCCAATCTTTGCCCTTCTCCCATTCGTCACCTCTGCTTTTACCTCACATTATTTTCTTCCTTCCTTTTATAGATCTACTTCTTTTTCCCCCCACCCTGTCTCTAGGCCCCTGTCTTCTCACTCACTCTCCATTTCCATTAGTGTAGGAATAGCAGCTTTTAAAGGGAGAATTAGCTCCCTTCACTAATGATTTAGAATCATTCCTTTCAGCGTAAACAACCTGTAAACAACCAATGGCACAAGGCTTGCACCAAAAAAAAAAAAGCCCTTGTGCAGATGCAGATAAAAACACACTGCTATCTTTCTCTGACACACACTCGCAGCCGCAGAGGAGTTGGGATGAAGCGTTGAAGCTTGTGAGTGCTGTACATCAGTTGCCTTGAAGGGTCACGAATGTCCAATGTGAAAATGACATGATGGAGACGAGTCATTTCATCCCTCCTTTCACTTGCCTTGTCACCGTTGCTCCTTCTCTTTTGGAAATGCACATTATTTTTGTTAAATACCTGATGTCATGGTCCCATCTGTCTAGCTAAACTTTGTACAATCAGTGTTTTGTGCCCACATGTATAGGAGCAGATTTAAATCATCTTACTCTCTATAATATCTGCCAGAACAAGGTTAGGGAAGGATTTTGTTCAAAATGAATGACAATGAAAATGTTGTTTAATAATTGTTTGTTTGTTTTATTAATTCTCAAAGCGATTTATATTTTTCAAGCTGTTTCAAACACTTTCACACAGAACGGCGAAGGAGTGCTGTCATTTTTTGTTTAGAGCAAGTTTGATTTTTATGAGCTATTGCAAGGCATTAACCAATCAGGTTGTGTGGAACGGACATTTTCAAAATGAATACTAAAGTGTCCAACAACACAGAGGCGCCACAGTCCACAGTAAGTGTAGGCAACAAGGGTACATGCCCTTCATCAGGGTTTCAGGAACTGTCCAATACGGAGCTAATGCCTAAGAATAGTCGGAATAAATTAAAAGAAACTTAAAGTACGTAGTTTTGATCAGAGAAACAATTGAGATAATTCTCTCAGTAGAGAAAAAAACTCTCCACTGTCTTTCTCTCATTGACACGCAGACACTGCCAAATGTATTAATATACAGTATGCATGCACACACACTCACTTTGGCTCAAAGAGCATTTGTTAGCTCGTGAAAACACATGTTGTTTCTCTCTTTGTCAGACTTGCCTGAAGCGACTGAAAGAATCATTAATGGAATCCAAGCTAATGAAGAGAGAAGTGTTTCTGTCAAATAAATGAGATCATTAATCCAGTCAATTGTTCTTCAGTAAGTTTCTAATACATACACAATATAGAGGCAACGCTGATTCACACATTTTTCTGCCCATATGAAGAGATTTTGGCTGAATCACCGGCCAAGGAAACATGTCAACTACACTAACAAAGTCATGTCCAGTCATGTCAAAAGTTATTATGATGCTGGCTAATGCTATGATTATGAAATACTTTAACACCAGGATGTCATCACATTATGGATGTTTGTTGTGTTAGCATGTTTATTGGCTGTTAAATTGTTACAGGCCACTTAAAAGTAGGGACTAGTAAGAGATACGGTAGATGGATGAAACGGAGTGAAGGGAATGAATGAAGAAATGCTGGAAAGAAGTCAGAGAGCAACTGAAACTGAAATAGACTGATCTTGATATCAGGATGTAAACTCAATAAACTTGGGGCAAGCGATTAAATGACATCATTAAGATGAGAACAACTCCTAAAGCTCTATTTCTTTGTTTCATTAAGTTTGTATTAAGTTGAGATTCAACTTCTTTTAATCGTCATATGCACAACGGTTGCCCCCAACAATGCTCATTTTTAAGTTAAAATATAGGGGTAGAATATACATTAAATGAATTAAAATGAAATTAAACACATTGTATGGTCTTTGGTTGTTATATGAAAGCCAAAGGATGAGGGAGAGCGATGGACGCAGGAGGGGAGGGAAGAGACTGGCCAGCGATGCGAGATGAGTGTGTTTCAGGATAATGAAGCTGTGTGTATGCATGGTGCCGTCACAGTCCATTCCTCGGGCACTTCTGCTCTCATTTATTGCCTCACAAATTGCAAAAAGCTAACCACTGTAATATTCCACGTGTTGTTTCTCCCTTTGTCAGACTTGCCTGCTCACAGTTCCTTACCCATAATGTCTTTATTCTGCAACACTGGTTGACCACTTGTTTAATTTCATTCTTCTTTGTGGTTTTTAATTTCCATCATTAACCCTTGTATGGTCTTCACTGTTTGGACCCTCTAGTATCCCTCGGGTCACATTGACCCGGGACATATTTGGGGTATTAAAAACAATCCTGATGCTGATTGAAAATAAATAACGTTAAGCTGACGAGGGACCTTGTTGTTTGCGTTAAACTGTTTGAGAATATGTCATTATTAATTTAATTATCCTTTTCCATTTCCTCCATTATCCATTTTTATTAGCCTATTGTGCCCACACACACTGCCCAATTGTGCCACGTCTTTCATTACCCAACTAATGTTCTGGTTACAGTGTCATTAATTTGTGGAGGCACTCGAGGCAAGGAGCAAGTTAGGGGCGGAGAGAGAACAAGAGCTAATATATTGAAAGACAAGAGAAAGAACCATCACCAGTGTCTTCGGGCGTCTCTCTTGCTCCCTCCATCACCCCAGCACCCACCTTTCTTATTCCTTTTCTTACCCCCTGTAGACAAGATGCTAATTAACGTTAAATTATCTCTCTATTTTTCCCTTCTTTAAATGCACTGATGAGATTTTGCCTCTCTTCAAGGTTTTAGGCAGCTTTTTGCCCCCTTCCAACCAACCACCCATCACAGGCAGGGGCATGGGAGCTGAGGGTGCTCAGTCAGTTGATGGGAGGCATTCAAGGCTGACGTTTAAAGTTAGTTTTTTTTTTATAGAACTGCAAATTAACGGATGGAATTAGCCTGAAATCCTTTCAGATTAGAACTGGAGACACTTGAAGACACTGTTGGTTGAAGGTTTTCTAATTGCTAATGGCAAATCGCAGGCGTGGGTGTGGGCAGGTGAGGTTTAGTAAGAGAGAGAGAGAGTAGAAGAAGTCGAGCAACAAAGTGTGATCCGTCACAGTGAAGCCCATTTCATTTACATCCCAAAATGTGTGCTCTCCGGTCGCCGTTGCCTTGGTCATGCGTCATTGCCTGGGATAATGCTGTCATATGTTGTGTTGACAGAGTCATGTGTCTTGTACCACACCACTTCTACCTGAGTGCAACACTTACAGCTCATAGCCACGCAGGTGCTGGTGTCGAAGGGAAGGAGTATAACATTTTACAGTACATTAAGTTGGAGTAATAAGGTGTTTGCAAGGGCAGCATCGCTCTTTCCGCTCTTTTTTATTTCCTCGTTTATGCTTTTTCTCCCTTTGTATTTTCTTTTCCTCTCATTGTGCTTGTCGATTTCTCCCACACAGTCTCTTACTCACACAGACTCATGAGAGTCCTCAGGGTGGTAAAGTTACGTCCTTGGTGTAACTGCGTGTCTGTGTGTGTGTGTGTGTGTGTGGCATGACTTTTGTTAGGACACCAGCCCCAGTGAGATTTTTTTCTGTGTGTGTGTGTGTGTGTGTGTGTGTGTGTGTGTCTGTCTGTAGTTTTCAAAGCCTTTTATGTCTCTCTCCTTCTCACTCAGTGTGTGTGTGTCCGTCTGTCTCTCTCTCTCTCTCTCTCTCTGTGTGTGTGTGTGTGTGTGTGTGTGTGTGTGCACTTATTGGCATTGCCTGAGCTGTCCATGCCTGCTGCCCACTGGCTGTAGCATTCATCCAGCATGTCAAATACTCTCTGCTCCCAGTCTCCCCAGTGTTGGGCAGAGTGCACAAAATCTGTTTTTATCACAAGCAGAGACAAAAAAAAAGTAGCCATGATGGAATGTATCTGAGCAGAAGAACTAGCTAAGAAGTGCATAAATTAATATAAAAAACACCCAAGAATCTTACAGAAATAATGTCAAATATTTAAAGAAAGGTGATGCGCTTTCCTTAAAGTATATTAAACATTTTCTTTTTTTTTACCCCCAAGCTGCTGGAAGCTCAAATCAGTGCTCCGTTTCTGTGCCCAGCCAAAGATCAAATGGTATGGGCTGCTCTCGGTCATGTTTTGCTCGAGGTAAAGTGGTTCACCCTCAAAGGCGAGAGCGGCCTTTTGAAGTTCTCATTCGCTGCAAATGCATTTTGTATGTAATTCAGAAGAATAACTATAGCACAAAATGTTTAGGCAAATGCCCTTTTCCGTATGAAGGTTCAATGATTTTCACTCTGAAAAGTATTTCCGGTAAATGTCAGGTGCACATAACAAGAACTACAAATGAAAGAATTGAATGGAAATGGAGCAGTTTAAAGGACACTTTTAAGGCATGGTATGGATTAGTGGATGCAGAATGAGAATAGTAACTCAGTTATCTTTTGTAATTGCTCTCAGCAGGAGTTTAGCAACCATAGCCATGCATGCCACTATTGACATGCAGTTACTAAACCAATGGCACACTAGCAATATGTGTGACGTTCCATGAAAGGCAGCCCTACTCTGTCTCTGATTGGCTTGTTGTACTTGTTGCCTTTTTTGCATAACACTCCCACCACTGCCGTCCAGCTAGCTAAGAAAGCTAAACTCTGTGAGATATTGTTGTGTGCAACTTGAAGTAACCTCGATATACAACCAGATAATGGAGCTCAGCAAAGGAAGGCACGGCCAGTGATCACATTGACTGGTATGCATCTGTTTGTCTGGAGCACACATGGCTTTGCATAATGGAGCCTTTTCTCTCGGTTTCTATATGGATGTTAAGGATGACAGCGTTCTTGTAGTGCTCGTATTTCTGCACGCTAACCTTAACCCCATTCATTAAAAATATTGATGAGCTGTCATATGTTTACTTAGTCAGTGTGCCATATCAACATTAAGGTTTCAGTTAACAAGAAAAAGAGCTTCAAATTAGTTCTTCTTTGGTTTAGCAAATGCTGCTCCACTTCAAATCGTTTTTATTCTTTTAGTCCTTAATTAACTTAAGTTTAACTCCTCAAGTTTAATTCCATAATACATGAAAAGGCAAGGAACTTAATTAATATTGTATCTGAATGTTATTTCATGTAATTTTGCCCTTCAGAGACTAAACCTCAACGTCCTTTGCTGAGTGATTGGCATAAGGATTATTTATAAATGTTGGACATAAAGGATCTATAAAAGATTTTATGTAGGAACGTTACATACAATTAAATATACATAAAACATTTTCATGTCTTCATGAAAACACAATGACGTTTTAATTTGCTGCACATCACACCACCCGCTTTTGTTTTGGAGCAGCTTCAACCGCTCATGTAGCCTATTTTTTCCTGCCTTTGCTCTTTTCAGACAAAATTAGACATCAGTCAATATAAAGAGCCTACAAGGGAGTCCATTATCCACACACAAAATGCAGCACTCAGCATATAGCATTGTTAACAATTTGCTAATGGTTTTTGTTACTGCCATTGTGTGCATTACAGTTCAACACAAGACATTAAACTTGTTAATGATCTTCTGGGACTGAAGTAAAGGCAGGTCATGTGAGTTACAGGAGGGATGAGAGTGCTTTTCACTTCATATTTCAGACAAGAGAATAGAAGATGCACAGGGCTGCAGCTATAAAAAGAAAACATTCCCAGAAAACACTGATATTTCTAGAAAGAGTAACAAAGTGGATGCTGTGCATGTGTGCCCAATATGTCTCAACTCTCAGAAACTAACATAGTATTCAAAAATACCCGATGATACAGGCATGTCATAGAAAACATGTTCATGAGAGACCCAGCAATACAAGGTGTAATCACACATTGCAACATCCACTCAGTGCAAATGACACGCACGTCCACACAAAGTACGCCTTATGTACATTTGATGTATTATTGATTTATTTACCTTTCCTGTTTTCTTTTCTGCAACTTCTTTCTTTTCTCCCCGCGTTCTATTTCCTTTGTGATCTTCAATATATTTTATTCTTCTTTATGTCACCTACTCTGTGAAATGCTCAGTGCTGAAGGGTGGGCCCCAGGCACATAATAGAAAGGCATCTCACACACACACACACACACACACAGACATGAATGCAGGAGAGCTTCATAACAAATCAACAAATATGTATCATTGCTCTGGCGGCTTGTCTGGCTTCAAGAATTGCCCAATCGAACATTAACTAAACTGTGTGTGTGTGTGTGTGTGTGTGTGTGTGTGTGTGTGTGTGTGTGTGTGTGTGTGTGTCAGGGAGAGTCTGTTCCCAGTGGCTGTCCATGCTGCTGATATCACTAGGTGGAGATTGTTGTCAGGCAGCAACATTAAACATAACACTCCTCAGAGAAAAAGCCCTTCATGGTTAGCATTCAGGCGGGTGAGATTTCTGATGTGAGCATACTGAGCGATGATTAAAATGAGCCCGATAGCTTATTGATCTCCTTTGGGAAATGCTCATTTTCATGGCTCTAGAGGTTCAGGGTGTTGCTCAAAGGAATATGCAGAGTTTTTATAATTTCATTTTTTTTTTTTTAATCATTTCCCCTCCTGGATCTTCTTTTATCATACATTATGTTGTTACTGCAGCCACAGACCTGACCTTATAAGAGGAGACGGAGCTAGTAGCGCTGAAATCCCATTAAGTCGATGTGATAATGATTTTGCCAGCTTTGTTTGTCTTTAGGAGAGTAAGTAATGTGGTTTTTCAGTGAAATCAAATAATAGGCGATGCTTTACAAGTTAGATAGAAACAAGCATTTTAACCAACTTAAAGTCAAAGATTTACCCTGTCAGACTTTTCTTTAAGAACGCAAAAATTAATTTGAATCCTTCGAAAATCGAAAATGCACCTCATGATACAATTCATGATCATCAACAACTATTGTTTCTGCCATCAGAGCTATTGTGGTCTTGCAGTGGTAATTGTGTCAATATGAGAAATTTCCCGACACCTGTTGCAAATGTTTTGTATGTTGTTCATTCGTTGTGGATTTGCTGCTGCTGTTCATTACATTGGAGGAAAGCTGATCCAGAAACAGCTTTTATTTTTCAAAACTTCAGAGACAGCGCAATGCTGTGCACAACCGAAAGTTTTGTCTCCAAATACACTTATCATTTCTGACGTTCATGGTGTGCAGAGAAAGATGGAGGAAAGTGTTGCGTGGTACAGTTGCATAGCGATGAGAAGCAAAGTGGGCGTGTAAGACAGCGATTGATGTAGAGTGACAGAGAGGGAGGCAAACAAGAAAAAGAGGGGGAAGAGAAAGAGGCAGAGGGGTAGAAGAGAAGCAGATTAGTTTGTTTTCGGCCGCTTGCTCTGACATTGAAAGATATGTCGGTACTAATGTCCTAGAAAGCCTTGAATAATACAGCAAACCGATACATATCCTCCTTAATGGGATTTTCTGAGCTGTATTTTCTGAACGTGCACACACACACACACACACACACACACACACTAAACACATATACACATCAACAATACACCATATGGCCACCGTCTGGCAGAAAGATAAAATTCAAATGGAAAAGTAGCAACCGCTCGCTTGAGGAGTAACTGTAATATTGTCTTCTCATTTGTGACGAGCTGAGGGCTTGATCTCAATTACGAAGCTTTCTTAGGCTACCGTCGGCTTTCCATTTGTCCTCCACAAGGTTGCCGGGGACAACGGATGCACGACGAGCCGTGGCGTATGACCACAAACTGATCATCAAACATAGCAGTTTCAGTGATGGATCACACAAGCCAGAGGATCCCGCTCCATTATGAAGACATGCATTTGCATACGCATACTAATAGACTTCTTCTTCTTTTTTTTTTACCTGCATCACCCTCACACACACACACACTAATAACCATGAGATATTTTCCAGTGTCAGTAGTGTTTACGTATGCAGCAGTGTGTCTGCATCAGCAAGTGCATGGTTTATTGGCGTCTGAGTGTGTATGCGGCGATCACTGGAGGCAGTATGAACACAGCTCTCGGATTACAGCGGGATATTTGGACACAGAGAGATTAGGACCAATTGGAAAAACAACAGGAACAGAACAGAGGAAATATCACTCAGTGGTGCTAATGACGGAACGCGGGGCGGGAAGTTGATTATCCGACTTGACCTTGAGGGGTTTTAAAACCAACCCAGGGAAAGTTAGAGAGACAAAGTTGGAGAAGATACTTATGTGTCCATCAGCATGTACCCATCTGCTATTATGTACATCTTGCTCTGCAGTTTGGTGGCGTTTCGGTGTCGTGCATGTGCCTAGTTCTGATTGTCATACACTTTATGTCTGTGTGTGGCAGTGTGTGTGTGTGTGTGTTATGTTCCTGTCTCTCTGGAGACGTTTATGTCTTGTTCCTCACCCAGGGATCATAAACAAACTCATGAATATTCAAGATGTTTGTCTTATCAAATGTTGGCGTACCATGCAACATTCTCTTGTTATTACTCGGCTCTAATTGTGTGTGTGTATATCACTGCTCATGTGTAGTACGTGTTTGTACACACAGCCCGTGTGTTATAAGAATTTTGTATAACCTCATGTCTTAAAGTTTTCTTTGTTCAGGTTACAGCTTTAGGTGTTGAACTGTTTATTACTTTTTTATCCCCATTGCTGACCTAAATGTTATCAGGGGCCTGGCAGTCAGGATGTCTGGTTCTTGGGTGAATTTTTTTTCGTAAATGTTAAAAGAATTTGTCCGTAAACGAATAAATTCACCCAAGGAGGAGATCGGAGACAGAAGTAAAGTCGACGTCTGACTTTAATCTTGTCAAGCGGAGCAGTTACAATGTAACACTGATGAGGATGCTACAGAGAAAGTGCTCAAATCAGTGTTGTGACTTGAGTCTTTTAAAGGTCCAGGAGATAACGCGTCACTGACAGTTAACCTTCATGTAGAACAAGACATCATGACTACCAGGCCTCTGATAACATTTAGGTCAGCCATGGGGATACTAAAGTAATAAACAGTTCAACACATAAAGCTGTAACCTGAACAAAGAAAACTTTAAGACATGAGGTTATACAAAATTCTTATAACACTGTGTGCTTGTGCAGTTGACGTCGTCCTCCTGGGTATCAACCAATGAAAGCTTTGTCATCATCTTCACATAGTTCTAATCCGAGTCATAGCCTGTTAATTCATCTCAAACTTTGAAAACGTTTTTTTTTACAGTCTATAAGATATGTATAATAGGACTAAAGTGCAAATATGTTTATGTTATACCACCAATAACTGTGCAAAACAATCCAATACAATTTAAGAACTATGTTTGCAAAAGCAAAACAAGTTTCTGAGTTCAAATCAGTCAAGATCTCTGAGTCTCTTCTTCCTGCTGGGAGAATAATGTGTTGACCAGACTTTTGCCTTACCTGCAGAACTAGGAAGGTAGAATTTAAACTGGTTAGTAAATCTGCAAGATTTAATGGATGTTTCCAATGGATGGTTTGGAAAAAGTGATAAATTAAGAAAGACTTGAACTAAAGACAAATTGAGTGCATATAGCCAAAGTCTGATATACAGACTGTTGCACTGCATGACATATTAATCACTGCGATGAATCCGGGGCACTGTAATTTATTATAGCTGATCCCACATACATCGTCCTGCTGCTGTAAATACTCACAAGCTCACCAAATCCACTACAGGAAATAGTCCTAAACAACCTATTAATTGCATATACCTGCAGGATTTGTGTAGCCTCCTGTCCCTTTACTGTGAAACATGTCTGTTGATATTGATATCATATGTTTTTTAATTGTGATATACAACTAATAACATAATTATGTTAAAAAAACATTTAAACTATTTAATTGTTAAGGACCCTGTATATGTTGTGTCATCTCTGGCTGTAAGAAAGTAGTCAATGCATCTCCCCTCTCTTAAATGTAAATTTAGGATTTTGGCTACGGCAGACAGAGAGCTGCCTCAACAGAAGTTCATCAGATTTATAAACACGGTGGAGTTCCAGGCTGAAGATGATAGAAAAGGAATTGGAACAAGATAAAGCATTACCCAGGCCTTTAGGCTAGATGAACAGGTAGAGTACTCAGTGCCCATATGGCCAGACATGGAGGTTTGGACTGAATGAAAAAGCTCAGCAGGAACTTTACATATGCTTTCAGGCCAAAACAAATATATATAGGGTGTTTTGCAAAGGGAAATTATGCACCTGGTCAATGACCTGAATGAGAGATACTCAAACCGCACCATTACAAGTCCATTCACTTTGACAGGAGACTATTGTACACTATTAAGTGAGGACTTAATGAGCATTTAACTTGCATTTGTCATTTTTAAAAATGTTTGTGTCTGTTCGTATAAGTTATTTCCTAATTTATGCTTTCACATGTAACATTTTTACTTCTAAGAATTGACACTTTCTGACATATCTTTGCTTTAACACCGTAGCTCTTCATGTGTATTTGCAGAATTTTATATGGAAAGTCAAAAAATGCTGAATTATTTTATTTTGCAAAAGGTGTCAAAAATGGAATACGTTTTTTATAAATAATTTATTTTATTACTTAAATCTTTTGGTTTGGTAACACATAGCCAAGCATAAGCCAACTCAGACTCTGCTTAGACTTGCAACTGAAGATACACTAAATGTATACACATGCTGCTTTTCCTTATTAAGGATTGTTACATTATATAAAGACTGACCCGGCTTTACATGAAGTGTTTTTCCTTAATTTCATTGTCTTGTCTCGGTTACCAGGTGATGTGGTGGTTCAGTTTTACACTGTGATGTGTCGGCTTTAGCTTCTATATTTATCGTTTTAACCTGTTTCCTCTGCTGAATCTGGGTGATGTCTTGGAGATATCATTTAAATGTATATTGTTGACCCTCCCGCCTGCTTCTATCTGAAAACTTTTTTTAATTTATCCAAAAATGAAATAATATTTATCGAGGGAGTGCACTTAGTGACATCCTGTTTGTGCTCTGTGAGACATTTGGATGCTCTGGTTATTGGTCATCTTGAAAATCAGATGGTTGAAGATTGCATTTGCTTGCATTTTTTTTACAAAAACAGTCAAAAGAAAGCTGTAATCCTGTCCTAATCCTGTCAATTTAGCGTCCAACCATTTGTGTATGTTCATCTTTTTTCTCTATTCCTTTTCTTTTACCATATAGAAGAAATGCTATTCATGTCATTTTCAAACGATTTCAGGAAAAAACATCATGTGGGTACAGCTTCTGAAAAACGTGTGTTGAGGGTTCATATGTCAGCCTTTTAAAACTCATTCAAAGTTCGTCTCATGTAGTTTTGCATTTAACTACACGCAGCAAGGCATTGGCTCAAATCCCCTTGAGAAAAATCCAGCAAACAAGGTATCTCGACTCTCTTTAGTGTTTGCAATAGTCCCAGAGGGCAATTGATTTGGATTATGATCAAAGAACAGCAGTAACGTTACGCAACAATAACAGAACCCGGGCATCATCTTTGTAGTTCATACCTTCATAGAATACAAATAGCAGTTTTGGCGTACACTGTAAAAGCAAAGATGGGACCAAAAATGGAGCACAAGTTTTTATGTTGTTGTTTTTTTGTGCTGTTTACATTCACTAAATAGTCTTGTGGTCGCGTGCCAACAGGCTAATGTGGAAAAGAGAGGGAGAGAGAGACAAAGAGAGGAGGACACAGTGAGTTGGATGAATGCTGTGCTACTCATTAAACCATTAGAAGGAGTAACAGCTGGACACCCACAACCATCTGCAGCATGTTTCCTCTCTAAACAAGACTGTTTAACCTGATCTCTCACACAACACACACAAACCATGCACACTCTTCATCACATACACCGATCCCTCTGAACCTCTTTCTGACCAATCTATGAGCACCTCGTATTCTATATCACACACACATACATGCACACACACAGAGGGACACACTGAACCTTCTCGCCCCCACAAGTCCTTAATTTTCCAGCTGTGTAGGCAAGCAGCAGTGGGCAGTTTGTCCCCATGACAAGGGTCACTGACCCAGGGGAGAGAGCTCTCTGTCTCTCCCCTGACTGCCTGGATGAGTGGAGCGCAGTGAGATAAATGCTTGAAAAGGGGAAGGGGGAGGGAGAGGGGTGACAAGGAGTGAGGGGAAGAGGGAAGAGGGGCAGAGAGAAGAGGAAATGGAGCGCAGATGGGTGGGATCAAGGCATGGTGGCACACATAGTGGGGAGAATGAGGGAGCGCGGTGAGGAGAGGAAGATGAGGAGGAAGGGTCAGGCAGGCAGCTTGAAGGGTGGAGTTGAGGGATGCGAGCGGGGTGTTGCGGATCGGAGGGGAAGGGGCGGTCCAGTGAACCACAGCATGATGGATCACGATGTTAGTGGGTAAGACGGCAGTTGTGAGGGGGGCAGGCTTGGCTTGTCGGGAGCAGCCTTTGTCAGAATGCAACATACAGAGTCACACCAGCACCACGGAAAGAGAGGAAACAAGAGATTTGAAGGGCTAATGCATTTTTTTAAGGAGGGGGGGGGATCTGAGAAAAAATGGGAGGGAAAGGCCACACTTGCATAGTCCTTTTTGATTTATGTCACAGTCTGAAAGGCAATTTATATGTGCAACACACTAAAAGGATTCCAAGATTTCAACCTGCCTCTGGTGCAGATGCACTTCATTGCTCAAGAAAGTGCTCTATGTGCAGTTTTGCTCCCTTCCGTCATTTTCTCTATCTTAAACACACACACACTCACACACACATACATGACCGCGTACACACGAAGATCATTGACCCGACAAAGGTTGGAGCCATTTTCAATTCAGGTTTTCATTCTGTTCGTCCCTGAGTAGTGATGCATTGCAGCGGGTGCTACTCACACACTATTGCCTCAACCTTCACTTTGCTATCACAATAGGCAGCTTTGGTTGAACCTATGCTCAATACAGGGCTATCACTTGGGCAATGGTTTGTAAATACATTAATTTGTTTAACACCAAGCGTTGCAGAGTTCATCTTCATGCAGATAATGGATGTCGCCCTCCTGGGTTAGGTTATCGCGGTATAGAAATGGACTATGTCTGAAGTGAATTCACATAATTTGATGAAAGCTTTGAAGATAATGTAATTTATTAGGTAAAAGACATAGTATGTGATGTCGTTTGTTGAGCCGCTATTAGATAATCTGCCTCGGGATCTTGGCATATAGACCTAACCTCAAAGACCGTACACCTTAGAAGGGCTGATCAAATGCTTTACATCTCTTACACTCTGCAAAGACTACATCTGAAACCCAGCTGACCTCCAGATCGCATGTACACTATGCCTCTACATCAGGAGGAATAATTACTGAGTAGCCTTTATTTGTAATTTTATATATAAAAAAAAAATTAAACTGTCCTGTAAAGTTAAAAAAAACAACTTTGCTACCATTTTCACACATGCATCTGAAAAACACTTCAATATTTGTAACCACTGTTGTATGTCATGTGATTGGACACACATTGGACATGCAAATGCATATTGGCTGTAATCTGAAGTAGCTCTCCATCACAAGTGTCCTGTCGGAGAGGGTCCCATGTGAGCCCAGGTTGGGTGCAAATAGCATTGTTGGCGACGGACCCCTGGGTGCTCGTCTCTGCCAAGGTATATACACCTGGGTGTAAATAGCTACATCGTCTATTCCGCCTCGGTTGCAAATTATATTGTTTACCACTGACGACTGGGTGCTATTAGGATCTGCGTTTTTGTTAAAAAGTCACGGCGTGACAAACTAGTTCCGTGCAGTGTTGTTTTGCTTGTGGAAGAAGAGAAATATCAGCCAAAAATACCAAAAAATAAGTGGAAGTGGCAATTAACATTTGAAATAACTGATTCTTTTGGCTGAACAGCTAGAAAGCTCCTCTGCCTGGCAAGTCAACACTTTCCATGTATCTGCCTCGTTCTATCAAAGAGACACACTGACCGCCACCTCCCGCTCCAACATATCCAGTCTTTAATTGCCAAATGCCTTGAAGTCTACTCTCTTCCACCACAGCATAAATCAACCTGGTCAATTCTCTCTGAGGGTGACATCAAGTTCATCCGCGTCTTGTTGATTACCTGTATCCTAACTAAATCCATCCCTTTTGTTATTCCCTTTTCAAACACACTTGTTACAAACCCCTGTGGTTTTGAATTATGCAAATCGTGTCCGTGGCTCAGCCATATTTAGGGCTGCTTTTTCTCAGCCCAGACTAATCCCATCCAATTACAGGAGCAAAGACTTTGATGTCATTTGTGAGTGCTCCTTCACTCACATAGGTCCGCGTGTCAACCCGGACCAGCGGTTCAGTTCATAAATTGGGTGTCCAATCAGAGTGCTTAGCACCTGATGTCCAAATTGCTTCCTCAGAGGATAAAACCCGAGTCACACCACAGAGGTGCTGAACTCATAACCATAAATGTGTTCAACAAGCAAATAGAAGGGACAGAAACTGAGCAATTCAGGGGGCTTAATCCGTGCAGGCAAAATTTGCTCATGTTCACAAATTAAAAGGCTTCCTGCAGTGACCTCACCTCTTTTTGCTGTAGAGTTCCACAGTTGTCAGGAATCACATCAGGAATCAAAGTACTGTCAAGAATAAATCCACTGACTTTAAAGTAATAATTTAAAATGTGTGGAAACTCACTTTCTTGTGAAGTTTTAGATCAAACTATTGATACCACTCATATTTGCAAATAATATGTTTTTGTATGTATCAGTAATCAGTGAAAAAGCTAGCGGCTCAGGGCTTTACTTCATCTGTGGTGGAACTGTTGAGAAAGCAATATGTTTGGACTGTTGCTATTTAATTGTTGAGGTTGACTTTATGTGTTCTCCTGAGCTGTAGTCAATACACACTTTGATCAACATCTGCAGCACTTCAGGTCACCTGGCGCTCATAAACAGTGTGCTATCCAAATACATTCAACCTGTGAAACATAAATGAAAAAAAAAAATGACAACTTTATGATTTTTCCAATAAAAGTTGATTCCTGTTTTGTTCATTTATTTCCCTTGTTTCTGTTTCCCTTTAGACACACTAAAATACTCCATTAGTGTCGCCTCATTGTCTCTGTGCCATTGCCACACTGTTGGCCCGCTTTCTTTGCACTAATGCAGCTTTTCACAGCTGTAGTGGAAGATGGCGCTGAGGTTATTTTCTTTATAGGCTTTCCCTTTCAGTTTTATTGTCATTTGAGTAGGGACCTTCAACTTCTCACTGGGACTATATTGTTTGGTATGTGGTGGTTTTTTCTGCCTTGTGAAGTGGAAAATAGCTCACCATCACAACTCTGGGAAATATTACAGCCGGAGAGTCTTGAAACGCAATGCCTCTCTCCATCCGTTCTGCCTCGATGTGAAGCCACGGCTTGTTTGTTGTCCTTGTTGTCGGCGACTCTGTGCACTTACAGTCGAGCCCGCGACAGGATTTGATGTTGTCACAAAGCTTTCAAAAGGTACCACGGCTCTCTGGTTGCTCGTGTGTTTATGAAGGAAGAAGCAGTGGAAGGATTTCACAAAAACGGAGCAGATGGTGAGCATGGAAGGAAGAAAGAATAGACACGACGCGAATAACAGAAAAACACAGAGAGAAGAAGAGCATAAAAGGTTTTACCGGAGCATGTGTTAGTGGATCTCTCCGCTGAGGCATCCTGCTGTGCTCCTCTGCAGGAGGTTACAGGGGGCGCCACTGATGTTTCCCACGCAACTCCTCCCGTCTGCTTTTTTTTTTTTTCCAAGACGGTTATGAAATTATCATAATCCATTTTCGGGGTGCAACTAGAAGACTCGCGCCATGTGGCGGTCTCTAAACTGAGATTAGATTCACAGCACGATATCGAGGCACCTCTGTGCAAATGTAGACGGGATGTTTTCGGGGCCGACTTCAAAGGACATCGTGTACGATGGCGTGGCCTTCAGACGACTCTGCACCTCTGCACTCGATGCAGATTCCCCATCGCTTCATTGTGAGCATGATGGAAACCAGAACTGATGCCGCATTTGAGCAGTCCTTAACATCTGGAGTTGGAAACCAAAAGGATGTGCTGTTGTCCTCCAAATCTGAGGAGCTTTAAAATTCATTCTCCAAATGGCAGATTTCAAAGGAAGCGGCCCTTGAACTACGACTCAGCATGTGCGTCTGGGTGCGTGTGCTCGTACGGCAGCATGGACGAGTTCCTCAGAGTTGATGTGAGTTTGAGCATGCACTTGCAGTGTCTGTGTTACCGTATGAGGGCATTGACTGTGGCTCCAAGCTTGCCTTGGGGCCATCCTATGGTGTTTAAATCTGTGTATAATCTGGCATCTAGCCTTCTATCCTTGTGGCTCTAAGAAGCCTACTGCCTCTTCAGTGCTCGCGGCCCCACATCGCTTCCAGTACAATAACTCAGGCAAGCTAACAGGATCACATAACGTAGCATGACTATTGCGAACACCAACAGTGGAATTTGCTTTGTTGTTCCGCCTTCCCGTATCTGCGCCTCAAAATGTTTTCCGATTTCCACCCGCTGCCTGTGTGTCATTCAACATCAGGCTTTCTTCTTTGTCTGTCTCTCTCTCTTCCCCCTTTACTCGATCTCTCTGTGCATTCGTATCTTTGTGAAACAGCCCAATTGAGGAGTTAAATTTATCCAAATGTAATCAAGCCTTTGAGATTTTCTTAAAAACTCCTTGCTTTTTTGATTACATTCTACATCAGATGGCCGTCATCCAGCAGAATCTCAGGTGATGTTTCAGACAACACAGATTTTTCAACATTAACAAATAGATTTGGTACGCTGAAGTTTAGGGATCATTTTCTAGCTTAGCACTGCAGAAATTGCTATTTGCAAAACATTTTTTACAAAGCTGTGAAAAAACGCATCTTGGCACCATCTTTGTTTTGAAAAACAGCACTAATAGGTCTAATGAGGCACTTTGCTTTGTGAGTCAAACGTAATGTGTTTTCTACTGACTATACAAACAATGGTGCGTTTAGTTTTGCTTTCAAATCATTCTGCTGCCTGCAATCTAGCTATGATGATGATGATGATGGATTGTGTTCCTTATATTGACACTTACACTCGCATACATGGATATGTTGTATTGTTGTTATAGCCAAAGACATTTTCATGCAGGAATTAGACATTATGTCAGTTGTGGATATCAAACCGATTGCTAAGTGCATTCATAAAGGTTTCAAAGGCGAAAAAACAAATAAACCATGATGTATTAAAAGATTGGAAGAATATTTACACTTGTCAAAACAAAGGGTTCAGGTCCATCTTTAATATTTAATAAAACCATCAATCAATCATCCACAGGATTTGTCAGACAGCAGGAAAGCAGCATGTCCTTAAGCATCAGATCTATTTAGAGCCATTCTGCAGGAAGGATAGAAGTTTTGTTGTCCAGTACCTGACTTTTTTTTTTGTGGAGACAGTTTGATTGAAGAATGCCTGTTTTTCTTCCAAGGAGCGATAGCTTAACTGCACAGTTTGCCGTTAGAGGGTGGTGATGAATTGCAAAAGGCAGAGAATTGAAATACTGTGCTCTCTTCCTCCCTCCCTCGGTGGCAAGCTGTGGTTGCTGATGGGGTTTACTTTCTGTAGAGTTTCAGTGAAGAGGAGGCTGGCAGAGCAGACAATCATGCCCACGTTGTCACCCCCAAGGCCTCATGCTTCATCTCAATAAGCCCCTGTCTTGCTCCAGCTCCTGAGCAGTCGGAAATAGCATTTTGGATTTATACAGGTGTGTGTGTGCCTGTGCCTGCATATGTATGGGTGTGTGTGTGTGTGTGTGTGTTCACTTACAAAGACAACAAGGATTGCATAGATTTCAGCCAGTGGGAGATCATGTTCCATACTGTCAGATGGACTGCAGAGGAAGAAATAGTGTAGCAGCCGAGGTAACGGAGGTAGAAGGGAGAAAACGAAAAATGCAGCACTGTAATTAAAAGACAAAGAGTAAGAAATAAAACTTAAGACGTCCAATCAAATAGAGAGGAAAAGACAGAGAAGGAGAAGCTGAAAAAGAGCATGTCTAAGAGGGAAAGTAAAGCATAGTAATGTTGGTGCTTCACATTGTGGTAGCCTACATTAGCTTTCTCTCTAGTACCTAGTTAATAAGAGGGTAGAGAGAAAAAAGAAAAGAAAGATACACGTGTTTCTCAATTCAAGGAAGGATCCTTCAATGGCTGAATTTCAAGGATGCTATGTCATCAAATCCTGCTGAAATATTGATCCAATATCCAGGATCCTTCGAATTCTAATAGGACTTGGTCCGTTGCATGTGTGTATCCTCCATGCTCTTAAGACACCCACAATCGAAGCATAATGCATTTCCTCTACCTGTTTGGAAACGAGTATAAGACTCTTGCAAACTTATATTTTACCTCAGCAGTCTGCCAAAATCTTCTCGACAAATTTGAGGAGCGAAATTGGCAACCCAGTTGCTGAATCTTTACTCATGTTACTGCATTTCTACGAGGTCTAATTTAAAAGTATTTTCTAACTTTCCTCACTCAGAAAAAGACAGAGCTTGACTTAACTTTGAGAAACACAGATGGAGTTCCAAAGGGGGAAGTAGAGGAACTTTAAACTCTTTTTTTGGCTGAACCGCGCCAAGATGAGGCCTAGGCATTTTTACACGGAAGATTCTGCCGTAATCACGGAAAGAGAGTCAAAATATTATTATATACATAGAGACAGAGACAGATCTGATTTGCTTGCACGAACACTGAAAAGGTGAATTTGCATACTGTCCCCTTTAAGAACCACGATCACTTGGCCCACCACAGAAACTTGCAGATGCACATTTAATATCCAAGATTCACATTATAGCATTTATCACTGCCCATATGTGTAACAATTTATAACGTTAACCATAAAGGCTCCAGCCATAGACTGTGGTTTCTACCTAGACTTGTTCCACTTCAGTCTTTCTCTCGGCTCAATACAGCTGAATCCATGATGATGCAACATAAGACACGTTTCCATAGAGTGGAAATATAATGAGAATTCAGTGGAAGAAGAAAAACAACAAGGAGCATCAGTTGTGTGTAGCCAAGCCTTGTTAGTAAGGAATCTGCCATATTCAGCTCCCAGACCCCTCCACTGTGATTTCATATCAGTATTTTTCTTTTCTTGTATCGCCCCTCAGTCCAATTACGGTACGCACACTTTCTTACTCTTTTTCTCACTTTCTCTCAGTCACTGACCTGATTTCTGTTGACTTTTTACTGCCAAATAATTAAGGTCATGACGGTCCATCACCTTTGCTTGCCTCTGTTCTGCCTCTCAGAAAACATTAATCCATCCGTTGTATGTGAATGAATATTTCTATAATGTCTGTGGGTGTCTATATGTATGTGTCATACCCACCATGGCCTCTGTCATGATGGGAGCAGAATCCACCATCACTGCATTACTGGTTTTTACTGGTTTTTACTGGTTTTCTATAATACTTTTCCATCAAATCTTACAGCAGGTGCCTGTTCTGATGCTGCGCCGCGAATGGCTCGTTTAATGTTCATTTTTGACTAATGCATCACAACTTGTGGCAGCCAACGAGTCCTTTGTTTGCAAAATGAACTGGCATAAAGGCTGTGAGGAAATACTTCTATGCAAATCAAAAAGCCCATAAGACAAAATACTATCAATCCATGTACTTATAACTACAACAGAAAGTGGGTGAAAGCCATAAGTGATAAACAATTATTAAGAGTTACTATTGGAATTTTAATATTCCTAAATCACTGCTCCCTACCATACTTTCTCAGTCCTTAAGAATATGGGCTATCATCTTTCATTGATACTAAAGCAGTCCTTAATTCCTTGATGAGTCCGTATTGGTATACTGAATGGATGGTCATAATGAAATTTCAGCTTTAAAGCTACATATATCGATGTTGAGTTTAGTTTTTGTGCATTCCTCCTCGGCAATAATACATTTAAAAAAAACATTTCTACATTAATCTGTATACTCAGGTAAATGTGACTTGTTATGTTGAGAGGCTAACTAATCAGTGCTTTATTTAGCTCTGATGACAGTTAATGATATTGGTTACTTATCTAAACTGTGATCTGATTCATAGACAACCCACGCAGCAAATTCATTTGTAACTAAGCCCACCTTCTTTCTCCATTGTCGCCAACTTGTACAGACACTCTGTCAATAACCGCTTAGACTGCCAATAGTGTTTAACTCTGTAAACTATAGCCCGTGTCCATCTCATGACTGTATTAATTTGGTCGTGTCTACGCATATATGCAGTCATGCATTCATGCATAAACGCCCTGATTAAAATATGTCAGAGGGCGATATTGCACTGTCGAGGTTGCTTCCATACCCTGAGGAGACTTCTTCCACACTCATCAGCTACGATCTTCCAGGGAATGGTATCACTCGATTGACCTCCAGAATTTATGACGGCGGATTTGCCATCTGGGAATGTCAGAGCTTCGGGACAACTTCCCCTTTTACCGCCAGTGATCATGTTCCAACAAGCGATCATTCCTGATCCCTCGTCTTGTATTTCCCTCAAGCGCACAGAGAATTAAATTTTCATTTGGCTGCAAGCACCTTGATACATTGCTGTAATCCGCCAACTGGCTGAAGTGCATCCCGCCAAGGCTGTACCTAAACTGCTAATATCGTAAAGCCATGATTGGAAAGTGAACGGGGTCTATCATTATACCGAGCTTCAGCATATGAGCACAGGGGCAGCACTGTATGTCATCCATGCTTTTAAAAAAAAAAAAAAAAAGACCTACCAGCAGTTAGTAAACACTGCAATCATATCAATATTAGGGTTTACCTTATTCAATTATTGTGAGGAACAAAATACTAGATTATACTTCATTTTTTAATCCAGAGAGATAAGATAGAACATTGCATCCATACAACACATGTTTATATCACCTTTTTCAACAGTGTTACATCATATTGACGTACAAAATCAATAAACTTGAAGGGGCAGATTCTTTTCAACAACCACAAATGAAGCAACATTCAGAACAAGTTACATCTGTGTGAACATTTTGGCCGGTGTATGGTGTTACATGTTTTTATTGTCATTTTCCTTATGATGGGTTGTGTTCAACGTGACTCCAAGGCGAACGCCACACGAGTCGTTTGCATGGTACGTTAATGCGTGTAGAAGTTACCCACCATTTTTGTCATCGGCCACTCTCAAGATAATGCACAGCAACAAGATAAAGAGCAGAAAATTGTCTCACTAAGATGTGGTTTGCACTGAAAAAAATGAGAGTGAGTGGAGGGGAAAAGGGGAGGACGGTGTCAAACAGCAAGTCGGAGTAGTTAATTGGAAATATACATGGGTGAGTAAGGTTACCTGCGAGCTGCGAGCCACTAATAAGTGCATATACCGCAGTCAAAACACCCTTGACTATCTATAACTTTCAGGAGGCATCATAAACTGACATCTTTCTGACATGTTTTTTTTTTCACAAGATGCTAGTTTTATGTTATTTATGAAGGCTTATTTATGAAGGTACATTTCCCCATTCGTATATGATCCTTGCCAATACTTCTACGCCCAACATGTGATTCATGTAAATATAGCGCAGTAACTGAGTGACATGCATGTTAGCTCCGTCTGTCATTATGCCGTTTGACTGGCAGCTGTTTGTGGAGTTGTGACTCCGTGATATACGTGACCCCGAGTAGAGACAATCCCCCTCCAGCTGACAACTCAACGCAAATACAGGAATAGATGACGCCTTGAAACTGTCTCTCAGCTCAGAGTCTCAACTCGTGTGGAAGTTTTTGCAAAGTGTGGTCTCTTTAACCCCCCCTACTTAAAGAGACCATTCAGTGCAGAGATAACGGTGAGAGGGTTGGAAGGTTTATCGGATAGTATTTATGCGTTTTGCAACATCGCGTCCTTGTTATCATTACATTTACATTAATCGCCTCATTTGTATTTCATGCCAACTGCACATGTTAGGTGCACATGCATGTATGTATAAGTCTGAACTCGCATGTGTGTACATGCCGCCCCCCCCGGGGGAAGGTCAGGGACATTAGTAAGATCAGTAAAGCGGTCTTGTTCATTTTATTAACTGTCTTCCTGATTACATCTTGCCCTGGGGTATGCTGCCTCCATTAGCCAGGTCAAAGCATGATTACACCAGAATAGATTAGCGCTCTATTTTCCGCACTTAGAAACCACTGCGGAGGAATTAGACCTTGGATATAGATACTCTAAGGTGAATGCATATAAGAGAGTAACTCTGCCATGGATTTTTGGCAAAGAAACACACAGGCAGGGATTAGCACTAACCTGGTCATCTTTCGATTTTTCCTCTTTTTTTTTTTTTGTTTGTTGTTGATAAAGCTCGATCTTTGTCTGTGGAATTGGCAGCCTTGTCCTGCGTCAAAGAGTGTAAAGGTTACTCGGCCTGTGATTTAAAGGTTAAAGCATCTGTCTGTGTGTTCAAAAGTAGTTATCAAAGAATAATTATGGGGCCTGAAAGATGGTGCTGCGGCTTTAAGTAGAACACAAATGGGAGCTTCTCCAGATAAGACCAGCCACCTGTCCGCCTTTACTTACTGTGTGAGCCATTTAAAAAGCAGAGAAACGGGAAGGTTTCTCTCCAAGAATTATACATTTAGAATGTTCTGAGGGCTGCCTGCAAAATATCCTCCTACTGAAGCTGAGCAACATGCCCCTTGTTAAAAAAAAAGAACAAATCTGCCACTAGTGATTGTCTCTTTTGACTAAAATATTGAAGTTTAAATGAATAGGCACTGTCTGGTCTCTGCATGCTCCGTGCCACTGGGGATTTCCCAGCTTGAAATTTAGATGGACAGATACCAGTGACATTTCTAAACTCAATTTTCAATTATGGACGAGGCCTCCTCTCCGGCTGCCCACAGTGAGTGCTGATAACTGTCTGACAGCTCCAGCAAATGATGAAGGCCTGTGATTGAAGTGTATTCATCATGTGCTCTCCTCTGCAGCGAGACAGGGCCTGTAAACTTTGACTCAATCATTCTGGCTCTCATTAACTGGCATAGCAACACACACACACACACACACTCAGAGCACTTAATGCATTACATATCTGCTACAGTACCCATAACCTCATAATAGCTACACATCCACTTTTCTACTCTAATGGGATTTAAATCCACAGACACATCCCCAAACTGTATTTGCATATGAAGATATAGACACTACTGCAATGGATCTAATTAATCAGCTGTGTTTGTTTACAGTTAATTTATGGTCAACCCCCCCAAAAACAAATCTAGAACTATTTCCTGTATAAATGAATCCCAATGCTTCTGGCAACGCATTGACTCGTACATGAAGAGCTCGCTTTCAAAGGTGTCCGCAGTCTTTGAAACTCAAATGCAGATTCATTTTGCACGAACTGGAATAAGTTTATCAGGCAGCTTGAAAAGTTTCAATCCCTAATTAGAGGTCCGGGCTTTGAATCGCAAATGTGTGGCCCTCGTAAAGCAATGCAAACATACCTTACGACTCATTACTGCACACACAAACACAGTTGCACGTCCACAGTCACATCATTCGTGAGAAGTTGGTCCAAGGCCAGTCGAAATATAAGTGGAAAAATAGCTGAGAAAAAGGGTAAAATTCACATTCTCATTACATTCAGACGCAAAACCAAGTTTTCAAACTTTCCACTCGTATCGCCATATCATTCCGTACGCATCCTCACATAAACTCCTGCAGAACATTCCACCGGCGCACCCAATGAGAGCTCCACAGATGCCTCCGACACCGTGTGCATTCTGCTGTCAAACCGAAACCAAAGCGCTTGTGCTGCCTCCAGCCAACTCGGCAGCCAAACAGAAAGATTGGACCGAGGGGCTGAAAAGTTTCCTTATTATTGAACACAACACGTCATTAAGACTCTGTAATGAGCCTCCAGAAGCCTCACCTGTCAGCCACGTCCTCATTACTAATATGATCTTCATGTTTCCGAGGACATTATGTGTCCACTAAGCGTTGCTCAACTGCCCATCATTCTCTAGTAATGGGCGGGTGAGCAACACTTAGTATACCGTTAAAGTGAAAATCCCTCACATCTGAAAATAAATTGCCAATTTGTTGCAAAAATGGGTTTCAGGTTTTTTTTTGCCTAAATTCAACATGACCTTTTAAAAAAATGGCTACACGAAGCCCAGCTAAATGGATGCGTTATTTATATACGTAATATTTGATTCATTTAACTGCCTTAATGTTTTTGCGTGTGTCATTTTTAAATGGAGAATAATATTTATTTCAAGTTAAGTTTGTAATTTCACTTCCCTGCATTGACAGACTGTAATCTGCCTGCGTGTCAGGAATTCACCACACGTCGCGACTATGATGAAAGCGAAGCACTCGAGTCGTTCTCAAGCGTGAGCAAAACAGTATGGTCGTTATATGAAGCTAAGTTTCTCACTAAATGTGCGATCAACATCCTCAGCCTTCATTAGGGGATGATTAGTGGCGGTGGGAGCTACTGCTGCCAGCGTCAACTGCAGCTTTACACAATCAGATGTTGCACTTTGAGTGCTGCTATTCGCACTATTGTGAAACAATCCCTGATTATAAAAGGTGACGGGTAGTTTACACGTCTAAAGTGTTTGTTATATCTGGCAAACTGAATATTAAGGCACACCTTTGAGACAAGAGGCCCTCCTGACCTAATCACCATGATGTATTAAACATAATCATATTAAGCTATTAATCATTCCAGTCACTTTGCCGATTAATGCACTGATAAATATTTATGGGAAACGTGTCTGCACATAACGCACGGGTGGCATTAATATGAACGGCGTACCTTTAAGCATTAAATGTTTATAGCCGTTTCAGCAGGATCCGTTTTTTCCCCATTTAATATACAGATTTATTCAGCAAGGGCCTCCAAAGTGTGTAGAGAAACTTCTGAAGAAAGTCTGTGAATATGAGTTACGGTGTTCAACCTGTAAGAGCTCATGTTCACGCTCCGAGAGACGAGGTTGAAGGTTAACGTAGAGGTCACATGTGGCCCGTGTGGGCGACTATCACGAATCACCCTCATAATAAATCACACTTCAGCGCTTTTACATGAGAGGCACAGTGAGTATTGGAGACGTAAAATATGACAAAGTCTTCCCTAGACAGAAGTTTAATTAAGTTGCTTTACAACCATTATCATGTTCCAGTCGCATCTGTTTTCTTATGCTTGCATTATTTAGAAAAGTAATTGTTGACAGATTTTACACATAAAAAAGCCCACAATGAGCACCCACAGGACTGCTTTTATCATATTTGTAAGAAATCAGCTGGTCCAGCCTTAAGCTGTGCACGCTCATCCCTTTAGACAAGCTTGATGCACTCGAGACACATTTCTTTATTTCATCTTAAAACCTGCCTCAAGGGACGGAACTTTTTTTCAAATCCAAGTTCTAATTAACCAGATGCTTACTTTCACGCCATACTTGTTTTGTTTGTTTTGAACATTAGTTTTGTCTTTATTCCTAGATTCTTTTTTAATGTCTTTGCTGCTCTGACGATTTAAAATTACGTTTGAAGAACATTTTTCAAAGAGAATGCAAAGTTGTCGATTTTCTAAACAGTAAATTTGGATTCCTGCGCTAAGGTATATTAAAACTTTATACTCTGTTCAGTGCTGTTCGGTACACTCTGTCCAAGCAAGGTGAAGGTAGAGTAAGAGTGGGAGGACAAAGGAACATGACAGATGGACGGATGGAGTCTCCCAGTTTTAGCCTGAAGATTAGCCTCCCAGAGAGGCACAGAGATAGCTGTAAAGAGCAAGAGAGAAATGGAGCCACTGAAAGAAAAAGAATGTGAAGTTTAATAAAAAGAATATATAAAAAAAAAGTACCGGACTCGGTGAAGGAGATGAAGGCGAAAGATAGAAAAGCAGGGCAGGAAAGAAGAGGGAGTTGGAGAGTGAGAGAAAGGAGAAAGGGAGGCAGCAGCCGCAGTCAACCTTTACAAAAATCAATAACTCAAGCTAAGATGGAGACAGCAGGGCAGTGAGGGAAAGAAGGGGAGTGGAAACGGAGAGATGGAGAGAAAGGAATACCAAGGGGGGGGCAGCTGAGAGAGAGTAGACAAAGCTGAGAATAGACCAAGTGTGTAAGAGAGGTAGGGTAAGATAAAGAAGGTTTGCCGGTGTTTGTGTGCTCAGGAAGAAGCCCAGCGGGTTAGTGTCTGGCCCAGAGAGGTCAACTCCTTCACCTGTTGACTGTAGAAATGAAGCAGAGGAAAAGAATCTTGCAGGCTGGATAAGAGAAGAGTGTCAGAGGTTATGCTTTGTTCTCCTTTGACAGACGTCTCTTATACCTTTGAAATCTCTCCGCTGCCTTAAGAGGACAAAAAAATGATGTTTTTACCATCAGATGGTAATAAACACTTTCAAGAAATGCTCTTAACATAATAGGCTTTGCAAGTACAACTATGCCGTGTACTTGAGACGTTGGAGGCCAGAACATTTTTGAGTTTCAATGATTCTCAGGCAAAGTAACCACTAAGTGTTTCTATCAACATCGGCATGAATAAAAAGCCAAACCAAGAGTGACATAAGCCCAGCTCTCTTTGATGATTGTAAACATGTCTCGCATCTATCCTTCCCAGTCTCCTTTTTTCACTTGAATAAAAAAGAAGTGACCCAGGATGTGACTTGATAGGTGTGTTGTTTGATCAAACAGCAGTCGTTTGGGCAGCCGCACAACTGAACCACAAAGAAGAACTAAAAAGTAGTCAGAATTGTAGAAAAGAAAACTGTCTTCAAGGATAAATGTCTGAAATCCATCATGTCTCTGACAACAAAGCGTTGCGATGATGAACATATCACAGGGTTGTCAGCGTGATGGCCTTCATAAGCAACACAAAGCCAAAATGCAGCAAGAACCTCTTTGATAATTGATGGACACCAGAGAGACTTGTTTCTGTCGCTATATGTCAGAGACACATGAAAGAAATGTAGACTTTTGTGTGTGTGTGTGTGTGTGTGTGTGTGTGTGTGTGTGTGTGTGTGTGTGTGTGTGTGTGTGTGTGTGTGTGTGTGTGTGTGTGTGTGCGTGTGTGTGTGTGTGGGTGGGGGGGCAGGAATTTAAAGCGTTTGCACCTAGGTGCTGAACTGCGGAGCTGTGATGTGCAAGGTGTTTGTCATTAGGGCTGTAGTGCCAAATAAATTAATTTCACTAGCTTTTTTTTTTTCTTTAAATCAATTTGAGACCTGTTAAGTAATCTGTGGCCAAACAGCTGAAAAGTAAACAGAGGATTTGCAGAACGGGAAAGGCAAGCAGCCATTCTGCAAGTATTTAAGCCAAATGCAAACTCTTCAACAATGTAAACGTCAGTGAGGCTCCGACTACTCAGACAGTAGCAGGTTTTTGTGCTGCTGACAGTGTCGCGAAATGCCATTTCCATTGTTGCGCTTTACATAATCCTAATCCTCTTGAGTTTGTGTTTACCAAGCAGCAAACACCACAGCAGAACGGAGAACATCTTGTTGTGTCCTTGATGAATATTTTCCAAAATTATTATTCCTCAAGGAAAATATCAACACTCAAAGAGGGGATGTTTATGACTGCATCTGCCTGATATAATGGTAGCGTACAGATGCTGTATCCATGTGTCTCTTTATGTTTCCTGCATATAGATGGATAAAGAAGCATAGGAGGGTTTGTGCTTGAAGGAGCAAATGAGAAAACGTCCAGTACTGACATCCTTGATGAAGCTGAGTAATTATGGGGAGCCACACTTGGGATCTTTCAACACCAAGTCTTGACATATTGCTGACATAACATGATAACGTGTGCTACTTTTGCTCTATTTGTTAAGCATCCAATTAGTCCAAGATTGGTTGTGACAATTTGAATGAATCTTTGCACCTGAACTGTGACTTGTCTCACGACTCCCACGTCTCTCCTGTCACTGAAGGACCGTAAAGGAGCTTTCTCCCCCTCACACCTATTATCCCTCAGAATGACCGATCCATCGCCTCTGCCATCTGCTTGTCATGTCCTCATCTTGTGAGTCCATCCTTTCTTTCTTCTTTTTTTTTTTGCCTCCTCTGTTTCCAACTATTCCGTATGTTTTCTCTCTTCCGGCTGCGTGTTTTCTGAACTCTCTCTCTCTCTCTCTCTCCCTCCGTGGAGTTGTTTATGCCCTGTTCATCCTCCTCTGTAATTATGAGTGTTGTTCACTGTATCCTCATCCATATGACGAGCCTGACGGATATGCAGGGAGATGGATGGTGTGAGTTAAAAAGCAGAGTGAAATACGAGTGTGTCTTGGCAGAAGCCATTTTCCCCGTGACACATCTGTCCATCGGCCTTGACCTGAGGGGACACGGCACTAAATCTGACTTATAGTCATAAACACAGCCACACACACACACTCACACACACACTGATTGAGATTACCCTGCGGTAATGATGATTATAGTTGTTTATGGTCTTCAGCCTACACTTTTGTCAGTTACAACGGCTGCCGGAGGTGTGTGTTTGTGTGCACACATCCTCGTATGCTTTAGTGCATACTTTAGAGAGTGTGTGTGTGTGTGTGTGTGTGTGTGTGTGTGAGGGGGGAGCAGCAGAGTCAGGTTATTGTGTCCTTCATCAAGCAGACAAGCCAATTAGGGACACAACCATTGATATTAATTTCCCCTTCCTCCCCCTCTCCTCTCTCCCCTTTCCGAGGTGTTTCTCATTTAATAGCTGAATACACTCTGTGATGACCCGTGAAGAGTTGTAGATGGGTGCGGAGGTATGCAGAGTGAATTTACTAGAGCAGAACGTTGTGGTGAACAGCGGGCGGGGGGAAGGAGTTGCAGGCCTCAGAACTCTAAGGGAGGTGGATGGCGATATGAGTTCTCTCAGGTAGAAATTGTTGAGATAACTCATTATCCTTCCCGGGCCGATCTGCAGTGTGTTCTGGTGTAAAAAACAGAGATGTCTCACCTGACATCGCAGGCAACAGTGAACTCATTTGTACACCATTCCTCTTACAGCAAAAAGGGTAATTGCTTGATTTAATTATTAATGGGTTGCTTGATTTTCTTAAGTGTTTTGAGTGTTTCTCAATGCAACTTTTGTGAATCCTCGTTGCAGAAATCATCATGCTGAATGCATCGCCTTCCTTGTAAAACATTTTGCAGAGCAGATTATTGAAAGAATGAAAAATGGACACTGTGCGTGTTGGCAGTTCTTCCTTGCCTTTGTTACATTTCTACGTTCATAAACGTGTGTGTATAAAGTTTATCGAGATAATAAATCACGTGAGGAGTAGAGTCATTTTCTCATAGACTTCCATGCAATCAGACTTCTTTTTTGTAACCCGAGGAGTCTCCCCCTGATGACCAGTAGAGAGAATGCAAGTTTAAGGAACTTCTGCATTGGCTTCACTTCTCAGAACTGGAGGTTGCCGCCTGCGTGGAACCAGCTCTGTGTTGCATCACCTGCTCGAACATGCTTGTGCTTGTCGTCGTGCACAAGAACCGTCTTTTAAATAAATGCACCATATTGTTACGAGTGGTCAAAAACTCTTCAGGGTACATTTGAGTTACCTGAGAATATTCCGATCCCTATTTAACCCACATTTACTCAACCGCATTAAAAAAAAAGACAGATCACAGGCATTTGATATATTGGTATGCATTGTACACCAGATCAAAACCATAAGGGATAGACGGGGAGGGTGGCATGTCTTTCAAATTCAACTTCAGATCAGGATCGGGGCAAAGGGAGTTTTCAGTTAGCAGAGATTAAAGGGCAGAATTTAGTTAGACTAATGAGAACATAAAGAGACTCGATGCCAGGAGAGTTTCGTGTGGAGACACTGGATCGACAGATATGGAGCATGGAGACAGAAAGACGGAGGCCACTGAGACCAACCGATAGGCGAATGCAAGGAAACGTGTGCAAAGCAGATATGAGGAAGAGAAGAGAGGGAAAAGGAGTCTGGTAAAGCAAGACATGCCAGAGGAGAGTGCAAGGTAGAAAGGAATAATAGGAGGAGAGATAAAAAAAAAAAAGAAAGAGCCCTCTGAGAGGAAGAGATTTGAGAGAGCAAGGAAAAGGTGAGAAGTGCGAATTAGAGAGAGGTCTAAATATGTGGGAGATACGGAGAAGATGGTAGTAGTGCCCGGAGGTAGGAGGGGTTCTCGACAGTGAACTGATGGATGGGTGGTCCGGGAGTGGAGAAAGATTGAGACAATAGAGGGAGACGGGGGAGCTGGGAAAAGACTCTGAGACAGATTAAAAGCAGCAGAGAGGAGAACACACAGAGGCGTGCATTCATATACTGTAGATAAACAAAAGGGCAGAGACAAAGAAAGGCACACAAATTCTCTTTTTCTGATGTACACCCACATAGACTGCACTCTCCCGGGGCATGGCTAATGTGCCTCCCCTGTCTGCCTGCAAATACAAAGATGTTAAGAGGATAGGAGGCTAACAAAGACCAGTGGAGAGCAGCGTGGAGACACCAGGCGCTCTGCACAACAAACAGCAATGCAAACAAACGATGGCAACAAAGAACAGAAAGCAACGGTGCCCCTGACAAAGACAAATTGATCCACCACTTCAAAAAACTCCCCAAGATGGGGGGGCGGGGGGGGTAGTCTTGTCTTTGTCCAGAGTCCTTCAGAGTGAATTGGTATGCACGTTTTTTGTTGTGTCTCCCGATGCGATCGGCGGTGTGCGTAAGACTTTATTCTTGCCCTTTCTTTTTTTCTAAACTATACAGGAGCTGCTCTTGTTAGAGAAGAGAGAAGAAGTATTGATTCAGTTCCACACTCCGTAGAGATCAGTGCAGAAGAACAGATGAACTGTTTATATTCTCATCCATGCATGCAGGTTTCCACTTACTGTACAGATAACTGTCACTCAGCGGGACCAGAGGGGGAATTGGGTGGGAATGGAAGGTAATCATAATCACTCTTTTAGGGGGAGTAACGCTGGTGAAGGTGCAAACTGAAGGTGATATCTGAGACGGATTTATGAGAAAGCCAAACGTAAGGATTATGAATGTCTTTCTGGCATTTCGGCTCCCGCTGACCACCTTTCAATTCATGGTCTGACTGGCAGGGGTGTGATCCCTTGTTATGAACTTAGCGTGGCCCATGCACTTGAATGCTTGTAAAGGATTATATGAGTTTTATGAACAGGCGTTTACTGTGGGCCGGTCTGTCATAAGCTTGAAGCAGCTGACCAGCCTTCCCTCCCCTCAAAGAAGAGGCTACTTTCAACAGTACGACCCTGAAGTGTCCGCCTTAACTCAGCGCACACCCAACAGTGAATAACCCAAAACAAAATCAGTATTTTGACACAATAAAGGAACCAACAAATAACTGCTTAATAATTCAAAACTTACTCATCACTTTGCTTTGATATAAAGGCTGTCAACGTCCTCTAATACATTTTTTATTAATTGTATTTTTCAGTACCCAAACACCTGTCAACAGTCATCATGTCTGTGTGTGTGTGTGTGTGTGTGTGTGTGTGTGTGTGTGTGTGTGTGTGTGTGTGTGTGTGTGTGTGTGTGTGTGTGTGTGTGTTTTAGTGTATTTTTCCAATACTGAGGTGTGACATTTGGTTCAGTGGCCCTCCCGAAAAGTGATATCATTCTAACATTAGTATGAATATTCATAGACGCCCTTTTTGATCTAGTTGCTTGGCTAAAGTACGATGGTGATGAAAGAGGGTTGAAACCGCAGGTCTCTTATCACAACACACGTAGACTGTGATCACGTTCTTTCTATCTGTTTTTATTTCTGCTGCATTCTTTTTTCACCGTCATTCTTCTTATCCCACACAGTCGATGCAGCCATGAAATGCAAGTTTGGATTGTTTATTCATCCTCTGAGGTTTAATGGGTTTGACTATTGTTTCTCTCTGTGATTAGAACATTTTATCAAAGTAATGCTGAAACCTGGGAATTGGAAAACTGTAGCATCACTAAAACAAAAGTCTGACAAGAAACGCGAGGCGTGAAATGGGCAGACGATTAGCCGGATTATCTAAACCATTTTATACAGGTAAAAATCCAAAATCCAAAATAATATCTCTACAACATCTATCTGCACACAATCTGTATGATCACACTACTGGTGGGTGTTTCATGCCTTATCTGACTTCTTTTCATGATGATGATGGTCAGCAGTTCCTTGATGGGGCGGAAGTTGAATTAAATCAGAATAATCCCATTCTGGTAAAGCAGTGCTACAATCCTCAAGACGGGGCATACATCTGTCTCTCTCCGTGATGTCTTTTAACACAAAATGTGTCTTCCAGCTAATCCTTTGTTCTTTAACATTTTTTCATTCTTTCTTTCAAGACTCCACTGTCTTCTCTTACACTCTGATGTAATTTTGTGTTAAAACACAGCTATCACTCAAGTCTAACTTTTGATAATCAACCAGGAATTGAGTACACACACACACACACAAACACACACACACACACACACACACAAACACACACACACACGCACACACACACTCTGTCCTTCCCAGACACGCACTCACACACGCAAACATGCCGCGGAGCTCCATCTTGGCATTGCCCCCTCTCTCTCTCTCTGCGGCTCTCCATATGAACTCTCTGCCAGTGTGATTCCATCTCTTCTCCCTCATATCTCCATCCATCCATGCTGTCGTTCTCTCATCTCCCCCTCCACCCTCTTCCTCACTCCCCACTCCTCAGTTGTTTGTTTTGGCAGAAGTCGAGCTGAATCACACCGGAGACTTCAGCTGGCACAATGCATAGCTCCCATTCCACCTGACGCCTCCTACATCACTCCTTCCTCCCCTCTCCTCCATCTTCCTTTATAGCTTATTATTTAAATGAGATGATGAGATGGATCAAGTTGGATTTTTTTTTTTATATGAGAAACATTCTTTTTCTGCTTGCTCCTCCATCTGTCTAAAAATCTTTGAAGAGTGAAGACTCAGACCAGGTGTGTTATGTCATGGCAGGGTTGGTGCGATGCCAAGCGGAAAGTGAGAGAATGAGACTTCTGGGGCGCTCACCCACCGCTGCACACTGGATGCTTTTGTTTACTTCGGGCCCTTCGGCTCACACACAAGACAGGGCGACTCTTGTCTTTTTAATGTGACCCGATGCACCGCATCTAGAGTACATCCACACTGCTGTACCCACATTTGAAAGATAATTCTTAGTGCAAATTTGCGACTTTATAAAGTAGCAAATGTGCTACTTTATGAAGTCGCAGATTTGCTACTTTATGACGATGCTAACAACCGCCATCTCAAGCTAACTTCCCATGAAGGTCGCATTTATTTTTCTAATGAATATATCACAATGCGTGACACCGCCTTGTTAAGGTGCTTAGGGTGATGGCTGTTGATGGTTATTGTTGGTTAATTTAATGTGGGCCAAATTGTCATCTTAGGGGTGTTTATTGATTAGGTGGTTGGGCTAAGACGCTAGCGGTAGCTTTCACTTGTTTTCATAGCAACGTCGGTTTGCTTTTTTACTCCACATTTCTGTCGTAGAGGCATACGTACGTAACTTCATCCACTTGCCATTCACTTTGAAAAGTGGCTGCAAGGACGTTGACATGACACTCTAATTAGGTTAGGGGGCAAGATGGCCGGGGCTTAGCTTAGCTGGCTGTGGTTGGGGACCTTGCTGATCTATCTGTGAAGGTCTTCACTTCAAACATTGTTCTCACTTATGTAGAAGTGCAGCACACACACACACACACACAAACATGTCCACATGAAGGGAGTTGATTGTGAAGTCTCTTGAGCAGACAGTGTTAATCCTATTGACAATGGCTTGTCTGAACAGGGGCCCGAAGAGAGATGAAGCTAATTCTCTTTATGAGGACAATAAACCCACAGGTCACCAATGCCAAACACACACACACACACACACACACACAAACAAGGAATATATATAAAGTCACACAGACACCTCCGTAGCTGCCTCCTGGAGTTCAGAAAATAAAAAGTGCAATAAAGCAGGGTAGTATTTCACACCTCTTAATGCAGTTGTGCCGCATCAAAAGTCAGCTTCAATCCCCTCCTGTATAAACGTGGCTCGGGAGATTTCATTGTCTGAAAGAACTTGACAAAGCAATATTGACAATGCAGCTTATTTTCCAGGAATAAAGAGGGAAATGTAATATTGTTTCATTCTCTCGTGCTGTTATTGTGACGTATTTCCAGACACCCGCTGCCTAGTTACTGTCCCATGCCAGAATCCAAGGCGAAGAAAACAATATTACATTTCTTATTGAAAAGTGGCGATCCTTCACCTTTTATCCACTCATTAAAACACACGCACACGTTCACACACACACACACACACACACACACAGGGTTTGTGTGTCAACAGATGTGCTCAAAAGTCACACTGGCACTTATATAAACATAGATCTGTGTTTTAGTAGATCTCTAAAATCACAGGTGTGATCTATGACTAAGTGTGCCTGCTCGTCTCAACGGCATTTACCATCCAGCTGTGCAAAATATGTTGAGCAAATGAATTACATTCACCGCGCAGCTGCTCGCTGTCAATATGAATCACATTAATGCGACAAAAGCCTCAAACAGTGAATGATTTAACAATGAATCACATGCGATGGGAAGGAGTTTGGACAGTTAAGTAACACAACTTAATTGCCTTCACAAAAGTTGTTTTGCTCTTTTCTCTGAGGCACACGGTGAACATTGTGTTCAGCCAGGAACCAATAGGGGACATGGCTGTTCGTTAACTAATTGTTTTTTTTGTTTGTTTGTTTGTTCCACAGATGGGACCCCCTACACGTGGTGGGTGGGTCGGGGCAGCGAGAAGCACTTCTACTGGGGGGGCTCGGGGCCTGGCATCCAGAAATGTGCCTGTGGCATCGACAGGAACTGCACCGACCCAAAGTACGACTGCAACTGTGACGCTGACCACAAACAATGGTGAGTCACATAAAAGTGCGGCAGGACGTATTGATTAATTTAACTACTGTTTCACTTTTGCATTGACTTTAATTCAAGTAAAACGTTTCGGTCACAGTCCACCCGCCTCGGTGGAGCCCAGCAGGTCATACTGGGACATTCATGGAGCTGACTCTAGCACTATTCTTACATCACTCTGCTTTGCTTCAATAGTAACTACGCACTTAAATTAGTTTTAGTTTTGTTTAGCTATAAACAAAATTATATGACTGTACTATAATGAAACACATCAATGCTGGAGTTAATATTGACATCTCCTACTAAATTTATAATCAACATCATGGAATGAAAGACTGTTAACACCCTCTTATCAGACCCGGAGTTAAAGTTCATTTGTTCACGAGCTAGAGCTGATTAAATCTGCAAAAGAAAGTTGTCCAGCATAGGTGATGGGGGGAAAAAATGAAATAAGAAGCTGCTTTTGTTTACTCAAGGACCAACAAAGTGCTAATCTGCCACCATTATGTTTCTCTGTGGTGTAATGGTGAATTACAGTAATTACAATCAGTAAAGGGTGAAGGGGTTATGGATCCCTGCATAACCTCGACAAACATGTTGCGTGAAAGGCTGCAGGTGATAAAGCAACACTGATTGTGTTGCTATATAACTGCACTTAAAAGTAAAGTGCCATACCCCACAGAACTTCTGATGAGGCAATTTCACTGAAGCTCAAATTGTCAGTGCTGCTAATGTTTGTATTAATCTGTCAGCTGGACAGTCTGATGAGGTTTCTAACTTCAAAGTGACTGAATGACGGAATGCCAGCCATCAATGATGTGTTTATTTAAGAGGGATGTTTTTCCCTCCAGAACCAACCGTTTGTATTCCAAAGCTCCTTCAGCCAGCTGATGGATATTGTCATTAAACCAATTGCATGGCTGTGTATACGGACTGTATGTCTGTCCGTGAGTAATTGAGTGTGAGCAAGAAGGAGAGATTTCATTTACTTCCATGTCTCTTTCATCTCCAAAACTGATGAGATTACAAATAAGTCCCACTCTGTCTGGTTCTCCCCATTAATAATGTATACATTAATGTCTCATTGTTTGGCCGAGTGAGTTTATGAAATATTGCCCATATAACTCTATTTCCACTTATTACCCGTAATTTGGCAGCACATAGAAACACGTATATGCATACACAAACACACATGCACACAGACACACGTGCACACAGGCACACACACACGCATACACAATGCCATAAATGATATCTCCCGGTTTCATTTCCAAGCAGCAAAAAAATAGCATATAAAATATTATTTTCATTTCAACATTTCAAATTAATTCCCAATAAAAAGGCTGTGATGTTTGTTGTTATTGTTGTTGTATTATCAATGGACTGTAACCATTTAATCATGTATGTGTCCTTACATTATGGATGATATATTCCACACTTTAACCATTTTGTTACGTTTAGTTTATGCAACATGCATATTGACGTGCATTTCCCTCTCTCTTTTCAATTATTCTATTATAATGATGATACGTTTAAGTATTAATCATATTGATTTTCTTATCTTTACACAGTAGTCACAATAACTTTACACTTTTATGGAACAAAAATACCTTATTAAATGCCTCTGCTACAGATATTATGTGCTTTCAGTTCCATGGCAATACACAACAGTAACAGTAATAGCAGTAATAATCACAATTATAGAAATACAGCACTCGTCTGCTATAGATCTAACACTTTGTTCTCTCATTCCCATAAAGGGATAATTTCCCATCTTCAACAATAGCCTTCCCTTGGCATATTTATAAATAGTGTAGATAAATAATCAGAAATGTGCAACATACAAGAAGGTTTAAACAGCTAAAAAACAACAACAACGTGAAGAGACTGCAGCATATAACCTGGTTTCTCCTCTTGCCTCTGTCCATTTCTTTCACCTCATCTGACAGGAGAGAAGATTCTGGTCTCTTGGTTTATAAAGAACACCTGCCAGTCAGCCAGGTTGCCGTGGGTGACACCAACAGGCCAGGCTCTGAAGCTAAACTGACTGTTGGACCACTCCGTTGCCAAGGAGATAGTAAGTTCCCTATGATGGATATGTACTTTGGTGTTTGTGTGTGTGTTGATGCAACATTCCATAGCAAACTTGGCAAATACTTCACCATTTCAGAATGCAGGACGATGATTTGCTTGGACGAACACCCTTAACTGTAACAATGAATATTGAGATGAAAGAAAGCTGAGACGCACAGGACGGGTCCTGCTGGATGTCGCCAGGGTGTGCTCTGAATCAAAGAGAGTGAGAAGCTCAGTAATGTAGCCAGGAGCTCAATCACTCTGTGCTTTAGAATAATCAGCGAGATCTTAAAAAATAACCTCATAATAAACGTTACAGGGCGCCTGCACAGAAAAGTGAACACTGCTGTGAGCATTCTGGATAAGCTGCAGGTGTAAAAGGGGACCTTTTGAAGGAAGCAGGAGGGCTGCAGTTGCAGTGGCCTAATTGAGAAGAAATATGTGCTTTGATGCCAGCCATCGAGAGGAGTGGTTTCATTTTCAAAATAATTCTCAGCTGGTTGTAGAGGACGTGACTGCATAGCCTTTGTGGATTGCTCATGGAGATAGCACATCCAGTCTCTTTAATCCAGCTTGTATTCAAATCCCCCTGCTGACACTGTGTGTAGATTTTGATGTGATTTGATGAAACGCTGTAGATAATTCCTTGACAGTTCATTGCAGCCAAGCAGACATAGTTGGTCTCATAACAAGAATATATAGAGGAAATGAGTGCATGCAACAAAGGTTACTGAACAGAATAGAAGATAAAGGTTGCTAACCTATTAAGACACAGTAGCTGTATGATGTCTGTTGAGCCATGGTGGTGTGTTGTGTCTGAAATATCAACACATTGCTGAAGCAGGTCAAGTAGTGATGCATGGAAAATGAAGCACAAAGCCCTAAAAATACATAATATCACATTCTCCGTATCTTTTGTCATAAGGAGGTCATTTGTGAGCCTCAGAAGTGTGGCCTCATATGCAGAGAAGTGGCCTACAGCCAGACTGGAATGTTTCCCATATTCAATTAAAACTGAATTAATTAGCTGTGTGGATATTGCTTTCTCAATAATAACCTATGGTGAGTGTAGGTACGGCGGTCAGCATTGTACGATCCTGAAACGTTTGACTTATCACCTCCTTTGCGTAAGAGGAACTGGGCTTTCTGTATCCCAAAAGATGGATCCTCTTGTCTGAAAGACAGTGTGAGAATGTAGGACATGTAGTCCTGGTTCTCTCATCCTTTAAAGACTTTAAGAATAAATAAGAGCCAGCAACAGAAAGAAGACATTCAACAATAAATAATGAAAGTTCATGACCATAGGTGATGGGTTGGAATGTAGCTGGACTTGTATATCGACTCAGCTCCCTCTTCACCACAATAGTCCGGTACCCTCTTCCTGTATCCGAGATTCCACAGCCTCCTTTCCAGCACCCTTGGATAAACTTTCCCGGAGGTGGCTGAGCAGTGTGATACCCCGATAATTGGAGCACACTCTCCCGGCCCCCTTTTTTTAAAAATGCGAACCACCACTCCGGTCCACCACTCTGCAGACACTGTCCCCGACCTCCACGCGACAATGAAGCGGCGTGTCAACCAAGACAGCCCAACAACGTCCAGAGCCTTCAGCATCTCAGGGCGAATGTCATCCAATTGTTGTTAGTTATGGTGACAACATAACACAGGGGGGCCATAAAGTCTGCCGCAGCCCGCCGGGAAGAGAGTGGAGTTCTACGGTCCTTAATCTGAGTTTCCCTATGACATGTGAAGCCATTGTACTTGCACACAGAATTTATCAGTCCAGTATGTGTTTGGGCACACTTGTTCAGGATACTTCTTTCGCCATCCTGCATTGTACCTTCCTCAGAGGAAGGTTTCTCTTTCTGCTTGGTCCTACACATGAGATGCACATTTGAACATTGTGTCAGTCATACATCCGCTTGTTTTCTGGACCATTCTGTCATTCATCTTTAACATCAAGTCAGTGAAGTAATGAGAGCTTATCCCATTACCAAAAAGCAAATTACTGCGGTGTAGTCAAGCACTATATGCTACTTTATTTTACCCGAATGGAAGGAGGAAAAATAGTAGTTTGGATTTAATTATCTTTACTCAGCATGTTTTGCCTCTTTTTTCATCCCTAATCCCACCGGAAATTAAACATTGTCTTGTCTTACCGTACAATATATTCAGACATTGTTAGCCAAACTTTTGGAAAGTAACAAAACCACTTTTGATGACTGGAATTTGCCGGTTCGAACAGGGCCTTAATTAAAAACCATCGTGAGAGAGAGAACAAGAGAAAACCCTTCACGTCCAGCAGTGTACACTTGGACACATTGTTATCCTGGGGTTGCACTTGAGTGTATAAAGAACTCATTGCTCATACTCACACTGCGCCCGTCATTCAGACAGTTGCTTTATTTTGACTTGTCTTTTGTGTCTGTTGGCGTTTCTTTGTGTTTTTGTTTTTGTGTGTGGCCAGATAATATATCTGAACTCCGATCCCGGGATTTACAGCTAAACTCTTATCCTGTTATTCTCTTTTATCTGATAATTTCGATTGTTTCTCAGGTAAACGGTCAAATGACAGATAATGCAGAAACACACACAGAGAGGCAGTTTAATCCTTCCTGTTTCTCTTCCACTATATTCTCCTCATCAGTGTTGTCTGTGGGACTTTGGGTCAGCTGGAAGACACACACAGGATCTGCCATTCTATCATATTGACCACCTCTCTTTCCTCCTAACTCAGGAGCCTGCGCTGTTTTGTCCTAGAAGCTGCGATGTCGGCTCCTGCAGCGCGTACCGTGTTTCCGTCGGGTCGGCATAAATTAAGTGGAGCGCATTCCTCCGTTAAAGGTGGCTAATTGAAACATTTCTCATTCTGAATCCGTGTGGGCTTTCACAATCAACTCACACAACTCAAACCAACGCATCTAGGGCTTCACAAAACAAGGATGAGGGGAGCCTTGTCTTAATGATTCAAAGCTACAAAGCCATAAGAAATAGCTCCCATTACAAGGGAATATTCGGTAGCTGCAGGGCTGGAAAAACACATAGGCTGCCAGCGTGTGATGCACACCATAACACCCACCACCATTGTTTGTTATGCTAGCCAACTTGAAGATGACACAGGCTGACACAGCAATTTTATAAAATGTGCACCCCCGGATCAACACTTGACTTCTTATTATGTCTGTATGGTGTGTCTGGTTCATGCTATTGGCATTGATTAATCAAATGACGCAATACACGGCCAGCATGTGTTGCACTTAAGCCTTTTTTGGCCCCAAGTACAATCTGTTAGGAGGCTCCCTGGGGGCCGGTAGGAGCCAAGAAGCTGATCCGTCTGTTTTATATGCATGAGGTGTCCTCAAGAGTCTTTACTGTCACACCCCCCCCCCCCCTGATTGTGACCTGAACACAAAATAGACTGCAACTACACTAAAAGGCATTTGTGTCGTGTTTTTCTTTAGTCTGGAACAAGTGAACCAAACTGCAAAAGAAGTCTCAAAAATATGACTTGCCCACTGAGACAGCTCAGAACAGAACCGGATGAATTCCTCGATCAAGTGGTTTTGTCTTTTAAGATTGCGTCTGCCTCTCTGCCATCCACTCTCTTTGTGTTTTCCATCGCCTAGGACGAAATAGATTAAAACAGCACAGGGAGGAAGTAATGTCAGTATCTGTTCTGTGATGTAACAAAGTACCGGAGAGATTTGGTGCAAAGTAATATCCTGTGGAGAGGAAAAGCAAACATGGATTTCATCTTTAGTGCAGGGAATCGTGATCATTACGATAATAATGCTCTTCTATATCTTCTATTGACTGCTTATTTTTCATACTAAAAGGAATAATGGAGGGTAGCTATGCAATCTCAGTGGAGTGTGAGTGCAGATATGTGCATGCTGGGTGATTTACAGATAGTGTTGCATTAAACGGACACTTCTAATAGTTCTAAATCCCACAAGCTCCACCCTCTACTGGGCTTGATGGGTAATACTCTCTTTCAAACACTGTATACCTGCAGACCTCACAGTATAGGGCTGTGTCATGCCACTGTTGTGAATGCATCAGCCAGTTCTGGTGACAGACCGGTGTGGTATGCGCGGGGTCAGGAGGCCACGGTGGTGCTCGAAGCCCATGTGAAGGGTCAGGTTTGAGCCTCTGGAGCGCTCCTCTCCGAAGGTGTTGTTATTTGAAACAGCTTTGCTGCTTGTACTGACCTCAGCTAAGAGAGTGTGTGAACTAAACGCCCCGACTCTGGCTGGGCTACTCTCGGACCGAATCCCCCTGTCACCAAGATCTTAAGTGGTCCTTCCAGAACGAGGCTTATATAGCTGTATGTGTGTTTTGGCGGGGTGGTCGGTAAAGCCCTCTCCAAGGAACGCCCAGCCGGGTGACATTGTGAGTGCATCTCCATAGACAGGGTTTTTTAGGGAGATTTTCCCCGTTCGATGGAGGGTCCCAGGACAGAGAACGCCGTGGGCTGTTGAGATTGTAAATCCCTCTGAGGCAAATTTGTGATTTGAGGCCACAATTGAATTGAATTAATCAACCATGAAGTTTTTCCCCTAAACCTCTGTTGCCTTAACCTCAGCAAGTATTTTTGTTTGCACTCACAACATTAACCTGGCGTTTACTGCAACCATAATGGAGCGTCATCGTCTGATGAACAGTGTGTTAGAAAGTGATGGGAAGGCGTGTGACGAAGCGCCAGGATTTGACGAGTGGGGGAATGAGAAGGTTTTGCTCTATCGGTCCATCCATCTGATCCACAGACAGGAAGTGGCCTGGTTCTGTCGAGGGCGCAGAACATGACAGAACGCCCGCCCTCACTCCTCACCGGTGTCGCACTCATCGTGACCCCTTCATTAACAATCTGGTGCCACTCTCACTAATGTCCCTTCATCATTTAATGACCCATGACATCACATCTGTTTGTATGTGTGGCTCTCTGATGTAGCTGCATGGCAAGACACAATTACTAAAGATGGATCCTACTGGCGCTTGGAAGCAGCCATATTCTCTTTGTATTACTCTATTATCCTCACTGTGTGTGTGTGTGTGTGTGTGTGTGTGTGTGTGTGTGTGTGTGTGTGTGTGTGTGTGTGTGTGTGTGTGTGTGTGTGTGTGTGTGTGTGTGTTTTTTAAGTCGTCATAAGTAAAGTAGGATCTCCATTAAAATGAGAATTAAATTGAAATTGCTTAACAATCTTCCCCGTTGCTTCTAAACTCTCAGCTGCTGAATGGTGTGTTCATCTTTTGAAAGTTAATTTAAGTGACGAACGTGCAACAACAAATTTAATTGGTAAACATCAAAGAGATATCAGTCACTGATTCTAACTGGTCACATGTGCTCCAATTACATTCATAAGTGGTTTGTCGTTATTCATAGTACTAACGTATCCATTTCTTATTCATTGATTCATCCTTTATTTATTTGAGTCATCATTAATTCATTTATTTGTCTGTTTAGAAGTTTATTTGGCAATAAATAGTTCAATGAATATTTCTTTAACAAAGAACTTGATCATGTGAGATTATGAGACTCAGTTGATCATTTTTTCTTCCAAAATTGTGTGGCGAACTAAATTGAATCTAATTAAAAATTCTGTTATTTAAACTAATTGTGTCTGATAACCGAATCTGAGTGCCATCACTCTTCTTCATGTGTTTCACCAATTCATGGATTTATGATGCATACATTTGTGTTCTTAATCATCTTTACATATTTTGACGTTAATTAATAATTATTAAGTCTGCTACAACCCACAACGCTACACAAGAGACAAAGAGTGAGTTATCTTTTACACCGAGTGACCAAATTAACAAACTAACTTTAAAATTTAGATGACTTTGAGGTATTTTTGCAATAGTGCTGGCCAAGACACCGGAACTCAGAGCATACATTATATATTGGGCCATTAAGACACATTAAACGTATATTAAAAATCTCACACGTGAATTGGTACTCACCGTATGATTGATGCTTCTCATACTGTGCAGGGGGCTCCGTCTCAGTAAGAGCAATGATGATTGGCTGCCACATAATGGGTTTTCATAGGCAAATGACTAATGTCTTGGGCAGTCAGGGAAAGTTTTAGTAAGGAGGTAAAGTCTGTATGCATGATCTGTGTGTGTGTGTGTGTGTGTGTGTGTGTGTGTGTGTGTGTGTGTGTGTGTGTGTGTGTGTGTGTGTGTGTGTGTGTGTGTGTACGTGCTCCAGCATTAATGGAGCCATTTCCATGGCTAGTTTAATGGCACCATATACCGTCACAGGCAGACAGAGAGGAATTAGTCCCATTTATTGATGTTTAAAGGGTTTGGACGTTTAAATATAATGGGAATGAAAATAAAAGACAGAAAATGAAGCAAAGCAGCACATGTTCTAGTATTGTAATGTAATGCACCGACTATGAGGCACTCTTGGCCTCATGACTGACCACAAATGAAGGCTTACAAGGGTCACCTTTGGTAGTTTAAAACCAATTAATTGGTATGCACCCATTTGTCACTGTGCATATGCCCACATATGATGCCGTTGTAATTGATGTCATTCTAGCACGCCTTTCCCTGGTGTGCATTACAGCTCATTACATTTCTAGTGTGAATGTATATTTGCATTGGTAATTTAGATAGAAAATCTAAATGTTACAACATGGGGAAAGTCTGATTTTAAAAATAATTTTGTAACTTAACTATTTATTTTTGGCTTTAAAAAAAATATATATTAAAGGGGACCTGGTGCATAATCTCCAGTTTATTGATTTAATTTGCTCTTTTCCTGTTACTGTAGACTGTGGTGATAGATATCTTCTTGCAACATGAATGAGCTATTATGAATGTGTAGTATATGCAAAAAATATCCATATTTTCCATATTTCAGTGACAATCCACTAAAATATTGTAAATACATATGGCAATGCATGCGACAGTTAATCAAAAACACTCAACAAAGCTGCAATGAAAAATAAAGGATAATAACAACCATTATACTCATTAAAAAGACAGCTTACATGTATTCCTTCCTCTAATGATCATTTTTATTCTAGAAATAAAGTATCAAATGTCAGTTATTTCTCTTTCTGCTTTGATAAACTTTCCCATTTATTGTATCTCTGGAGGTTTAGTGCTAAAAATGTATGAAACGCAACTAATTTAAAAAAGTGAGATTGATGAAGACTTCACAGGTCTCAAATGACAGACACAAACTAATTACCTGAAGTTTCAAATGCTATGTTTACGGGAAATGTACTGAATCCTCAGATTGCTCAAGTGCATGCAGACGAGATGAAATACAGTTCCCAATGGACATTTAGAAATGAGCATGGAAGAAGGATACGCATGCTGTGCCACAGTTCTATGAGTTTCCGTACTATTCACTGTAGGTCCAAGTGGTTTGAATACTGATATGAGTCATGACCCCAGGGGGCACGCCTTCCAAGATTGGAACCGCTGCCTCTCTTGTTAGATGACAATATTCTTAAACTTTGCACCTTAAGTGGGTAGCAGAATAAGTGGCAAGTGGGAAAGTTAAATGAAATGGCACAGTTTGTATAAAGTGCTCTAGCAGGCCTGCGTTCCTGAATTTCACCATTTATAACGATTATACGCTTCACAACGTGTGTCCTGTACATGCACCATGGAAGGGGTTATTAATATGAGCTATGGTAGCAGGAAGTGTAGACTATTCTTCCGAAAGCCAACAGTGTACATTATGCACATGTATTTAATATTTGGATGTGTGTGTGTGTGTGTGTGTGTGTGTGTGTGCCTGAGAACGTCCTTGTTAATGACCTGAGACAGCGCGGTTAGTCATCCTTACCATCTGCCGGTACCGCCTCTTCACCTCTCTGGTCAAGCATAGACGGATGAATCATTCAGTTGGCGCCGAGACCCAAACCTCACCTCAAATATTATCTCACATCATGTCAGCCTCTACAGTTCAGTGAGCTTGAGGAGTCCCTGTGGCCTAATCCAGAGGTCAGCAGCTGTTTTCAATGTGCACTGCAGCACCATGTTTCAGTGAGATGGTGTTGATGGGTCCAAGAATGTCCACAACATACTGGTAAAGAAGCATCCATCAGGAAAGAAAGTCTACCAAGCAAATGCAAACACATTAGAGGAGGTTATGGGTGTTGCAGATGTGCTCAGTTCTTCTTTTTGATCCTGGGAAGGCTGTTCAATATGGGTTGTCTGTTTAAAGGATGGTTCTTTTGTGATTTGTTCACTTTTGCATTTTGACATGCTGACATTTGGTAATTGGCTCTCAATACAAGTACAGGATTAATGTAGTAACTAACATATCCCCATACTTTTCTCCTTGAAACTACTCCGATCGTGTCGTTTCTATATTCTGAGCTCCACGGTCGCTGCATCAACAAACCAGAGAATGAGAGCTATAAAGCCTGATGTTGACAAAATGTGAATTGTTGTTTCGCGTCTGACCTCATTCAGCACGTGGGTCATTGCATGCTGCTAACTGATGGTCACCCTCACGTATAGACAGCGGTGATCTTTATTCACATTGCTGCTTTGTTATGTTTTTGTCGTGCGCTGCACTCAGCCCTTCTACGCACTGTGACGTGCTGCAAATAGTGATTTCATGGAAGGTGCACTGAGATATGAGGCATTGGAGGCCACCGCTAAGCAACAGAACACTCTTGAGACCTTAAAAACTTGGTCTAAAACTTTGAAAGGAGAAAGAAACCCATTATTCTGCTTCTCCGGTATACGAAGCATCACTGAAGTAGCTCAGGGAAGGAGGCCATGTATACCCTGAACGTAGATCTGAGATACTTTTGAGGAAGCCATGTTGTCTACTACAGTGATGCGTCACACAATGAGAGCAGGGGCATCGAGGAGAAGTAGTAACAGGATGTGAATTTCTGCATTGGTGTAACCTTGAGAGCCAATAAAGAAAAGGGCTGATCGGGAAAGACATTTTCCATTTGAAAATCTGCCCGTCTTTGAAGTGCTCTTTGCTTACCATTGAAAAGATTCCTAAAGGGCTTTCTAGTGTATTATTTCTCTGTACTAAGTCTTTTATGAATTCATGTGAAATGGAATGATTGAACACAGGAGGTTATAGCAACAAGCATAATAGCTGCCTGTCCTCCAAGACGGTTTGTTGTGACAGCTCACCACTCATTTTATAGACTTTGGTCAATACATTTTGGCATGAACTTAATTTGCCCTGCCTTATAGTGCGTCATCAGTTTTTTTTAATCATTTATTTGATAAACATTTCAGAAACAAAGCCAACCAGTTGCATCTGTGGATCTGGCAGAGGGGCAATCAGACATTTATGATTTGGCTTCCATGATAATTCCTCTAACACTCTTTTCTCTCCAACACTGTTCTGTCAAGGCTCTAATGTTTTGTTCTCCTTTGCTTCTCACACCAGCTTTTGAGCCCTTTCTCTCTAACCACCTCCCACTTCTCTCTTCTCCTCTTTGTTCTCTCTCTCCCTCCTTCTGAATCACGACTCGCCTCCAGGCTGTGTTTCTAGATCCTCGCGTCCTTCTTGCTTCTATGTCTTTGTCAACCTTCCTTTTTTTACTCTCTTGCTCGGAGCTCTTAAGGTCTCCTTCAGTGAATACAAATAGATATCACAGCACTAATGTCACATTGCTACTGTGAGGGCTCATACAGTTCATGCGGTGCACACAAAAGTTCTTTGTGTGCATGTGTGTCCACGTGCTTTTCAGCTTCACTCGAGTAACCTTTTTGCTTGTTTCTTGCAAAATGCCATCGTTGTTGTACGTTTGAGCCCTCTGCATATCCTGCAATCATCGTAGCAATTTCTTTTTAATCAGTCCGTGATTGTACTACTGTACAACTCTGTAGCCCTTCTTGCTACGACGGAACATCACAGTCACCGTAATTATTTGTTTCTGTGGCCTCTGCAGGCTTCCTCCTGTTGAATCCCCAATTAACCCGGTTCAATAATTGGCTGCGCCTCCCGTAGAGAAATGAACAGTATTCCAACTTCAAACGCACTAATCACAAAGACAGCATCAGCAGGGGGTTGCGCGTGTGTGTGTGTGTGTGTGTGTGTGTGTGTGTGCGTGCGCTCGGCCGCTATCTGCCCTTGCCCCCGGTGACAGGATGCGAGGCAAGGAGGAGAGGGGAGAAGCTCAGCCCTGTCATTGGGGAGCGCTTATCGCAGTGAGCCAGGAGACACACAAACACACAGAGATGCATGGACGCTCGCCGCCACGCGCTCACACAACATCACATACGACTCATGCGAACGCACATCAGTAGAAACTCCCACACACGAAAGGTGCGCCGAAATGATGATCGGTTGCTCAACAGATCATCTGCAACCATTCTTTGCAAGCATTCGTCATTTATCTGTAAATCTTAATGGGACAAAGTAGCGAATCATCTTCTCTCCTCTCTACTCTTTATCTTCCTTGAGTGACGGGCGCGGCGACTTGGACGTGGCGAGAGGAGAGGGGATAGCAGAAAAGTCGCTTCATCAACCGCACTGATAATTCATCAGCAGCTATTTAGCGTGCTGCTACTTTGTCTTCATTTGCAGTTACTGGCTTCCACTTCATAGGAGTCATTAGAAAAGTTGTTATCACGAATCCCGCAGAACTCCATCCATGTACCCTCGTCCTTCTCAGGTCCTCATTTAGGAGAGAAAAAATAGTCCCTGTCTCTGCTATTATGACACGATTAACTTTCTACTGAGTATTATGGAAGTTGCAGGAAATTACAGGCTGCGTTAAAACCTCTGCATAAAAAGGAGTTTTAGGTGATGAAATCATTTTTACTGAGGAGTAAAAATGAGCCACATTAGACAATGGACGTGAGATAACACTGTTTTATTCCGAATAGATTGATGGATCTCTGGAATGAAATGAAAATGGATACATAACCATTTGAAATAAAAAATCATTTCTGTGATGCATTTCTTCTGCAGCCTATCAGATCGGAATGTGTTGTAGTTTTTTCTGCCACAGCGCTGATGGAGCGTACAGTCGGTACATGCCTGGTTGAAAGTTGTGATTCTATCTCTTTTTTTTCCCCACAGATAACTACTGGAATGCTGCATCCTTCACCACCCCGTCATCCTACTTGCACTTCGCCACCTTCCAGGGTGAGACCAGCGCCGACATCTCCTTCTATTTCAAGACCAGCGCTCCCTACGGCGTCTTCCTAGAAAACCTGGGCAACACCGACTTCATTCGCTTGGAGCTCAAATGTAAGATGCACCTGAGTGATTCTGTTTTGTGCATGGGAGACATTTCTCTCTCTCTCTCTCTCTCTCTCTCTCTCTCTCTCTCTCTCTCTCTCTCTCTCTCTCTGATGGGGCTGGGTAACCACTCACACTCCACCTCACATTGACACGCACACACTGTCGGAGCTGCACACACACCAGCAACAGTCAATTGCCTTACAGATTATGGTGCACCACTTTGTGTGATTGCAAGAGAGAGCAATCATTTATTTAAGGTAATTGGTGTGTGCAATAATTATGTCCATTATAAACCTCTGTTTAACCAAATCGCCCATTTTCAGGGTTGACAACGCACAAACTCTCTCTCTCTCTCTCTCTCTCTCTCTCTCTCTCTCTCTCTCTCTCTCTCTCTCTCTCTCTCTCTCACACACACACACATACACACACACACACACACACAAACAAACACACAAACACACAAATGTACACGGACCGACTTTCCTCTTTCCGTTTTTTTTTTGTGTTTTTTGCAAAACATGTTTTTGCAAATATGAGCGTTTTGCTCTGTGAAGTACAAATACAAACACACACACATACTGTCACTCAGGGGTGTTAGTGAAACATCTGCAGTTTCACATTTCAACAAAAAAGTGTATGTGGTGCATTTGGAAAGTAACATTTTCAGCATTAGAAAAAAACTAAGCAAGTTAAAAGTATCTCAAATATTCTGTTGTAATCTGTATTTTAAAGTTTTAAAGTTTCTGGCTGGGGGTCTCCTGCCAAGAAAGCTTTATTCGATACAGTAATATGTCTGAGAAGATTTTTTAATTGTCTTTCATGCTTTTAGATTGTAGAAAGCTAATAGATCGTATGAAGGTTTGCAAAATAAAAAAAACGTTTTGTATGTGGGAGAACAAAACGCTGAACAATGGTTCAACCAGACTGACGGGCAAAGAGCCCTCTGAGCAAAATATAATATTATATTATATTATATTAACAGGGGTGTTGGTTAAGGACTGACCTATCACAGCTTAAACTGTTTCAATTTCACCACTTAGCAGACTGGTTCAAAGAAAAATGCTACCCAAAACATTTAGAGCCCAAACCCACTTATGCTTTTCTGGACTGGAAAGCAAATTCAAAATCGAAGGGTATTTTGGGGGGAAATGGTTGTAACAGTATTATCCCCTTGCATGTAACACTATAGGGATATCGACTAAACATACATTTAAACCATTTAGTTCTTCTTATTTTTGGGCACAAACAATTTTACATGTAAAAACTAAGTTTGGTGTCTGAATTATATCCTTTCTGTTAAAATAATGTTAGGGAATCTTTCCCAAGCTATCGTGCCAAATTAACAGAGGTCAAAACTACACTGTCGGTTTTCCCAAGCAGTGACAGATTTTCCAGAAAGAAAAGTGATACATTTGAGCCCACTGTGATGAATATGAAACCATAAACTGACAGCATCTGTGATAATGCTTCTAATACGAAGAGGAGCTCCACGCTCTGTTTTCCCTCTGTGGCCTTGACTGAAAGGAGGAAGGAGACCTGGAAGAGCCTATGAGAGGAGGAGATAATTACCAAGCTGATGTGGAATCCATTAAGAGTAACTGCTGAAACCTTTGCCTGCAGTGTTTTGCACATGCATTACAGCTGGTTGTTCGTGATGGGCTGAAAGAGATAAACACACTGAGCAGCCCAGTGGCTAAGGTGAATACATTCTGCTGTCTGCTTCCCTCCACCTGCGGGGTGAAAGAAGCTTTTTGAGGCAGGATATGGTGCCGAGCAGTAACCCCTCAGCAACTTCAGTCAGATGGAGTTCAACTTTACGGCTTGTGGAAGCCATCACTCATTTGGAAAATCACAGACTCAACAGTCTTCCCGATGCCCAAGGACATAAAGAGCTTTGTCTATCACCACGAAGATTTGGCCAGAAAGAGCTTGTAGATGTTTCCGGAGCCAAACGTTGGAGACGCAGTATCTGCTGTCTGCTCTGCTGGACCCGGGCTTTTGCCCCTTCTTGGTGTCGGCCATGATGTCCTTGCACCAAATGATGTCAAGCGGAGGATTAATGAGGAACTACTGGGTGGGTGTAATATTTCATCATCACTTAGTGTAGAGTAATACAGTTATAAAAACACTTTGTACACCCCATGATTTTTGTGCACGTCTGACACAAAATAATTTGAAAAATGAATTATGCTCTTATGAACAGCTTTGGGGTCCAAGACGTGGTGTTTCTGAGAAAAAATGATTATGTAACGATCCATAGAAATGGAATTAAACACTGGAGACTATAATATGTTATCTAAGTGTTGATATATAAACTGCAATATATAATATACTTTCAGATTGCGCTGCAGCAGACATGGAAACATACCCATGTCCTGGCAAGACTGAGTGCAAATTTTCATTTTTTGTGATGTAACACTGTTAAACTGAATAACATACATACAAATACATTTGGGTTAATTAGTCCACCTTATTGGCACCTTGTTGGTGTGTATTTTTGTCTCTCTTCCTTGAACTAAGTCATCATGTTGTTTCCATGCTTTATACCCTCATTAGTAATGACACTGGATAACATCCCAAAAGAAGACAATGCTGTTGGCATAGACATACTAGAGCCTTGAGACGTGTCTTTCATTCCAACTCAAAGTCTTGATAGTTGACTCTCCACAGACTTTAGATTTGATTTGGACTTCATAAAGACTTCAGGACTACTTATGAACATCTCGGCTTTCACCATATAATGTCTTCTCGAAGAAAAGGAAGAGACGGCGACAGAGCAGAGAAGAAGGAAGCATTATAATGATTGATAAGTCATGCAGCAGGTTTCTATGATCTCGTCCCAGCGGCTCAAATTATCATCCCAGCAGCCTCGGTGGAGTTGCACTGATCAAGAATGGGGAAAGTCTCTGGCTTCCATTTAATCGCGGAGCCGCATTGTGAAAGGGGTTCTATGGCACGGCATGGCTGCCGATAGATGACTAATTGCATTTCACTGGGATTCAAAGGGATTTCAACATTTGGTGTCAAAGCAGCTCACTTACCACTTCCTGCTGGTGCGCCTGCCCCGCCATCTTATGTCAAAATGCCAACCAGTGAATAGACACCAAGTCGACGGATGATTGTTGGGCCAAAGTGCTTCCTTAAGCCGTTACACTGGGTGACATTATCTCAGATGGTTTGCAACCTGAATTCTCCCTAACCTTTTTATTTTCTCTTCCAATTCTTCCTTAAATTGGTCTGGGTTATGCACAAAGTCATAGACACACCAATACATGCACACATGCCTGTTCTTGCAGAGAAAAACGATGTGCTTACACTATATTTTACATGCAATTACACTGAGAAGTTTGCCAAAGGGGGTCGGTATTTGTCTTCTAAACGTGCACATAAAAATACTGTAAGTATCTAGTCTGTCATGGGTGCACAGCAGGCCACCGCAGATTGGGAGAGAGAGAGAGAGAGAGAGCATGTGTGTGTGTGTGTGTGTGTGTGTGTGTGTGTGTGTGTGTGTGTGTGTGTGTGTGTGTGTGTGTGTGTGTGTGTGTGTCTCCTGAGGCTTGCAAAATGCCCCCACATCGATTTCCTCTCCCCTCTCCCTTGCTATCATCTTGCATTTTGCCCCACAGCACACGTTTAGACACACACTCGCAAAGCGACTTTCATGCATGCACGCACTCACATACACACACACAAACACACACACACGCACGCTCACACACACACACACTCTGCCCTCTCACTGGTGCTAAAACTGTATCTGCTCCAATCCAGTCAAGGTATGAAATGACTAGAATTACGCCAGAATAGCATAGCTGTGCCATTGCAGGAGCTCAAAACACACACACACATGACCTTGTACAAAACTTGCATTACTGTGACCTTAGCAGACTCAGAGCCATCAGGTGGACACTATTCCTCTTTGATTCTTAGGAAGTGGGCACAGACTTATTTGGGAGGCAGCATTGAAGACATTTTGGGAACCATGTGAACTGGACTGGTAACAGGATTGAGGACAGATAGAAAGCTCCCTAAATAGAGAGATGCTCGACTGCCGGGGTGCTGGCTCAGTGGAAAGTACGTATGTACCATATTTTGAGTCTTTAAGAGGCTGCAATTTCAGTGATAGTCTTGCCCAAAGGTTATAAAGTCTTTAAGTCTGGGATTCAGCTGAGAAATGCTCTTTCCCCCTCGGACCTCGACTTATAAAATTGTATTTGCCTATTTTATGTGAAGAGCAGACAGACGGTTTACATCTGAAGTTTAGCAGTTTAGCAAAGTTGTCAGATGTCTCTCTGACTTGTAAAGCAATGTCGTTATCTGCTAAACAGAAAAGCAACCAGCCACCACAAAATATATATATATATATATATATATATATATATATATATATATCCCTGACATTTCTTCAAAAACTGTCAGAAGTGAATCTTTATCTCAGAATATCTGTTCTGTGGGAGAAACTGAGAAATACTGAGAGATTCTCTGCATTGTGACGATGCAAGTTTTTAAAAAGCCTTTTATGTCACAAAGCGATGTTTAGATTTTGAGAAGTTGCTTCAACTCTTGTTTCAGTGTCAGCAGCAGCATGTTTTGATGTGGCGCTCTGAGTTTCACTTAAATAGGGTTTCCCTGCTTAAAAAATGCCAGACCGTTGCGGGCGACCCAGAGGTGGAAAACACAGAGCGACTGCAACGAGGCGGATGAGACGTAAAACAAAGAATTAGCAAGTATAACAGAAAAGGGATCAAAGAGATGAGACACCGCCTGTCATCAGAAAATACCTGAAGAACTGCAAAATGAACTTCACATTGGAGGAAAACCCACACGCACATGTCACACATGCATAACGTCTCTTTCACTGTGTATCATTGTTTGGTTGTGTTGAAGCATAGTGTAGAACTCTTTCATTGTGCACGTTAAGAGAATAATAGAAAAACAAAGAGCGTAAATAAAAAAAAAAGCTCCGCTGGGTTTTCTTGAGGCCAAGTACACGGGAACTCACACACACACACACATACATTAGCACTTATGACATCCATCACAGCTATTCAAATAGATGAGGCAAGCGCTGTGCTCTGAGGGCACTTTAGTTTTCATTCCTGCCTGTGGACAGGGTATTAAAAACCCAAGTTGTAGGGCATCCATCTTTCTTTGCGCTGCTAAAACAACACACAAACACGCTCACATTGCTGTTTGGCGATGCTCTTGCAGCACTGCTGCAGCTCCGCTTCTATCGGGCCATCCTGATGTATGTGTGGCTTTCTTCCAGCATTTAAAATAACGGATGTCGCTCCTCCTCGCCTCGCAGACTTGCTCTGTGCATACAGACGTCATTAATTCAGTGTACTAAAGCCTGTCAGAGAGCTTATACTCGTGTCTCACTGGGGGTGCATGCATCTATGTGAATGTGCTGCTGTGGGTTATGTATTGTGAGTACGTCTCTTTTTTTTTTTTTTTTTTCAGATCTTATAGGTTAATGCACTCAGCACATTTAGACAAGCTTTTGCTGAGTGATTTCTGGTGTATTTGCATCTCATCTCAAGAGGAAATGATTATGTCTGCAAGAAAGGGATCAAGGAAGGAAGGAGTGATGGAAGGGAGGATGGGAGGGAGGGCAAAGTGAATGATTCATAAGGGGTGGGTATGTGTGTGTAAGAAAGCAAGCTGTAAATGAAGAAACAGGGAGAGAGAGAGAGTCAGGGCTCTGTGGGGATGTATAAAGAAAGACATGAAAATAAAAAAGGGGAACATTATGTGTATTGTAGGATACACAAGTTAGAAGAATGGAAGGGGAGGGAGAACAGCTATAATTAGACAAAAGCAATATGAAAAGGAGAACGGGCCAGGCATATCGATTGGACAAAAGGAAAAAATAAAGGTAACTTCCTGATTGACCACAACATAAAGCGATCCACTCTAATATCTGAGCCTAATGAAGCCTTAATGGAGCAGAAACGTATAAAGCTTTGAAGTGGTTGTTCATCATCCCTTTGACTGCAGCACACTGGTGCCAATAAGCACCATATGGCACCACCAAGAATACAGAGCTTTTATACAGCGGCCTCACAGTAGTGGCAAACATTAAGGAGAGAGTCAAATTGGGTTTTAATTTGACAATTGCAAATCATCTTTCCAGCAGCAAAAAAAAAAATCACTCCCTCATCGTTTTATCCGTCTTGCTTCGTTCCCTTCATAGGTCAAAGCAGAAATGATTCCGCTGACATTTTGCAGTGGCAAGCATTCATTGAGCGTCTCTCGTCAACACATAATGCAGCATGTGTTTTCAGAAACTCTAATAATACAATCGTGAATCCAAATCGTGTCTTGCAGTTGGAATAGTCGAGGGAAATGCCGCTTATCTTTAATATTCACACAAAGCTGTATGTTATCTAGTTGTTTTATGTCGGGTAAGAAGAGTCTCAAAGTAGGATTCCAAATGTCTCGTCCTGTGGAGATTATTTACCTGACTGCATCAACAGCTGCACCCCCCCCCCCCCCCCCCCCCCAACACACACACACACATAAATGATCTGCCTTTTTTTCCCAAATCACTTTTTTTATGGTGACACACGCAGTGTTAAAAGCCGTTACCTCACCATTGCAGTAGCAAAAACATCTGGAATGGACAGGTGGTATGCTAAAGCACACACACACACACACACTATAATTCAGAAATTTCGTTGAACATTTGACCTGTCCTAGTCATTAAAGGTATGACAGTGCCCCCTGTTGGTCGGTTGATATATTAGGCTACTGAACAGCGGAGAGGTCAAAAACTTAATGGCATGTTTTTATTTAGCATATCCCAAACAAGCACACACAGACAAGTCCACTTACTTTAAGATGAGGAAAATGAATCGTACAGAAAAAACATGGCAATCTTTGCTCTCATTTTTCATTCATTTTTCCAGCATTTTGTTCATTGACAAAGTCTCTCTGCCATTTATCTTCAACCCTGCTTATTCTCTCCCTCCTTGGCTCACCAACGAAACTAGGAGAACCTCTAAAAGTTCAAGAAAAACACACACACGACAAAACTGCTGCACAACTTTATGCCATGCAAAACCAACAGTCCCTGGCATCTATCGACTGTCCTTGTGATTAGTCCTGTCCAAAGCTGTGAGCACTCGTGTATTGCAAAGCTGAAATCTATACGAGCCAAATGAATGGCCTTGAAACAAATGAGCCATTAGATGAGAAATGGAACACATATACCTGCAGAGTTGGACTATGAGAGAACGGGGCGTTGTGTGATATCGAAGGGTGTGCCGTCTGCTTCGTGAGGTATAATGGATGACTTCTGTAAACTAAGATTCCAGGTCAACTGATTCTCTTCCCTCTCTCTGTGCAGCTCCTAAAGTCATTTCCTTCTCCTTTGACGTGGGGAACGGCCCTGTGGAGTTGACGGTGCAATCGGACACGCCCCTCAACGACGACCAATGGCATCGCGTGATGGCCGAGCGCAACGTCAAAGAGTCCGTGCTTCAGTTGGACCAGGCATATCGGGCGTCCCAGCTGGCACCCGCTCAGGGCCACACGCGGCTCGAGCTGTTCAGCCGACTCTACGTGGGTAAGACGCGCGCACACTCCCGCGCAATCAGGACGATTAGCATCCCTCATGTGTAAGAATGCCTCACGTACACACGGCTGATTTGATGCATTTTGAACGTTTAATATCCGCTTAGCGTAGGAGGGACATTCGCAGAGACAAACACACCATAATTACGAGCTCTAATGTGTGGAAGGCAAATTCCTAAGTACACATCGTCCGTGTAATCATAATTGGATTGAATTAATAAACGTTCTGTGCTGTCTTTATTTCCACTAATGTCGCCCTCAGATGCAGACATCCGCTGTAAAGGACGTCCGACCGTCTCCGAAGTTAAAGGCGTGTAGCGGCTTTTACTGGATATCACTGGGTTCTCTTTAAAGACGACTCTGTCCGCGGGCGACTCTAGTTCATACTAATCCAAGCACGCACAGCCAATTCATGTTTTATGATATGCACACATGAGGTCACGCGCACGTCCTCAGAAACGAATACATGTAAGCGATCAGAGTTTTAATAATGTTAAAACTGAGCTGGCTGTGGGGGTGTGTAATTAAAACTAAATTGACTTAGAGAGGTCATTTCATTCATACTTTAATGCTTTGACTTAGCGTTTATATTCCTGTGGATTAAGAAACTATCATTGCACAAGGAGGATATCAACCCTCTGACTTTTCCTAGCCAACACACACTATTCTGTATCACATCCATGCCTACTTTTTTATTTTTTCATATCATCTGGTTAGTTTCTTATGGCTTCATCCTCCTCTCCACACAATGCCTTTCAAGTTCATCACATCTGACCATTTTCCCTCCTATGCTTTCACTGCTCGGTCTCACTCTACATTTTGTGCTGAGCTGTCTACAGCCTTTAAAAGCAAACTCCCGGGCTAAAATATTTTCCAGCCATTTGCGGATAGAAGGAAAAGTGCTGAGGTGGATCACAGAGTTCCTACTATCTCATGGAAAAAGTTCTGCCTCAAGGACATTGTTCCAAATTCCAATCAGGCATCCCGATGTGATAGCCTCAACCCATTTGATCCCCACATTTAATAATAATTCCACCGTCTCATCACTTTCGCTGAAGCATCCTCACCTTATCGTGTCCCAATTTAGTTCCCCGTGTATTTGTGCTTTTATTAGCGAAAATGGAAAGGTGCGAGAGGTTTTATCGCCTTGCAACCCTGGAGATAGTACCACAGTCTCATTTGCATGTGCGTATTCTGGCTTTTCTGCTGAAGGAAGGAAGGTAACGGTCCTGGCCTGCTCCTCGTGGCAGATAGTGGAAGATAGAGAGAAAGCAGGGGGGGGGGGGACTTTCTATGTAACAACAACCACAGAGGAGTCAGCACCTTCTCATATCTGATCTCTAATCCCTGCTTAATCCTCATTTGGGGTTTACTGAGAAGCTGAGGAGTTAGAGTGTGACACACAGGAAGTGTCCCAGCCAGTAAAAGGGAAGTGGTTTAGACGATCCCTCTGACATCGAGAAGAGATTGAGATCTTTTTGTGTTTGATGTGGAGGGAGGTGGGGAGGTCCCCACAGGCATCGTGATTTTTGTCTGATTCTTCCTTGTAACATCCCCTGAAACTCCACGTGTCGCCCCGATTGATATTGATGTGGCCGTTTGAAGATAGCGAGGTAAAAGAAAAATAGCAACGCAATATCCGAAATGATCAAAAAGATCTGCTTGTATGATTTCGCCCTAATCGCACGGTAGGGAGGTACAACAGGGAGCTCTATTTTCATCTCACCTTGTTCTCATATGTGTCGCTGGATCAGCGGCTCCTTCTCTCTTTTCTCAATCAATATGCTCCTCATCAAGCATTTGATTGCTTTAGTGTTTACTGCACAGTGGCTCATTTGCTCTAATGGCCCTGAGAGTAAATGTTATACCATCATCCTGCTGTCATTTACTTCACACTGTTAACTTTTAGCTCTCCGATTCCCTCCATACATGCACATTATTATCAATCTTGCCACATTTTATTAATTTAATGCCACCATCTGTTCTTTTTGATTCCCCTCGTGATTAATGCTCACTTTTGCACTTTTTCTTTTTTTTTACGTTTTTTGCATGTTTTTGCTCCATTCTCTCATGGTTGGATTGTTATGTCTTTCTTTTCCTCTTTGGTTTTTCTGTCTTCATGGATCGACACCTTGCTTGTTTCTACTCACTGCATGTGTGCGACAACCTGTCACAGGGAAACCGGCTTCACTCACCTGCCAAGACAGTAGGTATCATTTAATGAGTATGATGAAATGTCCCCGTGACGTTGATGCAGACAGTCCTTCACTTCAAACAGAGTTGTTCCGTCAGGTTTTTTTGCAGCTCCACACCAGTGTTGATTAGAGTTTAGCAACGATTTATCGTTTGAACTGTAAGTGCTCTCGTGCTGCTAGTTTTTCTGATTCATGCCATACATTAACACAAAGGTGTGACGCATGCCTGTAGACTCGGGCTTATTGCATTGCACAAGTACATTTCCCATGCAGTGATCCATCAGAAGCAGGCCCATTATGGACCTTTAAGAGAGATAGTCGTGGGGGTAAAAAAAAACATTGCTGTAAACTAACAGATCCAAAGTACTGGGCTGGTAAAATGGGATTTCTATGATAATATCTACCCACTGGAGTAGATGCTGGCAGTTATGAAATAGAATTTAGACCATATGAATCAAAAAAGACTCATCTAAAACCATTTCAAATAGCATCCTGACAAGCATCCCCAATAAAAAGAAAGAACAAAAAAAAAGCATACCACTATTAGGTTGCCAGTACAATGATAATGGAAGAACAGCATTGCAGCAGACATCCGGCCTGTTTGTGTTAATGGGGAATTTATCTGCATGGTTGGATTGGATCAGGCTTAAAATAACAGTCTTACTGCATATTCATTAGTCCATCATTACGCAGGTATGTAGAATAGTACCAACATGAACACAGTGAATGTCAAAAGGTCATGTGATGCCTACTACTGTTAATTGGTCATTTGGCTTGGTTTGCATGTATATGTGGATGCATGTGTGTGTGTGTGTGTGTGTGTGTGTACAGTGTATAGATTAATGATGTTAAAATGCTTCCTCATTAGCACATCATTCCAGGGGAACATAATCTTGAGCCACACATTTCCCACCCATAAATAAATGAGTGCAAATAAATGCCTGGTTTGTTACTTCGGTTACAGTTTGCGTCTGAATTTCTGTATCCGGGTCAGTATTTCTGTGTTGACCTTGCACTGTGACCTTTATATTGTTATTGATATGTAAGAAAAATGTGAAATCTGTGAAGTAACAGTAGAAGAACAGTCACAAACACATACCTATAGTATAAAATATATAAAATATTGCTGCAATTTACACAGCAGTACATTGTTGCACATTTTCCACCATATTTACCAAAAAAACATGAATAGCAGTGATCAAGTCAACGTTGCCTTCAGTTAGTATCAGTCAGGCTCTATTACCTGCCATTTGTGCGTTGTAGAGAAGCTGTAAGCACCTGTGTGTGTGAGTGCTGTATGAAGTGTGTACGTGTCCGCCCTGGTCTCCGCAGGCCTCGGAGCCTGCTGTCCGTTTAATCAGAGGCTGATTTAGACCTGGGTAAACAGGTGGCAGAAACCTCCAGCCAATCAGTGCTACAAAATGGATTAATTAACAGGTCTACTAAAAGTCAAACCCTTTGTGGGGGAGTGGAAAGTATGTGAAAGCCCAGCTGCATCCTGATATGTGAATAATGTAATTGGCTGGAGAACATGCATTAGTAATCGTATTAGATCTGTGTGGTACCTGTGTGGCTCAGCCAGCAGAGGCGCCCCCCAGCTCTTGTTAATGATAGTGTGCATGTGTGTGTGTGTCGGTACACGCGTGTGTTTATCCGTACAGTGTAACCATCCTCAGCGGGTGCGCTTTTTTTTTTTTTGTACGTCTGAATCCATACCTGTGGGTGCATGTTTATGAGTGTGTTTATTGCTATAGTCATTTAGGTGCGCATTAATCTATTTAACGCCCCTGCTCTGTTCAAGTTAATGGGTAGTTAGACTGTAATGGTGCAGGGCCGGAATGACGATGGAGGCACTTTAGAGGAACGGCTATCGACACCCCAAGGCTAAGCATTAATGCTTGTATTGACTGGTTGGAATCAGGTGTGCTTGTGTGTTTGGAAATGTGTGTTTGTCTGTAGCGTGCCGTTTGTGCGCATTCATGCATCCGTTTGCGCGTGTAAGCTTGTGAGATGTTCATTAAGACACGCCGTTCATTAGGGCTGCTTCCATTAGACGAGGAAAATCAAACAAGTTGAAGGTTGTTTCAAGAGCAGCGTCGCAGTCGGAGCGATTAACGCGACATCAGTGGCTTCCTCCGGGGCGTTGGGATATTAACGTTTTCTAAAAGAGATTAAAACAGCCTCTTACGTTCAGAATGACTTCTGTGACCCTGACTTCCGTTCGTCCTTTCTTTTTTTTATTTGTTTTCTTGCCTATCTCCCAAAGCTACATATCTTTGAAACACTGATAGCGACACCCATTCCTCTCATCCTTCAGGTACTGCAGGGGGGCAGAGGGGCTTCCTGGGCTGCATCCGAGCCCTGCGCTTGAACGGCATCACCCTCGACCTGGAGGAGAGGGCCAAGGTCACGCCGGGGGTCAAGCCCGGTTGCCAGGGCCACTGCACCAGTTTTGGGATGTACTGCCGGAACGGGGGGAAGTGCGTGGAGAGGTACAACGGCTACTTGTGCGACTGCACCGCCACGGCCTATGACGGCCCGTTCTGCAGCAGAGGTGAGCGGCGTTTTTGGGAAAGACAATTTCAGTCTCCGATTGAAGGCAGCTCAAGGGACTATGAACGCCTCCAAGGCGTCACGCTGCTGTTCATCTTCACAATTTCCATTTCAAGTCAATCTCTCATTGTGTGCATTTCCAGGTATGATTTTATGCCCACACTGCAGGGTTTTTTGTAATTCCCTAGGATATCAAACAGTAGCAGATTATGTGTTTTTTTTATTTCCCTACTCAAACCGAACAAACTACCTTTCTGCTGAGAATTGTCTGAGTCATAATCTGTCAGCTGACAGAAAATGGGCATTTTTGTGAAGCCACGTTATCATTGGCATAGTTAGTTTTCCAAAAGCCAGAAGCAAATAATGTCATGATTGCTGCTAGAGAAGTCGTGTTTCAATGAGCTCCATTGCCTTCCAACCCACTGTGCTTTCTGCTGCGCTCTGTGATTGTCCTCACTTCCTATTCAGTTCGGAGCTGTCGGTGTTCAAAGTGTTTGGCCTTATGATAAAAGGCATCGATTGAGAGTGATATTGTGCTTACCCACCAATTCTCCCTGACTTTAGATTGCACTCACTTGAATGCTGAAACTGTGCAAATGCAGAGCCGGGAGATCAAACTTGCAGGGAGATAAAAAAAAAAAAAATGCAAGTCACTCGGCTAAGCGGTGGACGGCTATAGGTTTTTTGAAGTTCAGAGATGGGAAATGTCACGGCGTAACTCCGCTCTGTTGCATATTGCCACAACAACGTGTTTGTTTCCGAGGGATTCATTAGATACAGCATTAAAGTTCTACTTCCCAAAACGAGTTTTCATAGAACGCTCTGGGGAGAAGAGCAGCAGCGCTGTCAGAGGCTTTCTGCTCCCAGTCAGAGAGTTGATCCCCGACACGTGAATTAATTTGTTTCCTAAAGCCTAATAGTGTTTTTTCCCTGTGCTCTTGGCAGGGGGTGACACGATGACAGAAACGTGTGTGTGTGTGTGTGTGTGTGTGTAGGGAAGAGGGTGACAGCGTGAGCTACGCTAGTGTAAAACATGAGAAGACCTCCTCTGAATCCTGTCATAACCAATCAGGCATTTCAGGATTTGGAGAACAGAGATTACTGTCTGTGCGAGTGTGTGTGTTTGTGTTTAAGTATTTGTCTGTGCGTGTCAGGGGAGAGAGAGAGAAAGAAAGGGAGAGAGCACACCCTTCTGTCTGTTTGTTCCTGTGCATGACATGTGATTCCCCTCTTCCGGCTCCTGCTTTCTTCCTTCTCACTCATCTTCTGTTTTACTTTCTTCTCCCCCCTTCTCCTCCCCTTGCTCTTCACAAATGTGCTTTCTTTTTTCCTCTCTTCTATCTCCTGTTGCTTGTATCTACTCTTCTTGCTCTGCTTTGTGCTCCTGTCCTCCCTATCAAAAGTATTCCCTCCATTGTGCTCCATCTCTTAATCAGCCTTTCTCTATTTCCCAGTCTCTTTTTATTCTCTGTCCTCTTCGTATTCTCTACATTTGGTTTCCCCTTTCTCTTGTTCTCCCCCTACTCTCCCCCCTCTATTTTCCAATGTACACCCTTCTCCTCGTCTTCCTCTCCCTCCTCCTCTTTTACTCACTCCCCTAATCTTCATCACCTCTTCCCCCCCTTCTCCTTTTTTTTCCTTCTCTCCCAGTTGCTCCTTTCCTGTTTTCTCTTTCCCTTTCCCAAACTTCTCCCCCCTCTCTCCCCGTCCTCCCAGCGAGTGAAAAATGCATGAAGCCAGCCATAATTGCACAGTGCATTTCCATTGTATCCATATTTACACACTTCTCAGGGGACCCCCACCATATTATTATCATACACTCATTGCTTTTCTGCCCTTGCGGGTCACAAGGAGCCGGCGTGCACGTGTACGTACACACATAGACATGCACGCACACGTTGGTGTATACCTGTGGAGGTCTGCATGCTTCCACCTTTCAGAAACTTCTTCACGCGCTGACATAAAACACACAAGCACATAAAGAGCCCCTGCCCTGGAGCGGAGTTTTCTCATTTCCTCTTGTGCTTCCAGACAGTTGTGTGTGTTGCTGCTGAGGCTCTAGGCAGCAAGTCGTCCTTTTTTTTTTTCTCAGCAGGGCAGAGAAGGCTGAGACAGGCTTCACAAAGGCCCCACATAATCTACCGTTTGTATGAATAAAGATAAAAAATGTAAGAATAGCTTTTAAAGTTAAGAGGGGGGCACAAGCTCCCATAAAACTTGTAATATAGGCTACTACAAACTTTTTTTCTGTGAAGTCCTTTGTCTGTAGATATTGATGCTTGCTTTTCCATATGTTGTTTTTTGGTTTAAGGAATTCAATCAAGCGTGCTGCTGTGACAGAAACGCGTCGTCTGATTTGAGTTAATACTCAGCAGGAATCTTGGCAGAACAATGCAGCTGCGTCGGAAAACGCAGCGAGAAGCAGGCTATTTGGAAAAACTTCACAAGCTCTCCGCCTGGTTAACACAGAACAATTGGTAAAAAATGGGTCTCTCCAGACTTCCACAGCTTAAAACTATATCAGCACGCCGCAGAGTAGAGGATAAAATGGTGGTGTAGCTGAATTGAAGTGAGGGTTTTGCCCGTACGCCGATGCCAGTCGGAGAACTTTGCCCATTTTCTGGTAATAAGCCTTCTATTAAATTTAAGTAATGTAGCTTGAAGTATTTATTGTACTGCGTCCGGTGGGAGACGGCGGGTGAAGTGAAGCTTTAAAAATACGATGCAAAAATGTGTTCGCTTGGTATTCTTCACGTGTAAAGGGGGTGCAGTTCTGCATTCTCACTGCAGCCACGGAGGGAAACATGGCAGGAGACATTCCACGGCTTTTACACACACACAACCCGAGGCTCGCCGCTTTCTCGGGAACCATTCTCTACGATTTCACGCACGTTGTGGCTTTTTTTTTTTTCTCCATTTTGACGGACACGCAGACAGTGCATGTGCACACACACGTAGACACAAAGAATGAGTACAGAAAATAAGGTCCCTTCTTCTCAACACTTGATTGCATGAATCAATAAGCCTCCTGGAATGGCGGGAATATGCCGTTAGGTCTGTTAACGTACTGGCAAACAACGTGTTCTGTGGTTTCAGATGCGAGTGCACAGCAATTTAACGCCCACTTTTCTACACCTCCTGAACACCGCCATATTTTATGTGTGTGCTTATTTCTCTCTGGCCGTTTAATATGTCCGCTCTGTTGCGTGTGAGTCACATGTGTGAGTTTTTACGAGCGCTTCCCCGCGGCATCTTTTTGAAGGAAGGTGTTTTATGCGACAGCCGTAGCCCGAGGTCATGCTTTTTGAACTGTCCGTCCGTCCATCTTGTGGACGCCATATCTCAGGAATGCCTCGAGGGGATTTTTTTCAAGTTCACACAAACGTCCACTCGGACTCGCGGTTGAACCGGTTTGATTTTGGAGGTCAAAGGTCAGCGAGAGCTCACAAATTGATGATTACTGATGCATTTAAATAGGTATAAACAGAGGATTGTGTCAAATTATTATGAGCAACAGTGTATTTGCATGTGTTCACGTTCTTGCATTACATCAGTATTCATACATTTTTCCTCTTTCTTTTTGTCCCTGCCCAGATGTTGGGGGTTTCTTTGAGGCGGGAACACTGGTCAAGTACAACTTCCTGCCCGAAGCAGTCGCAGGAGCCAGTAGGGACGCCAAGATCCTGATGCACGAGCTGACGCCGCATGAAGTGAATCTAACAAAGGAGGACGTGGCCTTCAGTTTCAGCACCTCCAACGCTCCCGCTATTCTGATGTATGTCAGCTCCAAGACGCAGGATTATCTGGCTGTGGTCTTAAGGCAGAACGGTAAACTCACACACACACGCAATATATGTGCTCGCTCGCCGCTGAGAAGTCGGCTTGGAGTAATGCTTGTTAGTGCTGCAGAGTACATTTTAAAGGCTATCCTTGCAGCGCAGTTTAGGAAATTCTATAATCTCCAGAAATCCTCCCCAGTCAGCGGCCTCCCACTGAGCGCTGGCGTGCTTTGATAAAATAGAAGTCATAAAGATTTGACAGTGCCATCTAGCGTTTCAGCAATCAGTGTAATAAAACTGCGAAATACTCGTGCTGCATGGCGATGCAATTCTTGGGCCTCTTGCACACTGAGGGCCCTAAGACAGTAAGGATCTGTAATCCCAGTCACAGTCCAGCTTTGGGCCCTCTGAATCATTCAGGCTTTCACCCTCTATTCCTCAGCCCTGCTTGCCTCATCACTTCAAAAAAAAGAAAACCACAGTTTGGCCTCAAGTGCTCAGCTTAATCTGAATATTTCTAGTATTGTATGTAATGAACAAAATTTTAAAATGGAAAGCCTCAGGTATCATCAATACATTAACTACTTGTGGACTTATCAGCAAGTTCTTGCAGCCAGTTCTTTAGAAATATCTTGAAAATTCATTGAATTTCTTCAAAGCATCTCAGTTCGGACCAGCTGCCCGGACCGTTTTAACCCCCGGCTTGACTGCTTGACTTGAAAAAGTGATTTGTTTTATTTATTATTCCTTCATACTGTTGTTGTTGTGTTGTAGTTTTATTATATATAGTTTAATGTATGCAAGGGCCAGTATTGCATGTACAATTGTACTTTAATGGAAATGACAATAAATTAAAACTTGAACTTCGGGAGTTTTTTTGATGAAACCTTTTTAAAGAAGTTGGAAAACGGAGCTGTGAGGTTAAAAACAACCAGACCAGCTTTCAAACCGCCGGCCTGTATGTCTTTAGGTTCGCTGCAGGTCCGGTATAACCTGGGAGGTCTGAGGGAGCCGTTTTCTATAGACGTGGACCAGCGGAACCTGGCCAACGGACAGCCACATAGCATCAACATGTCCCGCGTCGACAGAAGCATCACAGTCCAGGTACAGACCACACACACACACGCGCACACACACACCATTCATTCTCAAACACATATTTTAGGCTTTTGATTGATGCTCACAATTCACTTTTCAATTCCAAGATTCTTCTTACAAGTAAAACCGAGGAGTGCCTTCCAGCACACACACCCAGCCGGCGTCGGGATTAAGTCAAAAGCGGTGTCCTGTTCGTTTTTCTGCTGTGATGAAAGTGCTTGTCCTCTGCCAATGTTAATCCACTTCCATTAGACAGCCTAAGTATAGCAACAGAGAGAGAGAGAGCATCGACCCGTGTATGCTTGTACGACTGTACGCTGCTGTGTTGTTGTTGTATCTTTGTGTGTTTGTTGTGTGTAGGAGACTCGTGCATTACAATGTGTTTGTGCACGTGTGTGTGTGTGTGTGTGTGTGTGTGTGTGTGTGCCCGTGTCTGTGTGCGTAGGTTTCTCTGTGTGCTCTTGAGTTTTGTGCAGCTAAACAGCTTAGTGCAGATCAATACGACCAAGCCTAGCTGTCAAGGATGGAGTGAGAATTCAGCTAAACTATAACAGACTTTGTTCTGGGCTAAAATGCTCCAATTTGGCTGCAGGCGGCAGTTTAAGGAGGACTCAGAGGATGGCAGCTGCCTGTAAAACATAGTTATTGGTGGCATCTACATGGAAATGTATTTGTAATTGTTCGCTAGAAAAGGGATTGTCAAATTATACATTTGTAAAAACTTGAATTCCTCATTTCCTCATTCCTGCCTCATGCAGAATGTGTACATAATGTTTTGCTACGGTGTCATGCATTTATAGGATTTAAAGTTTCTTGTTGTTGCTCATCCATTTCATATACGATGCATATTTTCATATTTCTTAGCTGCCTTCCAGAGTAACTCTCTCATATGTGGAGAGCCCACCTACCCCCTAGTGGCCAGAGGGAGGCATGCGTTTACCAGAGCCATTGACCTGCCTCCTCTCTGCAAAATTGCTGCAGCGTGTGGAGAGCATCATGTCAATAACTTTGCATTACCTTGCTCTTACTGATATTCCATCTATATGCTTACAATATTTACTGTTCATGCTCTATTTAACGATCATGCTGACAGAATCAGATTTCCCCTGCAAGCATCGATGAATCTGCTGTGTCATCTTATTCATGGTATCATGGATCACTTTTCAACCGTGACACACTTGTCCTCGGTCTGCATCACCTCTATTTTAAGAATGATTGTAGAGCACGGTATATTCACCGTGAAATGGTGATGACAAGGCCATATATGTAGTTTGATTTGATTTCATTTGGATAATTGAGAGGTTTAGCAGCACATAATTAGAAATAAAAACATATGTAAGTGCAACATATGCACATGGGGAGGTTTTGAATAGATGCAACCAACCACTGTGTTAACATATGAGAACAAATTAAGTATGAGTGGAAAGAATGACAATTATGTATATGAACATACATTTAGAACATATGGAATCAAAGGAAACTGATGATATACATGAGTTTGAATAGATCCGGTACAATAACGCTCTGTCTTTAAACCAAGGACATGTTCTTCACTTACATTTCAGGCATCGATACAATGCAGCAGACAATGAATGTATAATCACTTCTTTGTAAATCTGCCTACGCTGTCACGATGTCACCCTCTTTTGATCTATATGTCCAAATGAAGCCCCTTCTCTTTTGCTTCCATTAAGGTGAAAATACAGTGTTCCCAGCAATAATCATTACATCTCCTCCCTACATAAGTCTTTCAGCCCTTTCTGTCTCCCGTTGCATGTAGAGCAACGTGATCCCGTCCATACTGCAATCTCATCACCTGCATTCAACTCACTACGGTGAAAAATGGTGACAGTAAGAAAATTGAAAACTGAAACATCCAATGGAAATCCTCCGTTTCTGAGCAAATCCCAGCCTGCAGCTGCTGATCACCCCAGTGGGAGCACTTCAGTGTCCACACATCCCCTTTTTATAGGCATAGAGACTGATTGGAGCAACTGTGTGCTTATTTGCTCATCACAAACACACACATGTGCATGCACACACTGTGTCTTTCTGATCGCAGCCTAGTTGTGTCGAGATACTTATAAATATTAACTATCAATTGCATATCCCCGGTTTACCATTCCCCCTGTGTCCAGGCCGTAGGCTACTCTATATAACGATCCATCACATCTTTTTCTCCTTAAATGATATCGGATCACCACTTGAACAGTAAAGAATGATGAGAAATTTAAGAGCAACACTGGTGGGCATGATGTGGTAATTGGAGGAGGGTGGCGGCAGCAAGGGAACTGTGAGGGAGGGATGGAAATAGAAAATAGATTAGGTTTATAGATAGGGCCTGATAAGTAGAGCCAGAAGGTTTGCTAACGAAGATAACTTTTGATGGGTAAAACTTTTTCATGTCCGTGTTGCCTTACTGCCTCTGGGCTTCAAGGTACAAACATGCACCCTAATATCCACGGGTAAACAGGTGTGGACATGCATACCAACAGAGACGCATGCACAAGTGAGATGTTGTCAGGTCGACTCGCTACAAAGACTCGCTCTTCTATCTCGCCATTCCTTCCACCTCCTGCCTTCTCACATCCTCTTAGCCTGGAACCATGACGGACATATTCTGTTCAAAATGACAGCAACAAGAACACTGAACAACAAGGGGGAATAAGGTGCTAGTTGTCTTCTTACTTACGCTTTTTTGCAGTTGCCAAGACACAAAAATTGGCACAATTACCGCTGTCATCGTGACGTCACCCATTGGTTTGCGGTCTGCCAGTTTAAAGACGTGAGTTTGTCATTAAGGCCTTTGCCATCTTGGTTTTAAGCCATCTGCATCTTGTCTTCTTTGCAGCCAGAAGTGACACACGAGGGTGGGGTTAAGTACAGCCGACCGCTGAATGAGTAACGTTTTGGAGACCAAAATATTGCAATTAACTTCTAAAGTTCTAAACTTCTTAAATGTTTACTAAGGTAATAAATCAACTGAGAAGTAGCATCATCTTCTCACAGGCTTCTGTAAAACTGACTTATTTTTGCCCCCTGCTGACTATTAGAAGGACTGCAATTTTTCAGACCTTGTTTTAACTGAATATTCTCCAGTCCGTTGTTCACCTATCCTATAATGTAATCGTCAGATTGGATCTTCAGTCAATCAGCAAGTTCTCTGAAACGCCATCCATCCACAGCATTTACAGACTGTAAATTACAGTCTGACAAACGTGTCCTCCACTCTGAAATGTTACCTTGTTTTGAGTATTCCCACGGAATTATCACGGACTGAAAAGTACACTTGCTACTTACTAAGTTTACATCACAAATGATTGCATTCTGTATCAAAAGCTAAGGTGCCAATTTGGTTACAGCTTGTCACCAGCATCTGAAATGAAGTCAGCCCATTATTATTTTGGTTGCCTGCTCATCAGAGGCCTTGTTGCATCTGCTTTGATCTGATATATAGCAACATGAGTGAGGGGCAGAGATATGAGTCAGATGCAATAAAAGTAAATTATGCTGGTGGGCCCCGCCAGTGGATCAAATTCAATTTCCAGGCTAAAAGAGTGAGTGGAGAGTTTACCTGAGGCTGCGGAGATCTCGCTCCTCTGCTATCAGGGCTGTAAACTGTAAAGGCATTTAGACAAGTGACTGTTTAGTTTAAAGACACGGCAGAGAACAAGTGGTGGGACAAGTTGGAGTGTGGTAATTGGAATCTGAGGGGGGAGAAAACGGGAGCAGAAGAGAAATGGAGAGCAAACGGAGAAGAAGGAACAGAGTGTCGGCGAGGGAGGAGGGGGTGAGGAGACAGATCCAGTGTTCAGATGAAGAAAGTAGACCCGCAAATTGAACTGACAAAGATCACTTTGATGCATTTAGGTTATCTAACGCCATCACAGTCCTGAGGCTCATTCCGGAGCGTTGGATTTGCATTTGCACACAGATACCTGCTGAAAGGTACACACGGGCGTACGGCGCGCAGCGCAGGAAGCAAGTGTTTGGGTTTCTAAGCAGTTTGTGAGGTCTCGTCAGGTTAGCTCGCTATCAAAAGCATATCATTGCAAATCAAAATAAGTTCCCATCTCTGGCTTTCGTTTTCTCTCAGACTCTCACACGCTGTTAGAGCTTAGAGATGAAAGTGGGGAGTCCCTCCAGGCAACAGACTTCTCATCTCTGTTTCCTCCTCTCCTCCCCCCTCCACCCCTCTCCTCCCGTCTCCTCTCCTCCCCCCTCCTCCAGTCTCCTCTCTTCTCCTCCCCCCTCCACCCCTCTCCTCCCTTCTCCTCTCCTCCCCCCTCCTACAGTCTCCTCTCTTCTCCTCCTCCATCCTCCCCCCTCCACCCTTCTCCTCTCCTCCCCCCTCCACCCCTCTCCTCCCAACTCCTCTCCTCCCCCTCCTCCAGTCTCCTCTCTTCTCCTCCCCCCTCCACCCCTCTCCTCCCTTCTCCACTCCTCCCCTCTCCTCCAGTCTCCTCTCTTCTCCTCCCCCATCCTCTCCCCTCCACCCCTCTCCTCCCATCTCCTCTCCTCCCCCCTCCTACACTCTCCCCTTCTCTCCTCCCCCCTCCTCCAGTCTCCCCTCCCCTTCTCTCCTTCCCTCCCGCTCCTCTCCTCCCCTCCCCTCCCCTCTCCTCCCCTCCCTCCCCTCTCCTCCACTCCCTCCCCCTCCCCTCCCCTCCCATCTCCTCTCCTCCACTCCCTCCCCCTCCCTTCCCCTCCCTTCCCCTCTCCTCCTGTCTCCTCTCCTCCCCTCCCTCCCCTCTCCTCTCCTCCCCTCCCTCCCCTCCCTCCCCTGTCCTCTCCTCCCCCCTCCTCCAGTCTCCCCTCCCCTTCTCTCCTCTCACCCCTCTCCTCCCCTCCCCTCCCACCTCTCTCCCTTCCTTCATTCTCCTCCCCTCTCCTCCCCTCCCTCCCCTCCCCTCTCCTCTCCTCTGCTCCGATAGTAGTGGTTGGCCTTAGTGGTGTGAATGGCTGACTGTGAAGGGAAGAGACAATAGTTCAGCTGTTTACTCGATAATGAGGTCAAACTATTGGAGTTATTAAATAAATTGGCATTTATTTGATGGTAGTTTTTCTCTAATGTTTAAGCTGTGATCGGAGTCAGATAACAATAAGGAAACAGAGCTGTCAAAGTAAAAAGTTCTCACCGTACTGTAAATGAGTTTGAATACACAGCACATTGGCTAAATTAGATTCCTTTTGAGCCCATAGTTAGCAAAATAGATTTCACCCATTGTTAATTTTCTCTTTGTCTAACCCATGATTACTTTGCTTATGTAAGCTTTATGTAACCCAAGGAGAAAACTCTTATGTCTAGATGGTGAAGCGTAAAAGGAAAGGATCCCAATAATTGCGGTTGTAATTGACAAAGTTTGGTAAAATGAGGTTTCTTCCCCGGCTGTATTCCTCCGTGGACCTTTTCGTGGGGTTTCGAGACTCAGACCGCCCTTCCTGGCTGTGCAACCAATTTGTTTTCTCAGATAAAAGTAAATAAGCTGAGTGCAATTTAATTGTGCCCTATTATACCACCCTCCAGTCACTGTGGAAAACAAAACCCACAGAATGTTCCACTGAGACCAGGCTTTTGGAAAGAATCAAATATGTGTGTGTGTGTGTGTGTGTGTGTGTGTGTGTGTGTGTGTGTGTGTGTGTGTGTGTGTGTGTGTGTGTGTGTGTGTGTGTGTATGTGTGTGTGTGTGTGTGTGTGTGTGTGTGTGTGTGTGTGTGTGTGTGTGTGTGTGTGTGTGTGTGTGTGTGCAGAGAGAGAAAAAGGGAGAAACTATTCTGGAGAAGTAGATGGTAGAGAGAATGTTTGCATGGGACTCTCTACCGATTCAATCCTAAACAAGAGCAACCACACACACACACACACACACGCACACACACTCACACACACACACACACACGCACACACACACATAAACCTCCTCCCTTTCTTGGCAGTCCAACTCAGCTCAGGCTACGACAGCTATTCTGCACATCAATGGAACAAATTTCCAGTAAAACACACAGTAACAAAAGTCATTGTTTCCAATCAACCTTCCCTCTCCCGGCTCAGACCGTTCTGCATTCTGCAGACGGCTGTACGCTGAGATACAGTTCTCTTGTGAGCAGACAGGAGGGAGGAAGGAAGATCTTTTATTTCTGGAACACACACAGAAACCAATTTGTGGGGTTGAAATGATTCTCATCAATAGCCCTGGCTGCAGCCTTCAAGCTAATTAGAAACTTCAGTGAAACAGCAATAACAAGTTAATTATGTTGCAGGGATATTAAAGTCGTGTATTCCCTCCCTCCATCAGCAGCTCTGCTCTCACATCTCCACTGACGCTCGTCTGTGTAAACACGTTGCTTCTTCCATCTCCATTTTATCTTCCCCGGAAAGGCTTTGAACCCACCGCAGACTTCAGAAATTGCATATTGTTAATTAATGTGTGATCGTTTATCTCAAGTCCTGGTGAAGAGCTGTTTGTGTTGCGTTATCATTACGGAAGATCGCTTTTAAGTTAGCGTTCAGCCGTGACTAGCTTGACTAAACAGAGGGGGAACTAAGAGTGTTTTTTTTGTTTGTTTTTTTTTAATCTTCTGTGAGTAACGATGATAATATGAAGTGAGATATTGACACCACTCAATATGAGGATTTTCATTTCTTTGTTTACAGAGAACGATTTGTGTAAACCAGGTGGATTACTTCAGGATAATGGGACATGGGAGTATTTCCACGCAATCATCTGGTCCAACTTGTGCCAAGTTATGACTTCTCTGAGCAGCATTACCTGTCTTGAAATCAACAATACAAGTCATGCATGACTAGGACATGTGGCTCTGCCATGAGCCTTGGAGCAAAGGGAATAAGACACAGACTCAAGACACAGTTTAATATTTGATATCACATTTCGATTGAGTCCTGGTTGGATAATGTCTGGATTTGTTACAGTTATGTAGCTGGGTCATGGGAATAATATAAAGGTTTATTAACTGGGTCGTTTTCCGTGTTGCTGAGCATTTACAACCACAAGAGGGAGCCGTTGCACCTTTGGTTGTGCTGTGTTGCAGCTTTACCTTGCCTGGCAGCAGTGAATAATCTCTTCACCCACTTGTTTAATGTGATGATGAAGCTCCTAGGCAGGGCCTCTTGTTAAAAGGTTGTAATCAATAGTTTAAGACCTACCTTTAAAATCTAGATACTAATATAATATCTCTGGCTCCCTTTCTATTTCAGCTGGATCATTACCCTCCAGTCAGCTACACCCTCCCAGCCGCCTCAGACACACAGTTCAACCTGGTCAAAACGCTGTTCTTGGGCAAAGTCTTTGGTGAGTATGTTAACTCATGCACCTTATTCACCTTAACTCAATCCGGTCGATTCTCCACCCCATCGTGGTTCAAACTATGTATTTAGGAGTGTAAGGTGAGCTCAGGTTTGCAATCTTCCTGGTAATTATTTTAATTGTGGATTTTTGAAGGATCCGGTCGATGCAGTTGATTGATTTCCAGGAACCCAGCAGTTATTAAAATGTCAATAATGTATGCGGGTTGACCTTGCTCTAATCTCCAACTGGAATTTATTCTACAATAAAAAGAATCACAATTGTCTCTTGTGAAGCAGTCAGTTGACATCTTTCCTGTCCAAGAGTAAAAGTCTGGAGGCAGTGTTGTTGTTGTTGTTGTTGTTGTTGTTGTTGTTGTTGTTGTTGTTGTTGTTGTTGTTGTTGTTGTTGTTGTTGTTGTTGTTGTTTCAGCTATTGTCATATTTGGGTTCTCACTGTATAATTTCATCCGTAATTGCTGTATGTACATTTACTCTATTCTATTTCTGTAATGGTATGTCTTGCAAATTGAAACCCCTTTAGATGAACCTTCTCATTTACAAATGGGTCCTTAAAATACAAATATATAATCCAAACATAAACATACATGTTAATTCAAGAAACAATTTAGGCAAAGTGAGACTAGAAGATGAATGAATAAAAAAACAAAATACATGTAAATACTCATTCTGTCCAGTAGAGGGAGCCAGAGGACTGAGGGTGATATTTCTGCAGGGTGCAGTACATGACGCATCCATCCCTGCCTATATGCACCACATTTGTGGCTGATAAGAAGGATGGAAACTTTCTCATTAGAAATGTGTCACTACCTAGCATTAGACTGTTTGGGATTCTCACAGTGCATGAACAGCTTAGAAAGCTGTCAGAATGTAATAATCCCCAACCTTTACTTGCATCAGATTTATTATTTGATGTCCTCAGGTTAGTCAGCCAATGCTATTTTGACACATTTCTTGTGGGAAACACTGGCTCTGCAGTGCTGAAGCTGTTTAAAATGTGGTTCGGTTCTAAGAGCATGTGCCTGAACAAAGCACCAAATCATCTGTCCTAACACCTTCCACTTTGATTAGCTACCCTAATTACTCTAATTACCAACATCCAGTCAACTTAACATATTAAGGTTCTCCTGAGTGGCTGATGTGGTTTATGGCTTGGTTTTGGTTGCTTTTACTAGCTTCTTTAATTACTACTAATGTCCCATGGTGGAAGAATCCTGGTTCGCATATGGCTGCAGTTTGCTTTGTTTTATTCCTCGTCTCTTTCCTTCCCTTCGTCTCTTTTGTCCTCTACCTCGAGTGCCGTGTAAGTCGCTGAGGTTGAAGTAATGGCTGACTTCACTTACTAGCCAGAACTATCGACTGCTGCAGAGCCCCTGGGAGTACAACACCACACACCAAAACCCAGCAGCCGTCCGTCTTAGCCCAACGAACACAGCACAGCTGCATTGAGGACATGCAGGACAAAGTCACCGCACATGCCAAAACAGCTCCAACGCTTGCAGCCTCACGCTTTTACACATCGGTGGACCCGACATACTGAGATGTGACTGGAAGTCTCCCGTTAACGTCACAATAAAATAACACGTATCGACTGAGCAATGAAGTAAGGGAAAGTAATTGGATGGGAAAAAGAAGTGAGAAAGAAAGTAAAGATGACAAAAAGGATATATATTGTGACTAGGAAGACGGAAGAGAGAAAGGAGACGGAACAAAGGCAGCCGTTTGATTTTGCTCATGTCATCAGATCTGTTCCACTCCCGTGTTGGGACCACAAAGGCAAGAGAGCTGTCAGACAGCTGAACTATCAGATTCTCTATTTCTGGGAGACAGAGACTCTGTGTTTGATAAGGCAGACACACACACACACACACACACACACACACATCACAGAGACGTCTCCTCCGTCACGCCACAGTCTGCTGATTGTGGGTTGGGTTGAGCTGGCTGGAATAAAGCTGGTAAAGTGAGGTAGAACTCCTTAGAAAACAACTCTGTACTTGGTACCACAAACTCATATTATCACTGTCACAAGGGTGCCATTGATTAGAGCCCTTACCTGATATTATATTATTATGCCTATGGGCTGCAGGTCTAAATAGGCTGTCATAAACAATATTTTCATCATGTCCATACATACCTTAAGCCTGTTGATCCCAGCCCTCCAACATCCCAAGACGGTGCCATCGACGTTGATCTAGTAGGTGTGGGAGGCTACACTAATACTGGCAAACACACGTCATCACTGTTTTTAGATTCAATCTCAAGGTTACCACCTTGGAGGTCATTCATACTGTAGATACTGGTTATTGTTAGAGCTGAAAGCTGAAGCTAATTGATGAGTCAATCAAGAGACAAGTAACACATATTTTGTCTAAACTTATTGTTTTAAGTCAGAAAGTCATCAGAAAGTCATACTTCTAGTCTCTCCAGTGCTGCTGCTCTATACAATTATAAACTGAATATGTTTTTGTTTGAAAGCGAGTGTGTTCCAGCAAATTCTGACATTTTATAGAACAAACAATGAATGAATTGTGGAGATTATCGTCAGATTGATGGATGATGAAAATAATTTGTTTGTTTTAGCCCTAGTTCATATACCTGCCCAGCACTTCAGCCACCAAAGCTGGCACAGCCTTATTGTGTTGGTTTGCTGTCACTGTTGGGGTGAAGATCTCATGTCCAGGGTCATGAGATCTACTGTGTTTGTTGCCAACGGTGATTGTACTTAAGTGCTATTGATCATGAAGCACAGGGATGACTGAAAGCGCTGCAGTCAGATGCTTAATGTAACAGTATGCACTGTGAATAGGTAACTATACATCACTGCTCAACGGCATGTTTATACATGTGGTTGGGATAGAAGTGTGCACGTCTTTCCTTTCACCGTGCATGTGTGTGTGTGTGTGTATTATATGTGAGTGTGTCTATCTAAGGGAATAAATTCAAAGCCAGAGGCAGCGAGAGAACAAGAAAAATAGTGACACTGTGAAAGTGCTATTAGAGACAGATGATTGTAGCCCTCAGGGTTGCTTGTAAAGGACATGTACATCAGTACTGCACTGAATTTCTGATTTGTCTCTTCAATTTTCACTTCATCCCCCCCCCCCCAGCCCCCTCTCGTCCCGTTAACTCTGCCACACACATTTAACACGCTGCTCCCTGTGTAACGACTCTATTCTGAGAAACTTTCAGGCATAATGTCTATTATGTGCAAAAGGTATTTTCTCATCATTGGCTCTTTCATGTGCTTTTTCTTAATTGGGCCTTTTTTTTACTCCACCTCAAAGCAACTGCCTCTTTTTTAAAGTACTTTTTTAAAAACGTAAGAAACTGCCCTATATATAAAGCATATTAGTGGTATTAACTGCAAGTACCCTGTTTTAGCTGGTTTGAACTATAACTCACAACCATATGTACACGTGACATCCTTGCCAGCACCATAAGCAGTGAATATCATCCTTGTATATCTAGATTTGTCCACTGAATGACATCGATCTCTTCTAATCCACCTTAATTAATTCTGTTAATTTGCAATCTTGCAGATCATGGTCAACTTTTTCACAGGAGAATAAAAAAAAAAAAAAGATCAGCAAGACTGCACTGCCGTATTAATTCACTGACACTGAAACTTTACCTGAAACATCAGCACATTAATACAATAATTCATTGGGCTGCTGCTGATTATTTTTTTGTTCAGGATTCTGCATCACATTGTCGAATCAATTGATTCTTTATTAAGTAGAAATCACACGTACTTCACTCACTACTGAATGGATGCCAGAGCATGCCATGATGAATTACAATCAATGCCCTTCCAGGCAGGCTTCGATGCCTCTATCTTTTGTGCTGTGACCTTTGGGCAGAGCTGACGGACGTCCCGACTCTGATTAAAGTGCTGATGGACCCCGATGTTAGATGGGACTGATACCACAGAGTCTCTTACCGATCTCCACGCTGTATAATCTCTGTCATCTCAGTGTTGCTTTTAATCGATGTGGACGTACCTTTACCTGCGCGTGCCTGTGCGGGTGTGTGTGTGTGTGTGTGTGTGTGTGTGTGTGTGTGTGTGTGTGTGTGTGTGTGTGTGTGTGTGTGTGTGTGTGTGTGTGTGTGTGTGTGTGTGTGTGTGTGTGTGTGTGTGTGTGTGTAAGGATGACATCATGCCATCGTCCCTGGCTATCGGCACTAGTTCTACTTTATACTGCTGAGTCCTGATCCGTGGCAGTGTGGGTCTAGGAGCCAGGTTTTCTCCAGCTGCTGTGTTGGAGTGGGGGTGGGACTGCACTGCAGTGAGAGAGAGAGAGAGAGAGAGAGAGAGAGGGAGAGAGAGAGAGAGAGAGAGAGACTTAACAACGTGGTACCGTGTCAAGAGATCCACATCCACATTGCTCATAGAGGAAGAACAAGTGACAGAAGAAGAGGACGCTGGTTTGCCTCACAAACTGTATACAGACACTGACGCAAACTCCACATAGGTAACTACAGTCGTGTGTGTGTGTGCGTGTGTGTGTGTGTGTGTGTATAGCTGCGTGTCTTCATTTGTGCGTGTTCTTGCATATGCATGAGTGTGCCACAGTCTCAGTAAATCATCGTCTCTGTGACTCTTAATGGGAATGAAATTTGCTGCTAAACATGATTTCCCCATAGACTGACGTGAAGCCAAATGCATGGTGCTTTTTAAATTGTTGAGGCAATCCACCCCCTGACGTAATTGGATTGCAGGCAAATAACAGAGATACCCTGGTGTGAGTGTCTGAGTCAGAAGGAAAATGAGTGGTGTTTGGATTTATTTCATTGCTCTGTTTGTTGCTGCCTGGTTGTTACGCCTGTGTTTCTTTGCTTTGCATCTGTACAACCTGACATCCTGGTGGAGCAGGAGGCTAGAGGTGGCATTGACAAATACACCTGTGTGTGTGTGTGTGTGTGTGTGTGTGTGTGTGTGTGTGTGTGTGTGTGTGTGTGTGTGTGTGTGTGTGTGTGTGTGTGTGTGTGTGTGTGTGTGTTCAGTTGGGCGTTGTGACTACAGGTGTGTTTTCCATGTCTAACATAAACATATCATACATCTGCTTCAGCTGTTCTCTATCTTCTCGTTCATCCGTTCCTCTCCTCCAACTTCTTCACTCATCGCTCGGGTTCTCCTCCTCTCTTCACCATGTTGTTGTTATCACGTGCCAACAGGACCAACATTCAGAGAGGAAAGGCTGGTTTATTGTCAAAGTTTCCATTGGATGGAAGTGGAGAAGAACATTTTGAGTCATCATTTCTCATTAATCTCTTGTTTTACTTCCTAAATCAATTTCTAGTCCATGAAATAATGTTTCTTCTTCATCTCTCTCTCTTCTCATACCGTCCCTCTCTGTGGTACATCAGCCGTGTGTGTGTGTGTGTGTGTGTGTGTGTGTGTGTGTACGTGTGTGTGTGTGTGTGTGTGTGTGTCTGTGTGTGTCTGTGTGTGTGCGTGCGCAACTTAACATATTAGTTTGTTGTATTTATTGTATTATAAGGGTGTGGTGGGTGGATTCACATTAATATTCTTTTGATATGTCTCAAATGCATCATACTTTCACAAACCCCACCCCCCTTCTGTCTCTCACCCCTGCATCAGCTTCCATTTGTTGCCATGGCAACTGTTTGATCTCCTCTACCCTGCCCTTCCATTTGAGCACCCTCCTTGTCACCCCATCTATCCCACTCCTCGTTTTTCCCCCTCCAGTCCTCCTCCGCCTCCACCTTTGCCTCCTCCTCCTCCTCCTCCTCCTCCTCCTCCTCCTCCTCCTCTCATGTCTCTCACCTTTCCCCTCACCATCAGCCCTACAGAGCGGCAGCCACACCCTCCATGTTCTGCTAGTTATACAGTTATTATCATCCTCCCTTTTTATGTCATTCAACTTATTCTTTTTATCAGAATCTCACCCCCTCACCCCACAACACCCCGACCCGACCCATTGTCCTCACTCCAGCCCTTTATGTGCTTCCTCACTTTTTGAATTATTCATGTGATGTCACTGGCCACCCTGGTGAAACACCATCAGAAGGTGTGTGTGTGTGTGTGTGTGTGTGTGTGTGTGTGTGTGTGTGTGTGTGTGTGTGTGTGTGTGTGTGTGTGTGTGTGTGTGTGTGTGTGTGTGTGTGTGAGGAGTCACAGGACCTAGTGGTAATCATATGTGATGGTACATTTCATTATTGCAATCTGAAACCCAGTGGCTTAGCCTCTGCTGTTTGTTAATCGTGATTAGTGTGCGGGGAGCTGTAGGTTTCCCACATGTTGTATTGATCAGTCTGGAAAGCCCCTTTGTAAAGCCACCAAGGGCAGCAAAGTAAGATACAAGCCGTAAGATCAGTGCGTGGGGACGGCTTCTGAAAAGCTGATATTACTCATTCAGCTTCATGTATGGTGTTAAGAACTGCCGATATATAAAAAGCTTATGATGCGTGAAGTGTTACTCTGTGGTTATTTTCTGTGCCGCTGTTTGGGTTTGGTTACATTTGATTACACAAGCTTACCTTTTTGCTTTACTTCCTGTCTTCCTGTATGCATAGAAGATGCTTCAATGTTCTTGCAGGATAAATACAGTGGATTGCATCAGATATGTAATTGTGTCCACCTCTCGTTCCTCCATTACTAAATGGATGCCATTAAAACCATTGAGGCATCTTGTCAGTGACAACCCCCAGTTCATATTAAATGTGTGTTTATAGGCAACATGATGTTACTTAAACTGGAAACATGCTGTTTTCTAAGGAACAACCCCTCGTGAAATCACTGGCCACAAAGAAAAATCGGAAACAAGGGGCAGCTTTGTCGGCGATTCACTCACCGACATTGTATGCTAAGCAGCCGGTTACACTCCCAACAGAGAGCCTATTAGTATTCACACACAGGCCTCTGCAGTGATCAACACATGTTCAGGCATACAGGAGAGAAAGCGCTTCTATTCATAATCATATTCTGTAACCACAACGACTGCTATCAGTATTCTGCTCACTGTGGTTACTGTACGGCGGTTCTTTCCCCTTTTTCTCCTGCTCTTTCGGTGAGTTTCTGCCTCTCCTCCAATCCTGCACTCTCCCACGCATATGCAGATTCACACACGCTCTGGCGTACACACCATCCACACCGTCCACAAATATATATGTGTCCATGTTCCTATGAAAAGGTGCTTCATCAGCAAGACGCCATCCGAGCAGCATTAGCATCTCATCGATGAACTGGATCGAATGATGGTTTTCAGCACACAGACGCAGTAAACAGTGTATACACACGATGCGAATGTCTGGAGGAGGTCTGGCCAGACGATGACTACGTACAAGACTCAGATAGTGCTGAGCTCTATTCCTGGCAGCACAATCAATAGCCTGCAGAGACACACACACACATACACACTTATAGACGCACGCTGGTATTGGACCCATCAAAATGGAATAAAGAGAGAAAATCACATTAGAGGCCAAGTCCAGATACTCACAACCCCATCATCTAGCATAACACGGCTCAATAAATAAACACACACACACAGAAATACTCTAGTTAGTCATCCCTTGTTCATATTTGGCTGCAGGACAACCCAAACAGCAGTTCCTTCTGGGTGTGGCTCGGAGCTTTAGCAGCAGAGCAGCCATGCGTGTTAACACTAAGACCTAGCCCAGTCTGCACACGCACAGCCATGTGAAGGAACAAGACGTGAAAGTGTTAAAAGAGAGTTCGGCTGTTTTGAAATCCTTCCAGGTTCGTGCCGGAGTGGAGCGTGTCTGAGGATGTTTGTTTTGTGCAGCATTTAAGACTTTGCTGACCTGTAGGTGTTGGAGGAGTTGTTTTTGTCATTCTGTTTGCTGCCTGCTGTTTCTCCTCTCTCTGCTCTGCAGTGTGTGTGTGTGTGTGTGTGTGTGTGTGTGTGTGTGTGTGTGTGTGTGTGTGTGTGTGTGTGTGTGTGTGTGTGTGTGTGTGTGTGTGTGTGTGTGTTAGTGTGTGAACACCTAATGGAAATCAAGCATGATTCTGAGTGGATTTAACACTTACACTGTTTTGAACGGCTGCCACAAATCAGCTGCGACAGAACAAACAACTCCCCTGTCAACACAAATAACTGTCAATAAAATGAAATGGCATCAATAGTGGAAAATATATAAACAAACTATAGACTACTATAGACTATATAATGTGTGTGTGTGTGTGTGTGTGTGTGTGTGTGTGTGTGTGTGTGTGTGTGTGTGTGTGTGTGTGTGTGTGTGTAATTCCCCCTTTGAAAAATAAAGAGGGATGGAAGTTCAATAGAGAGAGAAGGCTGTGGGGTGGAGATAAAAGTGCTGCATCTACAGTTTTCCTGGGTTGCCATGGCAATAGGCGGACCTAATTGTCCCAGGTAGAGCTTTAGTGTTATTGTGAAGTGTTGGCGTTGTGGACAACAAGACGCATCGATGGAAGGAATTACAAACTAAGTAGCCTAATCTTGTTCTCCCCTCTGTGTGCCATAACCTGACATTGATGCTTTGAGCTTTAGAAATGTATGAATCCACACTGTAAGGAGAATCGGAGGATTAATTTAGAGACGGAGAGAGAGACTGTAAGATGAGAGACTGTAAGAGCGGATGGGTGGTGTTAATTCATTATTCATCCCCTTAATTTGACAATAGAGGTCAATGTCAGTGTATGTTCCTCCTCTGCTGTCTCCCTCCTCCCACTCATCCTCCTCTTCACTCTCTTCCCTCCTCATTTGTGGTGATTTGGATTCAAGCGTTGGATTGCTGTGTCTGTGTGTCAGCGAACTGTGTGCCCACGAAAGTTGGACTTTGTGTGGACATAGACTCAGAAAGTGTGTGTGTGTTCCTTTTTTCTGATGCTCTCTCTTACTCTCTGACTCCCCATTTGCTCTCAATATCAACCAAATTTACAGGCATTTGGTTCCACGTAATTCACCATCACATTCGCCTGCTTTGATCTGTGTCTCCGTGCAGAAACCGGACACATAGACCCAGTCCTCATCGAGCGCTACAACACCCCGGGCTTCGTCGGGTGTCTCTCGCGGGTGCAGTTCAACGGCGTCGCCCCCCTCAAGTCTGCCCTGAGAACCGTCGCACAGGCCCAGGCAACGCCGACAGCCGGTCGCCCCGACAAACACCCCGCAGCCGCCTCGCCGGTGTCCTACCAGGGAAAACTGGTGGAGTCCAACTGTGGGTCGTCACCTCTCACCATCCCACCGATGTCTGCTGCAACGGATCCCTGGCATCTGGACAACACAGGTGAGGAAAACGTCCCATGAGACATGTGTGTTTACATCCTCTAACTGCCTCTAGCTTGACCATACAAAGACCTCAACGCTCCTGTGTCTAAGGTTGCATACAACAACCAGAGGGCCGTTGTTCTGAATGTGTTCCTCAGGCTCGGTGCCAACTGTGCCTTTGGGAGCGTTGAGCTTTCTGAGATCAATCCAGATAATTGATCGGACTCAAGTCCAAACTGACAGTCAGCCCTCCGCCAGCCTTCCACAGAAAAGGATTGGCTTTCATTCTCTTTCTTTACATTTTCTGTAGCTTGTTCTAATCTATAATCCATCCAGCCGTCCCTCAATCTGTCATGTCAGTGATATATTTAGTTTGTTTGTTGTTTAGTTTCCATCCTGTCCAACTTATCATGAAAGCATTCTTGACATTATATCCAACACATCTTGCAGAATATAATGAGTCTGATTGTTCTCCCCCCTTTTCTCCTCTTTTTCCCACCTCCGCCTCTTCTTCTCACTCTTACTCATGCTCTTTACCTCCCTCGAGAACTATGCAGAAATAGCTGACAGCTCATTACAGGGTGAAGCAGTTTGTGCGTCTCTGCATTTTGTTTTGTCTGCAGCTCTATGTACGCCCGTCACGTATTCCTAAATGGGAATTATAGACAAAATTAACACATTTTAAAAACCTGTGGTTGTAGATTTCATCAGTATGGTCGTTCTCCTTTTACTTCTTCCACTTTATCGCCCACCATCTCCTCATCTCGCTCATCTTCCACTATCATCTATCCCTCCGTTCATTCGCCCTGCACTTCCATCTATTCAGGGAGAATCTCAGCAATTAGAAGTGCAGCAGAGACGCAGCAGCTCTTATTAACCTCTTAACCTGTCATGGATCTTTAATGAAACACATGAAACAACAATACATTAAGTAGACAGCTAGTCATCCCCTAAGGATGCTCAGCAGTGGTAAATCCATCCAGTCGACAGTCTGATGTATGTGTGCATTGATGCTGGAACCAATATAGACTAAATTGATCACTGAGTGTCTTTTTTTTCCCTTCAGTGTTGAAAATCAAATATTTGTACTTATAATTCAGGGCAAATTACGCATGAAATGATTCCATGTGACTGAGAAGACCGTGGGCTCTATTTTTGAGTTGCTGCGAGCCGGAATGTGACATGACATTAGCCTTGAAATGCACTTTGACCATCTTTGGTATTTCCATGTGAACAAATTAGTCCAGTGAAGCTATTATAGGGAGCTATACTGCCAGAATGAATATATCAAACATCTTAGACATTCTTTTACTCTCGTTATGAGTGAATGTACGCTTTAAATGTTTCTCTTTTTTTCTTTTCTTGTTGTGCTCAGATGAGTTCCCCTTCAATGAGGAGAGAGTGATTCCTGATGGAGTCAACAGAGATTCAGCCATCATCGGAGGTGAAGAACGTGCATTCTCTAAGGAACCTTTTGTCCTATTTGCATTTGAGGTGTCAGATTCAAATTTCCTGTGCGAGTCTAAAACCCTTAAAAATATCTATATATGACAAAGGAAAGAGAAGCTGAAACCAGGGAACCAGGGGTTGATCGTATTTTGTAGTAGGAGCAGTGATAGGAAATACACAACGCTTGTTTTTTCTGCCCTGCAGGTATCATCGCGGTGGTGATCTTCACCATCTTATGCACTCTGGTGTTCCTGATCCGCTACATGTTCCGTCACAAAGGCACCTACCACACCAACGAGGCCAAGGGCAGCGGCGAGTCCGCCGGAGAGTCGGCGGACACGGCCATCATCGGCACCGACAACCCAGAGACCATCGACGAATCAAAGAAGGAGTGGTTCATCTAAATCCCGACGGCGGGACTTTGAGAGAGAGTGGAGGGATTCGTCAGACCACCGGGTGCCACAGAGATGGAGGCGGTGTAACTCACTGACCAATCACGGGAGAGATGGAGGATAGGAAATCCGATTGGACAATGTTCTCCCAGAGAGGGCGGGGATGTGGGAAAGACGTGTACAGAAATATTTTTTGTTTGTTAGTTTGTTTTTGTTTTTTTATATATATATAAATATATCCAGAGTATTAGAAAGAGAAGGGGGACAGTTATGCAGCGGAGCATGGCTCTCAGAGACTGTACATGTATATACTAACCGGCTTGTCCTTCTTTGTATCGTGCTTGGGAGTTTTCAAGAGTCCTTTGAATACTGTATATGACAAATAATTATACTTACTGGGTCGTGTGATAGCACAGATTTATTTCCAGTCTCTGTTGCATTTTGATTTTATTTTTTAAGAAAAAAAATCTTATATCAAAAATGATCAAATCAACATGCCAAACCCTTTTTTTTTTTTTTTCTTCTTCTTCTTTACTTCTCAGGCTGTGGTTGTTGCACCAGTCTGTCGACACTCATATCCGTGGGATGACATGCCACGTATACTGTGGTGATATCGAGTTGAATATGGATGCCAAAACACACTTTGTAAATACAATATATTTTTTTTCTTTTTCTCCAAGGATGTATTCAGAGTCCACTACATAAATACTAATGAGAAATGTCAGATCTATATAACAGGAATATCATATGTCCGTCCATTACATAATATATGTATTAATAGAGAGTTTTATGTTGGAAAATCTTGACATGACATTGGATTGTATGGGACGTCACTTTTGGAGGAAGAGCAGAGAGCATGATGGGAAGTGATGACACTCCGTGGCTGGTTTAGCTGAGCATGGCAGCTTTCTTTTCTTCGGAAACGGGTGAAACCCCGAGCCTTTTACTCAGTCAGACTTCTTGATCTACTTGTTTCTTTGCCAAACACTTGAGTCTTACGTCATTCAGCGATCAGCTTAGATTTTAGTGTTAAAAGTTTGACTTTGAGTTGAGGAACATCCGTGCGTGTATTTTTTAAATCAAATGAATAGTAGTTGTTATTTTATTGGACAGAAGGAGTGCCAGAAAAGACAGCTAGTCACGGATGAGATCAAACAACTTGCCTGAAACTTAATGAGTTCTATTCATGCAATAAACTCCATGCATTGAGTGTTCAAAGCAGCAGAAAACACAAAAAATCATTCACCTTAAATTTGTGAAGATCTGGGAAAGGTTATGATAATAATTGGCTTTTTAATCCGTTGTGCCTTCAAGGTGTTGAGCCATTGCACCTTGTCCCAGACCACTTAACGCAAACGTACTACAGTTACTGGCTGCTGCATGAATCGTCATTAGTCCAAGTCTTTTTAGGTAGTGTTTCCTGATTTGAACGGAGCTGTGTTCGATTAACTGTGAATCTCAGATAAAGATTCATTTTTAATTCAAATCCAGTATATTTTCTCTCAAATCCTAAATGAGTCTGACTTTTCTTATGCACACCGCACACTATATACCACGCACAACACGTGTGCGAACATGCATGATTGATAGAAGCAAGAGTCAAGGTCGTTTTCCGAATGAGGAGGCTGCTGCTTTGTCAACTGTGAAGCTTCACTCCAACAGTGCCACTTTTGTCCGACATACAAGATGTACAATGTTTATTTCCTAACCGTGTTGCTTTTCCTGTCATCGGTGCGGGGGTTAACTTTACCGTGGCTGCCAACTTTATTTCCTTGTCAATTTTGCTTTCTGTGCGTCTGTTTGTTCAAATTTGCTGCCATGACGCCTGGTCACATGAATGATTTTGTACGTCATCATGGTTGAGTGCTAGCTGTAGATCACTTCATCAGAGACATTAGGACAGCTGGTGAACTCAGCCAGCCTTCTACCGCGGCCTCAAAGACTTTCTCCGTCCATCACATCCGTGAAGACAAACCAGTGACTTTTCTCTTCTTTTTTTTTAATAATTATATCCCTCAGACTATACATACACACGCACACATGCCCTTGAAATGCGGTTTGAACGGTCATAATGGATGATCAGCTCCAACAGACATAACCCGTATGTTTTGCTTTCAGTTCTATTGAGTTCAATAAAGAGTGTTTTGATCTTTAATATCAGTCTTTTTCTATGCATCACTTTCATGTTGACATGTCTTCATACGGTTTCACATAAACCACTTAAACCATGTAATAATTACTTAAGGCCTTTGAATCGGACTCGTGACCTGCAGCTACATGTTGCCACTCCTCTTTTCTAACTCCATCCACATACTCCATCAGCAGCTCTGACAGAGTGTACTGCCCCTTAACTACCTGAAAATATAATGAAATGACAATGATAAATACGATTTGAGATTTTGAAGGATGAGTCCAAGACATATTGCCTGCAAACCCGTCCCTTTTTTCCACATTTAAATGAAAAATGTGCCACAGCTCAGGTTTGGCATAGATCCAAAGAGACACTAAGTCAGAGGGAATGAATCACAACGACATATATTATCAAATGGGTCAGTTTATAAAACAAATGTAGTTATACTGACTCAACTTAATGTCAGCCCTTGTTCTATGTGTCATGCTGACAGAAATGGCAGCAGTTCCATCTGGTCTGTCTGAGAAAGGTCATAGGCTGCCCCCTTGTGGAGAGATGGCGCAGCTTCTTTCAGACACGGTTAAAGAAGATAATTTAATCATCCCGGTTAGAGCAATATGCTTCCGTACTTTTAGGAATCGGTATACCGGTATAAATGTCTAAAAGGACGTGTGTCAGACGCACAATGTCAAATATATCGCCTACATTACCCACAATGCAGCTCGAGCAGGGTTCAGTTCATGAGCACGAGTCAGGTGTGTTAATGCTAGCAGCGGCTAATCTGACCTGGAGCTGCTAGCCTCAAGCTAACTCGGGGAGTGGACTCCAGAGGTCTGGTGGACTCGCTTCTTTTTAACTCCAGGTTTCTTTTTCCATTTTCAAACTTGTCTAAAGCCCCCGACCACGTGATTTTAAGAAAGTTCCTGCTGTAGAAGACAAAATGCTTTATTTTACACAACTTCCCCATGTATGTTTACAGTAATATAGGCTACTGTATGCTAAACAGGCTCATTTAACAGGCTACTTTCTGGGGAGCACAATCCAGGGTTTAATCCTATTCCATTAATAAATACTATTTTCTCATTTCCTCAGTAGAACCGAGACATTTTCAGCTTTATTGTTTTTATTATTATAGTGAGAGGGCCTAATGGCCATCTGCAGAGTGAAGCTATGATCTAGTACTTGTAACGGTACTGTTGTAATAACCCTTTAATCAGTTTGTAATGTGTTTAATAACAATGGGGTTTACCCGTCATATCCTCATCTGAGCCTTGTATAATTTGCAACCTCATAACCTACCACTGTGCACTGTAATGGATTATTGGTGATGTAACTGTCTAGTTTAGGCCTGTTAATCAGCCCATAGGTGGCAGTATGTGACATCCATTCATTCTTTGATCTGACTCCCAGCAGCTCACAGACTTGCATTTGTCAATATAAGCACAAACACTCATAAGTTAATTGTATTTACTGGCTTTGAGTTTATTTCAACAAAACACACAGGAATAAAACCAAGATCAGCTGTTACAAATAATACTCTTGCACGAAAAAGTAAACCAAAAAACAATCAGTGTCTTGCGTTCCCCTTTCCTTTGTTTCACCGTCAGCCCTTCATGGTTCCACTCTGATGTTAATGCAGGAGTTGGGGGGGGAATGAGGCCTGAACTAGGATCAGGATTGGTCTTTGGTACTCAGCAGGGATTGGATTAAAGTTTCATTGTCCCGAGTGTAGCTTTGTGAAGAGCCTGGGACTTCAGAGTTTTAGATGTGCAGGATGGAAGATAGCGGGGGACTCTTCAGACCTCGGGACACTCAGCTGTAACAACACACACGAGGAGGCCAGTGAGCAACAGGTCTGGTTTTCAGGACCAGTTCACATGCATTAATATGGAAGTATCTGTATAGTTTTATGTGTTGATTACACACCATTCGCAGGCAAGATGGCGACGTTGTCAGCGAGGATGCCGGACTCCTGGGCGAACTGTGCAAACTTCTGCTGCAGCACGTCACTGGCCGACGGAGTTCGACCTGCAAACACAGTATGAGTTGATTTACCCTTCACCCTATTCTGATTGCACCCATTTAACCGGACATGCTTTCATTCAGGGACTGATCCAGACTTACTGTAAAGCTTGATGAGAGCCTCAGACACGCCGTCCTTTGTCTTGACCGTGTGGACGACAGCGTAGTCATCGTACACAACGTCAACGATGCGCATGTCGTTGTCATTGTTCCACACTGATGAAAGCAGAGAAGGAGAGGTCAGGCTGCTAAATCTCACAGTTTGTTTGGTCCGTGTGTGTGTGTGTGTGTGTGTGTGTTAGTGTTTGTGTGAAGTCTACCCACCCTGACTGTGGAAGGTGAAGCGTCCAGGAGTGTCGGTCTTCTTAGCAAGGTGAGTCATTCTCCAGCAAGTACCATCAGCACTAAATGAGAGAAAAAGAGGATAATATTTGTATTTTTTTTTTTTTGAACAGGAGAATCATCAGGAGGTTTTAATTTGAAGGAATAGTTTACTCACTTCAGGTTAGCATAAGAGAGGTCCAGGTCTCCTCCAGTAGTTGGCACTATCACGGCAGTGCCTATCTTCATCGCGGCCTTGTTCTCCACAAACCACGGGGCATTCGTGGCAAAGCCAACAATGTACCACTTGCCTGCCATCTAAAAGAAAGACACAAGGGGGAAACAAAGGGTCATAAATGCTCTTTAATCAAAGAATAATACTTGATGTTATCTAAACTGCAGCACTTGTAACACACAACTCCTCTCTTCCAAATAAACTTCTTAAAAGTAAGGTCTGCTCCATTCAGTGATTCCATTCAACACATCAACCATCACAGAAATCAATAACTCTTCTATCCCCTTTACCCTGTTGGTCAGCAAACTAGTCAAACGTGTGCCTCTCTCTTACCTTCTCCAGGTCGAAGTCTGCCACCGGTGTGACTTCAGAGCAGGCGGCCAGCGCACACATCAGGGCGGCCAGCATCCTCAGCAGCGTGTTCCTCATGGTTTCCCCTTTGTGTCCTGGGCTTCTGCAGCGGTGAGTGAAGTATCAGGGCGAGGTGAGGAGGAGAAGGCAAGTGGGGGCTCCTTATATCCTGCCGAGTCCTGCTCCGCATCCCCTGCCCCTCCTCTTGTCTCCTCCCCCCTCCTTCTGCTCGCTTTTGCATTACAAAAACACTTTGGCCTTCGCTCACTGGCATGCAAATCACCGTTACACAACAGGCACGTGTGGATGGAAGAGGGGGAGATGAGGAAGGAAGGAAGAAAAGAAACGCGAGAGTGGGTACATAATAGGGTTCTTTTAACACCCCTCCCCTTCTCCCCTCCTCCATCACAAATGTTCGGGTATGCCTGGACAATCAAAACAGCTGTTTGGTAACACTGCAGATTTCCTCACCATATGGTACATGGAAGTAAAAAAAAAACACCCCTTATGCAATAAGAGATTTAAGGTTTATTTGCCAAACTCCAGACTGCTCAAACAAACACTCCACCTGAAATAATATAAACATTGACATACCAATTGTAGTAAATATGCATTATTTTGCTGCAAGTTGCATTGCCGGCTGCATTGAGACAGTGATATTTAGGAGCTTCACAGTAAATGAATGCCTACAATGTATCATGAAATCTTTGAATGTTGCTTATAGTGAGTTCATTTTACTTTGTGGTTCAATTTGACTATTAATAGTTCCATAAGACATTTCAATGACTAAGTTAAGTTTTGTAATGGATTAACTGCATCTTAGTTGATATTAAGTCAGAAATCTCTGCTTTATGTGATGAATATTACCCACTAAATCCATACATTTTCATCCAAATTAACATTGTGTAATATGCCAATTGGCAAAAATGTGTTCATGGATTCATCAAAGCTCTGTTTGCTTGGAGACAAGATGGGCACCGACTTGTAAACAGCTGGTTATGTAACACCGACACATGGCCCTTTTCCACCGAGGCATTTTGAGGGGCGGTTCGGAGCCGGTGCCTGATCGCAAACCAGTTCTTCCTGTTTCCACAGACAAAGAACCGGCTCTAGGCCAGGAAAACTGGTTCCCGAGCGGCCCCAACTCTGCCCCTTTTCCACCGAGGCATTTTGAGGGCCGGTTCGGAGCCGGTGCCTAATCGAGAACCAGTTCTTCCTGTTTCCACAGACAAACAACCGGCTCTAGGCCAGGAAAACTGTCCAGAGCGACTCCAACTCTTTGCTGGACTAGAACCGTTCGCAAACCTACGTCAGGGGCTTGGGGCGGGGTTAACGCTCGAGGCGACGGTGGAAAATATGCTGCTGCGGAGTTTTACTAACATTACTGTTCCTGGTAAGTTTAATTTTTAAAATGTTCCACCTCGTTGCAAACCAACTCCACATTTCTGTTTAGTTTACCAAGCTAGTGATTACGTTCGTAACAGCAGCAACTAGTGGCTTTGCTTCCTCGGGTAATGTAAGCTGACCGGCTAGCTAGCCAGCTAGCGTGATATTGCTAACAACAACGTTAGCATGCCACTTTCTGACTGCCGTTGGCTCACTAAACGTTACCAACTACCAACGTGACTTAACATCTGTCTTCACAGCGTCGTGGACAAGTTTGTGATTAAACCGTTGTTCTCTGGTTTGTGTTTGTAGAGCTGTCGGACATCGACGATATTGAACGGAGGTCCAACCTGCAGATGACTAAACGTCAAACACGTTCATGTCAGGAGGGAAGGAAGAAAAGAAACTCGAGAGTGGGTACATAATAGGGTTCTTTTAACGCCCCTCCCCTTTTCCCCTCCCCCCAGACTGATCTCATGAAGTGGCATATGTATGACACGCCAACTCGTATGCCATTATGCCGTGTTATCACTACGCACAATCGCCTTTTCGCGTGTTTATCAACGCCGAACCCTAACCGTAAAACCTAAAGGGCGTTTACATACATGCGGATGTGATGGGTCGTTTCGCTAGAGGGCGCTGACAAACACGCGGATGTGATGGGTCGTTTCGCTAGAGGGCGCTGACAAACACGCGGATGTGATGGGTCGTTTCGCTAGAGGGCGCTGACAAACACGCGGATGTGATGGGTCGTTTCGCTAGAGGGCACTGACAAACACGCGGATGTGATGGGTCGTTTCGCTAGAGGGTGCTGACAAACACGCAGATGTGATGGGTCGTTTCGCTAGAGGGCGCTGACAAACACGCGGATGTGATGGGTCGTTTCGCTAGAGGGCGCTGACAAACACGCGGATGTGATGGGTCGTTTCGCTAGAGGGCGCTGACAAACACGCGGATGTGATGGGTCGTTTCGCTAGAGGGCGCTGCCAAACACGCGGATGTGATGGGTCGTTTCGCTAGAGGGTGCTGACAAACACGCGGATGTGATGGGTCGTTTCGTTAGAGGGCGCTGACAAACACGCGGATGTGATGGGTCGTTTCGCTAGAGGGTGCTGACAAACACGCAGATGTGATGGGTCGTTTCGCTAGAGGGCGCTGACAAACACGCGGATGTGATGGGTCGTTTCGCTAGAGGGCGCTCCATCACAAATGTTCGGGTATGCCTGGACTATCAAAACAGATTTCCTCACCATATGGTATATGGAAGTAAAAAAAAAACAGCCCTTATACAATAAGAGATTTAAGGTTTATTTGCCAAACTCCAGACTGCTCAAACAAACACTCCACTTGAAATAAGATTAACATTCTCACACCAATTGTAGTAAATATGCATTATTTTGCTGCAAGTTGAATTGCCAGCTGCATTGAGGCAGTGATATTTAGGAGCTTCACAGTTCATGGATGCCTACAATGTATCATGAAATCTTGGAATGTTGCTTATAGTGAGTTAATTTTACTTTGTGGTTCATTTTGAGTATTAATAGTTCCATAAGACATTTCAATGAGTAAGTTAAGTTTTGTAATGGATTAACTGCATCTTATTTGATATTAAGTCAGAAATCTCTGCTTTATGTGATGAATATTACCCACTAAATCCATCAATTTTCATCCGAATTAACATTGTGTAATATGCCAATTGGCAAAAATGTGTTCATGGATTCATCAAAGCTCTGTTTGCTTGGAGACAAGATGGGCACCGACTTGTAATCAGCTGGTTATGTAACACCGTGTGGAGCTGGGGGCAGCGTCAGGAGCCGTTTGGTAAGCTTGTTTTGTAAGCACACTCTCTGAACCCTTTTTGGCCGCCACATCTGGACTACATTGAATCCCAGCCCCACCCCCAAGCTTTTGTCCTCACACACACCCCCAGAAACATGCACACAGGCACAATCTCTGGAAGTTAAACCAGAAAAGATAGGGGATAGCCCTTTCACAATGGCATCTCATCAGCTGATGGCAGAAAAGGCCCATTGTGGTTTTTTTTAATCATTGACAAAGTTGTGCTCCATTTTGTTTTATTAATCTTTAATTGGTCACATTTGAGTTACACAACTTTAAAACCATGGTGCTATCTTTCAACAGCTCTCTGATATTCACAAATTTACATGAGAACTGTGGAACACTGGATCTGTGGTTCACAGCTCAGCCTCCTCAGCATGTGGGGACACAGTCTGTAAACAAAGAGTGCCAGGTTAAAGTACATAACAGCTGTGCTTTAAATCAGTGGAGATTGAATAACATGTCCACAACAAGTTTAAATAACTGAATACCGGTAACTCATGTACAACCTGCAGGAGCAATATTCACCCAAAATCCATATTTGGATTTTATTGAATTCTTCACCGTAAATCGCACGCCTGTAAACTAAGTTAAACTGATATTATCTACCTCCTAATAGCTTTTATAACATCGGTAATAAAGCTTTACAGTTATTAAATCTATTAGATTGCATTCACAACACATCTTATCAGTTTCATTATCACAATCAGTCAAATCCGACACAATTACTGTAATCTCTGTCTCATTGGCATGGCTGCAGAAACACGTCTCCAGCTTAGACACACAGTATTACTGCATAATCTTTACAGAACATTCCACACATTTTACAAAGGTACAGAGCGGGAGGACGCATATATCGTCATTCAGCACCAGCACTCAGCAGAAGTGCAGCTGCAAAAGGTGAACTGATGATCGACATGTAATGCACTGAACCGGTGAACCATCGGTTACACTGAATAGGATGAAGAGCATGAAATACGTCTGGAGGCTTCCAGAGCATGGACAGGACTCTGAATGTCCTGCAGTGAGCAATGACCTGTGAAAATACTCCACATACTATAGATTAAGCCTATGAGCGACCGCTAATAAACTGAGAACCATTTGATGATGTGTGATGGTGGTATTTTTTTCACGTGTCAGCATGTCACGGCAAGGACATTATTAAAAAAAAAAAGCTGTACTTGCAATATTTGTCAGCTGCTTAACAGTTTATTTTGTCGTCTTATAATCATCACTCTTTTTTGGTTACATCAAATAATTATGGTTATTGGTTATTTATTACACATTTAACTCACTGATTACATGGTCCTGGTCCACAGCACCACAGTGACCTAGAAAGAAAATGAAACAAACAATTTAAAGGCAGTGGCATGATTACATCATAATCCTTTATATCAGTCATCCATGCAATATATATATGTTTTTTTTAGCACAATTTATTCCAAATTACAAATATACTGAATAATGGAGATCTCTTCGAGATCGATTCAGACCTCTTCATTTCATTTAATATTGCAGTTGCTACTAGAGTTTGTGTCATGTTATTTTTCGGCTGGACATGGACTTACTGTAGGTGGGGAAAGGGAAGAGGTATGCCAGTCCTAAACCCTGTTTTTCAGCAAGTTGCTCAAACTTGGTCAACATGGGCTCGGACAGATTGTCTACAGACCTGCCTGCATACAGAGCACAAAAACAAACATTGGTTAATGTAACAAATATTTGGAACATACAGAGCCGGTCTCACTTTACCAGACTGAAATAGGATCAGAACTATGGCTTTTGGATCTGAAATAACAAACAAAGGGTGAAACGGATGAGGAACCCACCATAAAGCTTCAGAGTGATCTTGCCCCGTTTCTGGTAGTACATGATCGCATAGGAGCTGTAGTCCGTCTCCCCGATCACTATTTCAGTGTTAAGCTCAGGACGACCTCCTGGTGGAAACAACGCACACCACAGTAAGGCAAAGGGGGGCATTGCACTATTATTGATCAATCATGCTTAGTAAGGGAGGCACTGACCTTTAAGTATTAGCTTGCTTGGGATTGGTGTTAGATTGTAGACTTGTAATATCTCCCAACACTGGTGATTGCTGAGAGGAGAGGAGATTGTGTCAGGTTAGGCATTTGAAGAAGCCAGCCATTATGGATAGCTATTTATTTAAAACATTAGGAAACTGTCGTAGACTGCTATTATTTCGTCTGAAACGATATAAAGGATAAATGATCTTCCTCTTAAGCAGATTTGACTTGTTCGTAGTTTTCTAGATTGTAATATCCATTTTATATCCACAGTTTCATGATGTAACCACATATTTCATAATCTAAGCAAACGTCTCAGCCTGAGGCCTCAGCTTCATCTAGCTCTCTAATGTCACATGAGGAAAAGGACAAAAAAATGTTTTCCTCTACGTGGGCCAAAAAGGTTTTATAAAGCTCAAATCGCAATAAAAATATCATCAAAAATGTCAAAAATGTCCTACAAAAAGACACACTATGTCCTTTTCAATTGTAAATACATGCACACTCTCTTTCTGCAAACGCCAGGTCAGGATAACCTTCAAGTTTCGTAATCACGAAGGAAAGCCGACAGATTTAACTGTTCTGCCTCCTTTCCTGTTTTTGAAGATGCACAAATATAATCAAACCCATGTGGTTGAAACATTACGTAGCGAGATCTGTGTTCTAGTTGTCCCCTCTGACCGTACGCTGAGGTGCTGAAGAGTCACAGTGTGTGGATGGGGTTCCTTACTGTCGTGTCTTGGTGCTAACGGACAGTGTTTGGTCAGGGGAATGTGTGAGGGTCATGACTGTGGGCTCGACCTTGGTTCCATGATTCATCAGGTAGGAGCATTTGGAGGCGGTGTTTAGCAGGTACCATGTTCCTGCCATCTGCAACAGAGACAAATGGCAAAAATAAGCAACATTTTCAGCCTCAGACATAATATTGTGTATGTGGATTTGCCCTATTTTACCAGGAATAGATGAACCCCATTTGAATATTTAGGGTAAAAAAAAAACATCCCTACTAATGAAAGACATCCTGCCTGTTATCTGTTCTTGTGTTCAAAGTCTGTTTCACTGAAAATCCCCCTTATTGCCTAAAACACCATATTGACACAATGACACACGCCAGACCCAACACTAATCCATAAAACAAAAACTTGCATTTCTGACTTAACACATAACAGCACCACAAAAAAGCTCCAGCTAGTGTGTTTTGCATTACTGTTATTATGTAAAGTATATAATAAAAGATTGATTCTTGACATCCTTGTATCGCAGTATTGCACAAAATATTGTGATGCTATTGTGTATAGATTTCTCTCCCAACCCTAACAGCACAATGAACTGTTTGCTGTTTTGCTATCAGGCTGCAGCTCCACTCCACTGCCTACAAACTGAGCTTTCTGTATTCATCTATCAAAATCTGACATGCTCTCTTTTCAGTGCAGCTTTGGTGTCAGAATTAAACTTTGAATAGAAGCTGATGTGACCATTTATTAAACCAAATGCACTCTGGCTTGTTTCAGAGGCACCAATCACAAACGATGGATTAAAAGATGACTTTTTAAACTCCAAACATAGAAATAACACAAAAGTTAAACATGTCTACCTGTTGTATGTCTATGTTCTGTGCAGCTGGAGTCAAGTCAATAGGGTCGACCTTTGGCTTCTTGGGAGGTCGTCTCTGGGGTCGTGGTCGACTCCTAGCCCCCCCCACAGCCTCCACGGAACCCCACAGATGCACACAAAAAAACAACACCCCCACCAACATGCATTTCCATACTCCAGCCATTCTCACACGACTATTTATACACCCAAGAACCAGTCCTCTTCTCCTATAGGATCTCTCAGGTGAGTTTTCTTGTTTTCCTGTCCCCTGTGGCTGCAGTCTGGTATTCCCATGGGCTTTACTCAACCTTAAACACACAGAGAGCATGGGACCAAAAAAGCTAAAAAGAGGATGGCCTGTGGAGTTAAATATTAACTTGGTTTACTGGCAGATATGAGGCCATACTGCAGTACTGCGGGGTGTGCATGTATTCCCATTAAATACTGACTTTAAAATCTTTATAAACTCTACAGCATAATCATGGACTCAGAGAAGAAACAAAATGTGCATTTATTGACAAAATAATCATGTAAGTTTGCATGATTCCGTACAGAGATATAACAATTTAACTTTTAAATTGACTGAAAAACACAGAAAGCAGCAATGTCATAACTTCCTGTATTATGCAATCTCTACAGAAAACATCAGATCCATTCATGTCCAGTGTTTTTTGACATTTTTCAGTTAAAATTACCAATTCAACATTTGAGTGAAGACTAGAAACAGTTAATACAGTGACTTGTGGGGAATTGTGTTTTTCATTTTAATAGACTTCCCTGCAAGTATCCACACTTTAATAAAAACCAGGAGAGGCCTTAAGACACATTTTACCACAGAAAGCTTCTTGCAAACATGTTGAGGTCAAAACAATGGAATGAATGCTCGGATATTAAGGTTGGTCCTTCGATTCTGGTGAGAAAAAGGAGCATGATCATGTATTCAAGTCAAGGTATTAGTCCTGCTCATCCGTGTCAGGTTTGTTGTTTCCTCTGGGTTTAAATGTGAGGGCCACGCTGTTGATACAGAACCGCTGACCCGCCGGGTCCGGTCCATCATCAAACACATGACCCAGGTGGGAATCGCACTGCATCAGACACACACAAACACATGAAAGTCATAAACCAAACCAGAAGTACAAAAAGTATGCTTGTATTTGAGGTAAATTGTGCAGGAATTTCTGAATGCAAAATATTTATACATAGAGATACATTTTTAACTATGTTGATTTATTATAACAGGCTCATAGAGCTATAATAACTACTATACTAAGCAGCCCGAACTTTGGCTTCATAGCTAAGAAAACAAAAAAACTCACATTTTTACAAAGGACCTCTGTCCCAGCACTACCCAGGCTGTTGTCAGGGCGACGAATGATGGATGCGAGGCTTTCGTCCCGCTCCCATGTCCCATGAGCCTCTTTGAATGCTGGCCAGCCTGTCCCCGAGTCATACTTAGCCTCTGAACTATCAAGAGAGGAAGGAACTCAATGAGCGTTTGCTCAAACACTAACATTCTCGTATGGCTGTCTGAACAAAAAAAATATCATACAGTAATATAAAATAAAGAAGAATTCCTTTATTGTCAAAGTACAACAAAATAAAGTAGCAATCCTGACGGTGCATAGGCTACATGTTTATCTGAGAGTAAGAAAAATATGTATTATAAATAGAAATGATGCACTTGTGGACAACTGTTCACACTTTAAACTGTTACCTGAAAAGTGGAGCAGCACAGCAGACACAATGGTACATCCCCACTTCAGCATGGTTGAGGTAGATCCCACTAAAGGGCTGAGAACACCAACAATCACATTAGGAGCACAAGCATGTGACCATCAGTTAAGGATAATGATTTTATAAGTTCCTATTAATATTACACATAGTGTGTTTCAACCTGAGAGCTTCTAATTGATAAAACACCAGGTTTGCTGACCTGGTTGAACCTGACACAGGACAACAATGCAGTGATGAGCAAAGTCCACTTGGAACTGTGCTGATGCTTATCAGAAAATATGTATGTCAGTCTGGTAAACAGATAATGTTGGTTCGACATAATTTAGTGTGCATGTATTATGCAGTACTTACCACCTCAGTGCCTTTCTCTCTGGTGACTACATACTGTTCTGGGGTCAGTTTCTTTTGCCAGTCTGTAGACTCATTATAACGGGTGAGAGACTGCAGGCCTGCAGAGAGGGACATCCCGGTCGTTCAGGTAGCCAAAATAGGTTTTTGACAGCAATCAACAGAAGAAAGAAAAGCATGAATTATAGCAGGATTTCCTCAATCTTTCCGAGATGCAACCCACAAAATTAGACCACGAACCCTGAGCATGTTTGTTTTCAGAAGGTCATAAACTGCCCAAGGCTGGAAGAGTGAAGTTTTCTGAATAAAATACAATTTCACTCCTAAAATGAAATGAAAAGTAGTGGAATAAGCAGAAGTAAACTTCCACTCATCCCAAATGTATTTGTAACCACAGTCCCTGCAACAACCTGCAGCTGCGTACTGCAGCATGTTGCACCTGCAGGAGTTTGCAGCCCCTAAAGAACGGAGTGACGGTGAAGAAACCAAACGTACCCCCTGTACCTTGAGACGTGGATACAGGCCGGATGAATACCGGGACGTTCCTCGGTGACACCGCGGACCGGGCCGTCGCGAGGAAGAAGCGGGCGACGAGACGCGCCATGTCTGCTGCCGCCGTGTCCGCGTGAAGTCAGGTGCTGCTGATGTCACTGGGAGCCTCGTGCGCTCGCTGCGTCGGGATCGTTCACGCAGCGGCGAGTCCTCCTCTCCGTCTACTGATCCACGCTGTTAGCTGGGTGACCCGGTCAAAAAGCACACCTCCGGCTAAGTAGGTCAAAGCGGACAGAGTTCACTGGCTTTTTGTCAGGCAATGAGCAGAGTTGCATAGCAGCTTTATGGTCTGGTTGTTGAAGTGGTCATGTCACTTCTGTTTATAGCCCAATGTCACAAAACCAAAAGGTTCCTCAAGGGTCTTTGACCCACATTAACCACGTGTGTTAAACATTATCCAACAAAGCTATATGCTTATATATAATTGTGCAGTGTCATGTAAACCAAAGTGAATGGGAGCTCTTAAAAAAGCAATCAAACACATATTAGAGGAACTTTATTTGATGCTGAGTAATCCTAGCATGGACAAAAATATGTTTTCTTTTCAATGATCTTACCTCAGTTGATAAAGATAAGAGCAACTAATAACTAACTCAAACATGCGTTTTGTAGTGCAGCACCGCGGCAGTTTGACCCTACCTGCCTTGTCTGTTACAACATTGTAAATCCTCTGTGACGAAGAACCAGGTTAAACCAGTGTGTTTATTAGAGAAGAACACATACAGCATGTTTAAAGGTCTGTCATACAGCAAATACACAAACAAATCTATATCTAAACTTCAGTCTGCTCAGTATTATACAATGTGTTGGTCTGTTCTTATTTATCCAATTGGATAACTGTGTGCTGATGCCAATGCACCAACCTGGCTTCTGATATTTATATAGTCTGATATTGCACAGCAGCAGGGTTCCTAACAGCCAGCAGGCTTCCAGGCTGATGCATGAGGTCTACTATGTAGAGGCAGGTCCGGGAAGAGCGCTCGTTCCCAGGGGAGTTCCCATCGAAGAGGAGCACCTCGTTCCAAGCCTGGTTGTACTCACCCCTAACAAGCGTGCAGCTCATTCCGATGCAATCTGCCAGACACTGAAAAGGGAAAGAGAGTGGACGGGGTTGGAGAGGGAAATAATAATAATAATACTTTAAGTGGCGAGTGGGGACAACGTATAGAGAAAGGGATTTAAGCAGATTGTGCTAATGATGCCGTGTGGGAATTTTCAGTCTCAGTGTAAGATTAATACGTGTCATTTTATTAATTGGTTCACATTTCATCTGAGTTGTTAAGTGTCTGCTTCTCCAGGCGAGGCAAAGTCACAAACAAGACACTAACGTGTCTCTCAGGGCCGAACGCAACGTTTTTACCTTTAACCTAGACAATACAGACACCGTGGCAGCTTCCTCAAGATAACATAGGCTTTTATGCTTTCCCAGGATGGCAGGCTACAGGTTTGTTGTGCTGCTCAAACGTTGATTCTCACGATGATCATTGGGCATCAAAAAATATTTCTGCATACGACATCTAATACCTCCAGGGGTCTCCTTGCTTCGACTCATACATATTTCCATAACAGTGACTAGGTCCGCGTTACCTTGAAGAGAAGTGCCCTGTGGCAGTAGATCCCCTTCCTGATCAAACCGATGGGAACAACATTAGACTTGAGCTGAAACTTGAGCTCGCTGAGGTGCAGCACCCATGGGAATTCATGCAACTTGTCCATCTCCACGGCTCCGCCCATGGCTTCACTCACCAGCCTGGAATCCAAAGAGATGCACACAAACATGCATTACAATGCAGGAACCGTAAAAAGAGTTTCCAAGGTGTCTTATATTAGTTTTCATGGTTCTGGAGAACTGAAAACAATGGCTGCCAGTCCTATAATAGGAGATGACTTCCTTCCCTATTTGTAGTGACATCTCTGCATGTTGGTTATGTGCCGACTGCATTAATCTGTCACCTGGCCAAGGCAGCACACTGCTCCCGTTCATCACTCAGTGGGATGATGGATTCTTTGGCCTCTTCAACTAGAACCTGCAATAAGACGTCATCCATCATCCTCCGCGCTCTCTCTGTAGGAGGCTCAGGCTGGGGCTCATCGTTCTTTGTGTCATTCTGGTTCTTCTTCCTGAGACACAGAGACCGTACATTCAAAAGAAATCTGTGTCAATTTTACAGTGTTGAAATTAATTGAACTTAAAATATGTTCATGAAAAAACAAAGAACCTTTTCTGAAATACCAACCTGTCTGTCGGAATTTGACAGCATTTGACATACTATGTATTGGGACATGCGTAATCTTTTCCTGACACACTTAATGGTTCCCTCCTGGCTTCAAGTTACCTCCACCCACACCAGCCTTCCACCGAGCTCATCACTCTGCAGGATCAACCCGGGCCTTATCTCACTCCACGCCACATTGTTGTTGCAACCACAGTGGTAGTTTGTCATTCTTGGCCACACTGTTTTATGCATTCAGAGTCATTTGTTTTGTGCAGTTTGATTTACTTGAACTTACACTGTTTATTTGTGTCTCCAGAATCATTCATCTCCGACCCTGTCTGCCTGCCTGCCTCACCAGTTTGTTACCGTAAGCCCAGCTATGACACCGGCCTCGCTCTCTTCTCAGCTCAACCGCAATTTGCTCCATACTCTGAGTGTTTGGGTCCACCCATTATTGATCATAACACTTACCACTATACTATTTACAAAAATGAGCGAGGCAGTGCCACATATGATAATGCCGTAAGTATCCTGAACCAGCACAGACACAGACACTCTGTGTATGTTCTGTGGCCTACTTTGCTGCTGGTGTCTGTTCCTGATGGGTTGATCTGCCTCCCTTCTGGCACATGCTCTATTTCTCTGCCACAGACGGCCAAGGATAAAATGGTTTATGTAACTGAACACAGCACTGTCACTGTCACTGTTTTTCACTGTTCTTTTTGTATATTTTCAGTTGTTACCATGTGTGTATGATATTTGTTCTTGTCACATCGCCTGTAACCGCAAACCCTGAATAGGATAAGCGATTATTGTAACAATCGATGGATGGATTGCAAAACTTCTGCTGCTTCAACATCATGTCTTACCAGCCGACCACATTCTCATGCACATGCAGACGAACCTGTTCAAAGTAATGTAACAATAGTTATACAATGCACTGTGCTTGCAAAATTAGACCACAGACCTTAAACATGTTTGTTTTCACATGACTTGGAAAGTCATTAACTGCTCAAGGCTGGAAGGGAGAAGTTTCTGAATAAAGTAGTAAAACAATTTCACTCCTAAAATAAAATGTATTAACCACAGTCCTTTTTGCACAAGCAACGACCTGCAGCTGCGTGTTTCTATTCTAGTGTGTGTGTGTGTGTGTGTGTGTGTGTGTGTGTGTGTGTGTGTGTGTGTGTGTGTGTGTGTGTGTTGAATGGGGGGACATGGTGGAAATGGGGTGGACCAGAGGTACCCGTAGGGGGAACTGCTCTCTTTGGCCATGTTAATTCATCAAAATGCTGGAAGCTTGCGGGAGCATTAGTGTACGTGTGTGTGTGTGTGTGTGTGTGTGTGTGTGTGTGTGTGTGTGTGTGTGTGTGTGTGTGTGTGTGTGTGTGTGTGTGTGTGTGTGTGTGTGTGTTTCCATTACGTGCAGCCGTCTTCATGGCTGTCCATGCATGTGCAGTGGTTGTGTGTGTAAATCCATTAGTCTAAACACAAAAGCTCTTTTACCGCGAGTGTGTTGCCATCTCAAGAAATGGGATCGTATACCCTGAGAGGCCACAGCAACAAAGCACTGGATCAGAGCAGACAAGGGGAGGGTGATAGTCATCTAACAGCCACAATAAATTTGCCCCGGCAAACTACATGGTGTGTCTGGTAGTGTAGGAAACTTCAGCCAATGCTCTGCCACCATCTGTGTGGTTGGTTTCCCACTCTGAAGTACTGGTTGTGTAAGAGGCTCAGTTAGCTGTCATAGTTTGGAGATTTGCTGGATGTGTTTTTAAAAAAAACACTTTTGTGTTTCAGTTTTTACTGGGTTGGAATCAGTTGTCCTTTGACTTACTTCAGAAACAAACAAGAAAACATACTCTGTTGCTGAGTTGAAAACAATGATGGGTCGGTGCTGGTCGATGGGTTTTTCGGACAGTTCCTCTAAAGTCAGGATCCTCTGACCTGCACAAGCCTAGAGAGAGAAGGAGAGAGAAGTGATGGGAATGCGCAAGAAATGTCACACTATCCTTTGCTACAGTGTTTTCTTTGCTACGAAAGACAGTTAAGATGGAGAAAACTGTTCTTCTCTTGGTGAATAAGGTCAGATCAATAAGCTCAAGTTCTAAAATAACAAATGCTGAGTTATTTAGGTCATAATCCTTTAAGTGACTTGTTTCACATCCATTTCAATAGTAAACTTATATCCACACACCTTCCCGGCGTCATAGAAGCAGTCACTAGTAACGTCAGTGGAGGCCAAATGGCCGGTCAGGCTGTATTTGACAGACAAGTTGGTGTTAAGCAGGCTGACCATGGCCACTCGGCTGAAACTGCTCCTTCGGTTCACTGATTGGTTGATTTCCTGTAGCATTTCCAGGGCTCTGAGACACACAGATACAGAAATTAAGACATAGATGATAAATATAAAAATACATAGCAAGCAAACACAATATCCTTGAAAAAAAAGACAGTTTCTCCTTGAGCCACATGTAATACTGTCCTATACTGACATCTAGTGGCTATTTAAGAGATTACTCTAAATTGTCTTCAACATCGGTGCGCTAACATGATTCATCAGTTCATGTTTGATGTAATTGTTATTTGCCATCTCCGTGTCTTACCCAAATTTGCACATCTCCACAGCGGCTGGTATATCACTGGCACAGACATCGATTGCCCAGCATGCATTGTGCAACACCTCCTTGTGATGGGAGCGCAGCAAATTGACCAGTGGGTGAAGGCCTCCAGCACTTTGTAGCTATGTACAGAGTGAATTTCAGGTAGTTTGGGAGAAAGCATATAAAATATCATTGGAAAATGTATCATTTACTATTGTTTGTAATGAACATTGTGTTTTAGCTTGATACATTTTGCTGTGGGTTAAGAATAAACAGTCAAAAGTAAAGAAAAAAACAATATTTTTTATGCAAAATGCTGCTCAGATTTTCATAATGTTTGTATCATTCAAAAACAAGGGATCAAGGCAGAATACTTAACTGTCATTGGACACACACACACAAACCAACCTCTGCTCGAGCTTCTGTATTACTGGCCAGCAGTGCCAGGCACAGTGTGGCGTTGACCAAGACGGCCGTATCTGTGGACTTCAAGGGCTCCACCAGAGCCTGTATGGCTCCATGTGACAAGATACTGCAGCGGATGACTTCCTGTCCTGCCATGTTGGCAAGTGTGGCAGCAGAATTGGCCACCGTCCTGGGACAGCTTCCATACAGCTGCTGGACAAGGATCTCATGGCCTCCTGCCTCATACACGGCACTGCAATTACCACAGAAATGGGTGGGGGGTTTACTGCAGACCTCCTGAGATGTCTAAAAATGCCGTCTCACAAGATATCAACGATACAAAATGCATGTGTGATACATGTGATTTGTATAAATAAGTAGAGTGAAAGGGAAAACCAACATTAAGAATAAGGATAGCGAGGGAATGATCTATGGGAGGTGGAGTTAAATGTCGCCAAAACTGAAGGAGACAGTAAGTTTAATAATATTGAATTGCGATGTCAGACAGTGAGAGGCTATGGGAATAAGGAAGATTTGTGGAAGGGTGGAAGATAAAATGGATAATGACAGAGAAGAGAGGGAAAGCATTAAATAGGCACACTTCAAACTTCTGCAAACTCATCACTTAATGTTTGAAATTTGGCAATATTTCACACGTCATTAATACACAGTCAATAGACTAAATTTGAGTAGCTTAATGGAAGGATTTCATGAAGATGATCTCATTGATTGTCCAGTACTCACAGTGCGTTGAGCTGGTTGCTCTGTGTGAGGTGAGAGAGGGCCTGGGTCGCCGCCTCCCTCAGCATCAAACTCTCACTGTTCAGCAGCCGTACGACAGCAGGGACGCCACCTGAATTACACATGAATCCGACTCATTCACACTTCACCGCGGCGACAACGTTGGCGTTGAGGTAGTTGTGTGAATGTGCGCGTGTGTACCCAGGTCTCTGAAGCTGTCTTTACTGGCGAGGTGGAAGCTCATGTCATACACAGCCTGGCAGGTGGCTGTTGTCACAGTGATGTCCGCCGCAGACAGAAGCTCTACCAGAACCCTCTCCACATTCTGCTCATGGAGCAGTTTGCGATTCTCAGCTACACAGATGTGCGCGATGAAACAAACACAGAAAACACAGATAAAGTGTAATGTATATATATGTATATATATACCCCTATGACTTCCCAACCTATGATCTCTTGTCTCCTTCTGTGCTTACAGCTCTGAGCAACTCTGGCGATGCATTTCACAGCGTTGGACTGGATTTCCGGCGTCTTTGGGGTGAGAACAAACTCCATCAGCCTCGTCAGTCCTCCGCCCTTGTGGATCAGCTGTAAACTCTCACTGTCACTCAGACAGTTAGCAACTACCCGTAAGGCCGCAGCATGAAGGTCACTGTAGTCCTGTTGGAATGAAAAGGGATAGATAGGGAGTTGAGAGCAAGTGTTGAATCCAAGGGAAATATTTGCAGCTAATGGCGTAAAAAACAACAACATATAGTGTCAGTTATTACTCTGTCTCATATCCATATCAACACACACACACACACCGTGTTCCTGAGGACATCCATGAGCTTCTCAAATCCTTGCTCTTCCCTGAAGGTTTTGCACGTGTCTTTATCAGTAGTGAAGTTCTGCAGTGTCTTTAAAGCCAAATCCTGAATGACAGGGAAGTCCGACTGCAACAGTTCAAGAAATACAGGGATCCCTCCCAACTCGTGCACCGCCACACGACTTTGGTGTTCCTGCATACATACAACACAACACGGGAGGACAAAAAGAATGTTAACCCATCCCCAGACTATATTTTCCAAAACACACAGTAATGATTTTAGTAGGCTGATGACTTTGAGTCACCTGAACCATGTTATGGATGGTCTCTAGCGAGTTCTTCTTGACATCAGGGTCTGGACTAGACAGGAGCTGGATTAGAGGTGGCAGGCCCTTGTTGTCAAAGATCCGGACTTTACAGACGAAGTCCGCCGACAGAGAGGCCAGGCACAGTGTTGCAAACTCGTGGACAACTGTATCTTCTTGAATAGGAGAGATTATCACATTGTTTGTGTCGTTCATTATATCTGTTTCTGAGTCATGTTGTGATCAAAATGACTCACCTTCATGTGACAGTTTGTCTACGATTGATGGAATGACCTCTATTTGTTTCAGAGCACTCTTTACATCACCTATCAATTGAAACATGAAACAAAGTTAATGACTGAGTGGCAATTATTTAATGAGCAAACCAATTAGTCACTCAGTCTGTAAATCAACAAAGCGGTCAATTCTACAGTCTCTAAACAGTTAATCGCCTGACAAGCACATTGATTATCAGGAGACGAGTGGTCTGTAAGTTAACCAGACAGTCAAATCAGTTGTAGGCAACCGTCAGACGCCACAAGGCTCAAAATACTGCATTGATTGTGTATGTTGTATGAGAGACCGTTGGTGGCCATGATGCCCAAGGCCATGATGGCGTTGCGTCTGACCAGCTTGTTGCTGTGAGTGATGAGCTGACAGAGAGGCTCCAATGCCCCGAGTCCCAGCAGAGAAACCTTGTTCTCATCTCCTAACAACAGGGGGAGACAGTGAACAAGGAAATGAAGCGTGGTGCCAGGCAGATGAGTGCCTGTGTGAACATTCATTAAGTGTCAGTGAAGTGGTGACGCTAAACACTGCACTGTGATTGAATATAAAAGACATTGACGGATTACAAACTGAAACAGACATGGTTTCAACACAGTAATTAACATATAACATTATTACATGTTGATCATTTTATACCAACTCTTGAAAAGTATACACATGGTGAGAATGGAACATAACTAGATGACAGTTTATCTCAGGAAATAAGATGTACATGTTGTGCTTTTTTAGCTGCAGGGTTGTCAACAACAACAACAAACTGTACCTTTCTCTGCAAATATGTGGATTGCCTCACTGGCTTTGACTAGGATGTCCTCCTCAGGGGAGCTCAGCAGCAGCACTGCAGTTGCTGGAGATTTGCCTTCAACAGGCAGTGGCCCAAACTATGATAGTAAGGACAGAGGGAGGGTATGTTTTTAGGATATGGGCATCCTTCTCAACAGAGACACTCTCAGAAACGTGAAGATGAGAAGGCTTTCATATAATCTCTGACCGTTTCCTGTCGTGGAGTTTCCCTCTCTGGCTTCACTTTCTTTCCCATCCTGTGACCCAGAGAGTTCAACAATATGTGTCACGGATGGATCTCAGATAGTCGTCCAATAGGTGCTCAGTGCAATCAACCCCACGAACTAGCTATGCTAGCTCAACTACAAAGCTAACATGACTGTTTAGCTCGGTAGCGTTAGCTCCGCCACGAATTACGCATAGAAACCGGACAAACTTCTAAAATATCCACTATGACTTACCTATTTTTCTTTCCAAACTAAAGGACAAGTTCAACATTCGCGATTAACACGACAGCCGGCCAGATGAACCAGTCTGTAAGTTTAGTGTTGTGGAGAAGGAGGTTGACACCGCGTTGCTGGGCAACGCGTGCCACATTGGGCTAAATATAAGGGTTGGACCATTGCTTCTTTGAACCTGTTAGCTATGGCTATGATTAGTGTCACATTACCAAACCAGCTTAATAATACACCAGACGTTACTAGCTTGGATTTGTGGATTGGATCATGTTTGCTGATGTCCGATCAGTGCTGCCTTTTGGAAAGACACATTTTATCCAAGGATTTGTATTAAATCGCGTGCGCACCACAGTAGCCTATACGGTAAAATGTTGAATGAGACAAAATATTGATTAAAGACACGAGAAGACAAGAATGTGCAATTTAAAGACGAAAATATGGCATCACTTCTCTCCCTGCGTTTGTGTACCGATCGATTAATAATCATATTCACTCACATTTGCATAACAAATTAAATGGGCAAACGTCTACAAATCAAAAAGGGAAATTGTCGGCCATCGTGTGTGTGAGTTAGTGTGGTGCGTGGTCCGTCCTGTGCAGATGATCTGAATATTGAGGTAAACGTGCTGCTGTGAAGAATGAGTCATAAAACAAATGAGCTCTATACAGCATCAGCGCACTGAGGCCTCCTGCTCGGAGAGGCACTGACACAGCAACGTGCCAGTTGCAACAGCACAGCATGCACCAGAAAACCAAATGACCTCCACAGACACGATCACCCTTCTGCCTGCTCTGAAATCAGCCTCAGATTAATCTAAACGTAAGCAGGATGGGGGATGGTTGGGATGATGTACAGGTTTTTGTTCCCCCCCCCATGGCAATGCATCATTATTACACGAGCTGCAAACACGCGCGCCCACGCACGCACGCACGCACGCTCACATTCATATTATAGCCAGCTGAATATGGAAATACCCGTCCAGTGAATACCACGTGTTCACACTCAATGGAGATTTTTTGGGGGGATTCTGTCGTGATTCGATTGTCAGTTTGAAATCGAAATGCAAATTTGGGCTGATACTTAAAAAAAAAGACTGCTGTGTGAAAAGGCAAAGAAAAAGTAGCATAGGCCCAGTGGAGGGAGGGGGAGAGGGGGATTGCAACGAATCAGCGCAGCAGACGCTGCAAAGCGCAGGCTGTCACCTCCCCTCCGTTGAGCTGTCAGTTGACAGCAGCACACATGAACCTCGGCGCTGCAGAAGCAGTTGACCACCCGTTGACTTTACGTCTGCAATAACCGCTCCTCGGCGTCTTAGTTCAAACAGCCCGAGAACATGACAGGACACACCTCTGTCATCTCTACGGACTGACCGCAAGCGCGTGAGAGGACTGAGCCGCTTGCTTGTTGTGAGCTGCTAATCTAGTGTTAGCTAGAGGGCTAATGCTAGCTAGCCGTTGAACGGGGTCCGGTTCTGCTTTGTGCCGTCAGTTGGCAACGTTACATAGGTGACTCGCCAGCGAAGGTCGGAGGGACTAGCGTTGGTAAATAGTCAAGAGCGTTTAGCTAGTCAGTCAGCATATTGAATGTGTCATTTAAATCATTTGTTTTAAGGCGGCGTTGTAATTTTGTGTTTTATTTGTCACGGAGCTACGCAATTTCTCCTCAGTTTTATACGTGTATTAATTTTACAGAATGTATTGATGTTCGCTAGCTAGCTAGCTATTCGGCTATGCTAACGCCAGCTCAGTGAGAGCTCACATCGCAGGGGTGCGGAGACGAGTCGAGGAAGGAAGAGAGTTTGACTTATGATGTGGGCTGAGGGAAGCGGCGGAGTGTTAGGCGAAGGTGAGCGACAGTATTAGCTACACGTCCTATTTTCTCATATTGTTCCTAGTCGAGGTCGGGCCATCGAGTTAGCCAAGCCGTTTGGGACGTCGGATGAAGGAAAGGGGAATCGGGGCACTTTGGTTTGCGAGCGGGCTAAATGAATAGTGGTGGTATTACTGAGTCGTGAGCTAGTGGCCACTGTGCCAGCTTCCAGGGACACTGTCAAGATTATCGCACTGACTGCAGTAACCGACCAGTGTGTTTAAAGATGGCTTCGGCGAGCAGCATTGCCGCAGCTATTGCGAGCAAAACGAAGACCAAGAAAAAACACTTCGTGGCTCAGAAAGTGAAGCTCTTCCGTGCCAGCGACCCTCTGCTCAGCGTGCTTATGTGGGGAGTCAACCATTCGGTGAGTCAGACCAGCTAACGTCCCTATATGATCCACAGTCATTTCTCCTTCGACCTTTCTTTCATACGCCACATTAAGCCTTACTATTCAACTATGAATCTTTGTGTTGTTGCAAAATGATTGACACATACGAGGTGACAGCTGTCCAGCGGTTTGCTGACAGTCAATGTAAATGTGGTTTGCTTCAAGTGTGCTGACTTCGTCCAGGAAATCATCCCTTGTGTTTGCCTTATTAAGCTTTGCACGCTTAGTATTCGCATATTAGTTTTGCATGGTATACAATGCATGTGTGTGTGTTTGAGCAGCAACGTCTTCTTTGGCTTCCTGTTGTGCACATGTAGGATAAGCTGCTTGGGGGTCTGTGTCATGAAAGAGCAGATCTTCCCATGCAAGACAGCTTATCTCTGCTCTCGTTCTCTTCCTTTGCTGAATATTTGTACTGGGCCCAATACTCATGCTGGAGAACTTGGCAAGCAGAGGACATACAAATATTTCTGGAACCAAATCCCAAAGTATTACACCTTTTTACCAGTGTTCTGCAAACATTATTATATCCTCATCATCAATATATTTCTTACTACATCCACAACAGATGTCAGTTGCACAATAATATACATTTTTTTAATTAAGTTAATGGTTCAGAGGAATAGTATTTGGACATCTGTCTACAAGAGCTTAATTAAAGGTAAATACAGGGGATTGACATTGCATAAATGCTTTGAGAAGTGGAACATAATGGCCACTGTAAACATCATTACAAAAGGGGGTTATGTCTAGATTGCATGCCAGTTTGTGCTATTTTAGCGTCTTATATACTGTGTACTTGTTTGACATATTCTTCTTGAATTGCACATTTTTTGACATTTTGTTTCTGTGGGTTTGGGTTGCTGCCGTTTGACATGATGTCAGAGACCGTTCCCTTTGTCATATTAAATTATATTGTGGTTTGTGGCAAATGCACAAGCGATTTGTGAACAGATATGGCCTCTCTGTTTGTTGTTTCATGTTGCCATGAAAACTCATGCTGATGCAATATACTCACCTAATTTTAAAATTTGAATAGTGTCGGGATTATTCATTTTCTAATTACATTTCTGTGTTTGGTTGAGGAATCCTTGGGTGTTTCACGTGCATCAGTGTTAGATGCACAATACTGAGGGCAGACTGATTATCAAGTCCATAGTAAAAATGTTATTTTTGTTCATTTAAACAACACAAGCTGTATCTAAGCTGTAGTTTGTAGATTGACCACAGTCGCCTGGCTATGGTGTTTATTGAGATGGTGCAAACTAGCAACACAGAAGGTTTACCTCAATGCAGCTATGCAGTATGCTACTCACACATTAATCTATTACTTTTTGAATGTCACTTGAAATACCTGAGAAAGATAATAATTGGCCTTGGTTACATTTGTCTTTTCAGTGCAAATCAGGCTTGAAACTTCAATGCAACCTGATTGGATTTAAAACGAGATTTCATTCATTCGGTTATTTTTGCTTTTTACTCTTTCTCATACTTTCCAAACCTAACTGTGAGTCAGAGTCAATGCAGGTCAGGCCACTTGGCAATTTAATGAGTTAAAGGTTCTTCAAATATTTATCAGCTATTTTTCATTCACTCTTCACATTGGCATCAATTTGGTCCACCACACAGCATTTATTTAAAAAGAAAACATCACTTTTAAAGCTGAGGTCTAACCAGTTGTTGACAACAATTTAGCATTTAAAAGGCTATTTTTTAAAATGGAGTCTGGTGCGGTGCTCACTCCACATAAAACGCACCGGGGTTACATTACGTCACTACCAGCAAACTCCACAGAGAACAATGAGGGTGAAACGTAACGGATCTGTTTTTAAATTAATATTCTCCATGTATAGTTCTGCTAAAAACACAAAAAGACCCAACCCATTGGCATAATCGTGTGTCGTTTAGGACCGAGCCTGTTTGTAATCGGTACCGACAACATTATTTATTTTTCACCTGTTTGTCTTCTGCTCTGCATGTGTGGAAAGGCTGAAACATGATAGCAGAGAATATTAATGATTGTGTGTTATTTTGGCAGCGTTCACAAATTCAGGGGATACATTGCCCATACTGATTGCATGTTGAAAGATTTCTAATGGTTTTTGCAGGTTAAGGCAGGTCTGTTTTTTCCCGCTTCCAAGGCAATGGTGGAGATATCGTAAAGCAGTGAAATTTGGCACCATTTTCCTCAAAGTTTGTCGATATCGGGTAGGGCCGTCAAAATTTGTCGGGCTAGGTTTCCAATACCCAGCCCTGCCATTAATGCATGCTGGCATGATCAGATGACCAAAGTCACATTGAAAAGAGAAGTATAACTATATTGATGCATTGCCAGATACAAGGTCAGCTATAACAGCTAGACTGGCATCCAAGAAAGCACAAAAAAACAGACTGATAATGTTGTAAAACGTTAAAATCTTAATTGAAAGTTAAGTGGATTGGCATCGTTAAGATCATCTATCTATGTGTTTAACAGTAAGTAATCCAGGCTCATATCATAAACGTCCTCTGGTTATTATTCAGGTGTTTGTGGACTAATGGGCCACTGACTCAACCATTAAAACATACACAAGTTTGGAGAATGTACATGTTCAAACTGTTCTCTTGGATTGCATAACACAACAGGATTGCCTCCAGCACATTTCCTTCTTATGCCTTAACCAACCCCCCCTGCTGTTTTTCTCACCACTTGATAAGGCACCATGTTTCTCATACCATTGGCAACATAAAAATGACATTCCATGCCAGGTCAACAGATTGAGCCACTGAGTTACTTCCAGGGAGTGTGAAAGCTGCAGTTTGGGAAGTGTTCATGTGTGTTACAGCATGCAGTTTGCAAAAGTGAACCTGTAAATAACAGGACACCGCAAAGGAATGGATAAAAGGGGAGGCCTGAGAATGCAACCAGAGAGTAGAGACAACATGCAAACACATGAATGGGTTCTGGAAAATGTAACCCCCACCCCTCGTATCCACTGTGGCATGTCAGTCAAAAGCATCCACTTTCAGTGCCTCCTGCAAATAAGACTTCTTCAGTGTAGTTATTATGGGAGGACAATGGTACAACACCTAAACCTACTAAGAAGGGAGACTGGTCATGTTCTTACTTCAGACAACACGGAAGATCTGTGGATAATGCTGCCCCTTTATTGGTCTAATGAAGCAAATATGTTTTGAAGAATGTCTCAAATGCCGAGATGCATAAAAATATGTCTATATGGCAAAAGGTGTGAGACAGCTTGCTGAAAATAACCTTTGTTGACAGGTAGCCAATTTCTACTTTAATCCTAATACTTTAGGTTAGGTTACACAGTTCATTGTTTTACAGAAATAGATTGAGACCAAAGCTGAAAATATTTTTCAGTTGTAACCACTGAAGCTTAGTCAGTGCAAAAGCTTAAACAAACCAGTCTACAAAATCAATCTCAAACTCCTTACAACAGCATCTCCTGGTCTGCATGATATTACAAATATAGTATGTCTTGTCTCTCTAGGATCAATTTGTTGCTGCACTGAATTTACAACTTGTGATTACAACTCAAATTCTTTTCTGTAAATTATTGTCTTTCCATTTTTATTGAAACTTTTATTGACACTATTTTGTTTGGGCCTGAAATTGAAATTGTTCCAATGGTCCCTTCCCCAGACACTGTGGGTTGTGATCGTTGGGAGGCGGTGATCAGTGCTCACTGCCTAATGAGCATAGTGTAGAGTGGCGGCCATGAGCCAGCCAGTGGGACACAACAGAGACTCACATGTGCTAAAATGGACATATGGCCGGACTATATTAACAACAAAAGCAAAGAGAAGTTCGGATTACACCACGAAGAGAAGTGGTTTCCTTCTCTGTTCGGTTAACCATTACTACACTATATCTTTACATTGCAAATAGTAGTTGGCCGCTATATTAATGCTCTCAATTTCAAATTTAGCACCTTTTAATGGTAAAACATCTGCAGTGGTTGAATGTTGCAAATCCACTACAGGGGTACTTTAACAGGCTAAACTTCTTACCCTTGTTAGTAGTATAAAGTTGTTGGACCAGACATTTGGAGACCATTGCAGGATTTTTGGCAATGGATTTAGGCCCTACTGTGTAGTTGAAAATACTGCTTTTCAGTATGACAGGCTAATTCTAAAAATGTTTCAATGTGTCAATCATATTGTGGCAGGAGTTTTGTTTTGGCAGTGGAAAATTGATCATAATCTATTTTACAGACTCATGTTCACGTAATTTTTATCAGTAATGTTGTCCTGGCTTGTCAGTTTTTTTGTAAGTCCCTGGTGAGTCTGAGTGCACAGCAGAATGTTTTACGCTGTTGATTTAGTATAAATCTCTCACTGGCTGGAAAGCTGTATTGTCTTGTCATAGTTACATGACTGTGTAACCATAGTTTTGAGCCCAGCAGCTATTAATCTGCTGTTGCATGTCACTTGCTTTTGTCTTTTTAAATGAACGAAGATGATTGTTTTTTCGTTGATGTTTTGACATGTTTTTTTTATTATCAAAGGAGACTGTTAAAGTGTTTAACACATTTTCAATAAAAACGTTAGCTTTTTGATTTGTATAGTTAGTAAAGTGTGAATCTTTCCCTTTACGTGATACAAATAGCAAATCAAAAAGAACTATGTTCTGTTTTGAATTCCCCCAAAGTACTTTGGATAGTAAGCAAATTGTATTCAAGTCTAAATTTAAGTCTTTCTTTTCTTTGGGCTTCCTTGGGTTTTTACTTTTAGTTTTTCTTTGTGTCACTCCTTACTTTCTGTACCTCTTTTAAACTCTCCCCACCCTGCAGGTTTATTCTCTGTATTCCCCGTCTTGTGTCGGTCTGTCCATCTGGCTCACTTTCATTCCCTGTCCCCCTCTCTCTCTCTCTCTCCCCTTTCTTTGCTGTGTCTGACTCAGAGTAGCGGTGTCTAGTTCTGTGGATTGCATAAGAGGGGAATTCTATAAATATCTGTAAGAGTGACCTACAGCTAATATGTGTGATGATTATGGTGAGGAAAACAAAAAAGCTGGAGTCTCACATCCTGACGCCCTGAGGCAATGACAGACAGATAGAGGAACTCATGGAAGCGTCTTGTGGTTTCGTTCCAGTGCGTCTCCAAAAACCTTGAGACAAGAATTTGACTTTTTTGTTCACTCCTGCATACATGCGTGCGTGTTTGCGCGTGTGTGTGCCTGTTTTCACCACAGTCACTGTGCCATGGGCCCAGGACAGACTTCTTGTCCAAATGCGATGAGACATGTTGCTGAGTGAGCTTCGTTCACTCAAAAGGACAGGCCATATACCATAAGCCTGTTTGTTGCTCAGTCAGTCTAAACCACTATATCCTTTAATATTTGGACTTGCACAGCACTGACATACCAGACTTGCTGACCTGTCTGCATGATCCTTGATGACAACTATAATTTCTATGTTAACTGTTTCCACCCCAGTCATTTGTGTGTTTCAACATCGATAGGAGGAGCATGTCTGTTGTAAGTACTTAGCCCCGAAGAAGATGCTGATAGTATTTGTCTGTATTATACACTGACATGGTCTACTCTAGTCTAAGACTTGGAAACTTCAGAAATTGAGTGTGTGTGATTGAGTGACACTGACTAGACTTGAATGAGCCGTTTGTGTCCGGTGTGAATGCAGACCTCTCACAATACCAGGGATGACTGACATAAGCTTTTAATTGCACAGCAGATGTCTTACTCGGGTGGTTGGTTGCAAAGGTCCAAGGCCCTGTTTCTCTCTGTGTTTCTGTCTCTCCGACTAGAGTGTGCGGGCACACACCATACAGATGCAGCAGTCCTTTTACCGTACCACTGCTCCACTTTCATCCTCAATGCGTCCTCATTACGGCTGACCTCTCTATGCTGCGGTTGTGAGCACAGGAAGGAATGGGAGTAAGGGTTACCCCTGACACTGAAGTTGTCCAAGTTAATCTACAGAATTAGGTCACAGACAGGTTCTCATGGTCACATTTTTAGTTAAATTGTGAGGGACTAATCATTTTCAGGTGGAGCAGAATATGTTCTCTTTAGATACCAGTTATAAGATTTCAGATGTATTGATAATTAAAGAACAAATTAAAGAACAAATGTGGTATTTACAGGCGAGTCAATGAATTTGCGATACACACACCCAGATTGTTGTCCACCTAAAAGGGCTTGATTTCGATCTCAGGATAAGATGTATTCTTCTTGATGTGGATATTGTAAAAATTGCTGCTTGGTTCTGGGATTAGTAACGGGTCACGTTATGATGTAATAGCCTTGTTAAGTGCTTAGTGAAATGTCACATCCACACTGGACACAAAACAATCTACTAAAGCTAGCCTATATGTGACCTTTGATGCTTGCTATCTGGCTGTTAAAGGGCAAATCTCCATTTAGCTGGGTGTATCCATGTTGCATATGATTATCTTTATGGATTATGAATATCGTCTGTCATGTTGTGGTCAGCGAGTATACCAGTTCATAAATTGGCAAGGCTGGTGCGTGCGTGCGTGCGTGCGTGTGTGTGTCTGCTGTGCTGCACTGATTGGAGCACAGCTTTTACCAGATTGAAAAATCCCATTCCCTCCTAGTATATTTACATGTCTACATATTGGTTAATTGCATCATCTGTCAGTCTTGATTACCCTGTAATTAGAGCCACTTAGGCTGTAATGTCTCGTAAATTGGTCTAGAGGAAGTGCACGCTAACGCTCCATGCTTTCAAGGCACGGTTTCTTCCGAGCACATGTCCCATTTTACCAACATAATTGACAGCTTGACAGTAGAAAATTTAACAGATCGTATGGCTAACAATTGGGTGACAGAGTCTTCAGATACGGAAGAACATTGACCCAAATTGGCGACAAAAATGTATCTTTGACGTTTACTAACAAAGGAGGAACTTGACAGAATTTCCACATCACTTTTATGACTTTCTACACTAGTGAAACAGTCAGCTGTAGCTTGTAAGTCAGTTACTGAGTTGTCAGAACTTAGATGAGATGAAAAAGATGAACGGTTTCAGTTATAACTTTCCTGTTCATTGTAAAATGCCTCCCTCTATCCTGGTGACACACCTGATGGTTCGTCTTCATCCCTTTGGGAGAGGTTTCTCGCTATACTTTCATTACCCTTCTGTATCTTGCATCTAAGAATTGGCCCAATCCTTTGTATTATAAAATGTTTCAAGTAAAAGGTGTTACAATCTCGCCACTGTCAACACTCTCACTGGGCTGTCATCTGCTAAGCATGATCTGTTATTGTTCAGGGAGATAAGGCTATGCCATGCTGCTGACAGCACATTCTCTACACCAACTTCCTGTCCAATGGAGCAACAGCACACGCTTAGTTCACTCTGGGCCGGAAAACCAGTCTTCATCACCATGGAGACAAACAGGAAGTGGTGGTGTGAAAATTGTCTGCAAGTTTGCTAGCTACAGGAAGATACTCAGATATGCTGGAGGCATTTTGACGAGAGCGTAGCAGATGAAACAGGAGTATTTAATGTTAGGCACTCCATGAAACCGTCAGGTCGACTGGATTAGTCATGCATGAAGGCATGCCACTATGATAAAAAACAAACATTGCTGTACCTATCCAACTAAAAATGGTAGATTCTCATGCTCCTTCTAAGGTTTTGTTTTTGTTTGTTTTTTTAGCATGAATTTAATTTCAGGAAGAGGAAGATTTGCTTCTAAAACAGTATCAGTGGAGGCATCGGTACAAATGGCAGGGAGTTTGGGGATATGCCACAGTGATGCACATGGTCTTCTGGGAATTTAATTTTTTATCTGATATATTTTACACCATTTTTGTGAACACTAGTGTCTCTGCTTACGTGCATGTGTGCTTGGTAAGATCGGGCATTGTCTCTGCCTTTGTGTGAAACCCATCTTTGTTGATTAGGCGACATCTCCCCACTGAGTACCCAGAATGCATCTGTGCTATAGCATCACTGTGACATTGGTGCCTGTCATGCCAGGGCACTGAAACATTTTCAGATGTGGCATCTGTGGAATTCTGCTTCTGTTTGCTGTTTCTCTTTTTGCCCATGTTTTCCTCTCTTTTTCAGATACGCTTTTCATTTGCTTAAACGCTTTCAATAATTCTAGAGTATATTTAAAGTGTAGGCTCAGGGATATTTAGTTTGAGTTGTAACTCTCACCTTTTGTAAGAACACATCAATGGGCTCTATTCAAAGTAACGGTCTGTTCTCAAAATGCTTCTGTGCTCAATTTGTTGTTGTTTTTTGTTAGCTGACCTGGTTTAAGACAAAGTTGGAATAGTGTACAAATGCAGACCAAGTTTGTTTTATCCATGTTGCTAATTTCATAATTATTTATTTTATTTATATTCATTTAATTATAGCAATTATACATATATTCTGCCATATTTGCACTGCCATTTCCAATGCCAACAACATCAAATAAATTAGTGTGGAGTGGGACGGCAGAAATGGATAGATTATACACTTCTCTGGGAGAGAATTCACACCAGAAGTAAGGATGTCAATAATTAACCGTGAACAGCAAATACAAACAAGTATTTTGATCAGTTAATAGAAATAAACAAGTAATTTTAAATTTAAAGAAATAATAATGAAAAGCTGGTCCACCTAAAATGATTTCATTTTACATTTATTTAAATTACATTGCAAAATGATGCATTTAGCCTGTGTGTGCATCAGTTATCTTTGCAACTGGGCGGTTTGTAAAGCACTTCAAGCACCCTTGCAGGCAAGGTACTTATCTTTTCAGTAAACTGTTAATGAGTGGTTAATGAGCACTGGTTATCAGTCAGGAAAAAAACATTTAAATTAGCTTCCCTTATCAGTCTATCAATAAAGTATAAATATTTATAAAGCTTAAAGTGCATTTGTGACTGTACTGTAAAGGAACACACAAGTGGAATGTTATTGCCAATCACATTTTTTGTTTATTCAGTGCACCTACATTACAAGTGTGTGTTGAGGAATTACAGGTTATTAATAGAATCAAGAAACCTGCCAGCACTCCTGCCTGCAGCCAACAATGAAAACACAGCGTACACACACACACACACACACACACACACACACACACACCATCATCATCGTCATCAGATTGTATCAAGCAGTGACTGAGTCATAACAAATGTCAGGTTTATGTATTGCAGCAATGTGCTGCATGACCACCTCCAAATGGAAATCCCTGCAATGTGCCATGTGTCAGAAGCACTGCTTTTATAAAGTGTGCAAGGTTTATTGAAGGGTTTTGTAATTTTTTGTAAAATGTGCTACGAATTATAAATATGTTAGTCATATAAGCAAGGGTTAACAAACAAACTCATCTGATAGTCCACACAAGACTGAAATATCTCCTATGATATTCAAAAAAACATAACCCCTTAAGTAACTTTAAGTGGTTCTAACACTGCTTAAATTGTTTGTGACACTTTATCTCGGAAGATGCATTGGAAAAATGACTGTTCCATTCCAACGAATGAGTGCATGCACATAAAGAGAGAAGCACACATAGAAAGAGAAATGATTATCTTCTCTTGAATCATGAACACTGATACTGAAACTAGAAGAATTAGAAAATAGCAGCGCATTGAAGACTGAATATTATGATTATCTTTGTTGTTTTCATTCATACATCTGCTGCCTTTTCTCTATCTCTCCCTGCTGACACAATCTCGGAACTCACCAACTATTATGACGATGAGTTGCCATTTTATTAAATTAAAATGAGCTTGTAAACTGGCTTCTTGTAAATCAGTCTGTTCGTTAACGTTGTCCCTCAACTGTAGGGGTGGGCGTTAAAACCGGTTACATCACCATTGCCGGTGTCACGTTTGGCCACAACATGGATTTTGTGCTGATCTTTAAACCACTCTATTGAATGATGCTCTTGATAGGGTTGAATTATATTGCGTTGTGAAAAGGTTAGCACATAGAGTTTGCACAGAATTCCTGTGTTGACATTTTTGAGAAGAAAACTGTACAGTAATGTTTGTAAAGCAACATTTCCAGGCTTACGTCAGATATGGAGTTGTCCAAATCAAATCAATGTTAAATGTTTTTGTTCCACTTTAGGCTTTGCTACTGCATTTACAGGAATACCCTTTCAGTGTTGATCAAACCAATCTCCACATTATGTTTATCACTGGTAATGAATGATTATCTTTGTCTAGGTTTTACTACTTTTTGGTTTTGCTGACATATCCCCTCTTTTCTCATATTCCCTCTGTTTTGCCCTCAGCATCCCGATGCTTAAATTCCTAACTTCTACCATTTCTAACGTGACTTTGTATTGCAAGATACATTACTGATCTCCCCTTCTTTCCTCTGTTTTTCCCTGCCAGATAAATGAGTTAAGTCATGTTCAGATTCCCATCATGCTCATGCCAGACGACTTTAAGGCCTATTCTAAGATCAAAGTGGACAACCACCTCTTCAACAAGTAAGTCATTTTATTTAAAAAAAAAATCATAATTCTGTGAAATATTATTTAGGACCTGGAGCATCTAATATACTCTGTTGCTTACACACAGGGAGAACATGCCCAGCCATTTCAAGTTCAAGGAGTACTGCCCTCTGGTGTTTCGAAACCTCAGAGAGAGGTTTGGCATCGATGATCAGGACTTCTTGGTATGAAGAGATTCTCACACTTCTTAGTCAAAAATATAGTATGTTTTGTTATCTTTGTGTTACTAGATTAGTGTGAATTGCCATGTAGGATAATTTAAGCTACTATCAACAGTCTGATGAATTTACAGGCAAAACATTATCCTAAAATGTATCAGAACCTGCATCTAATAAATGTAACCCTCCGGTGCTGCGAGCTCACTTAAAAACTATCTATTTGCAAATTAATTTGATCACAGTCCTAACAAGTAAATTGTTGCACTTTTTCCTTCCCTCTGTTGTTTCAGCCTAGATTTCCTTTATTTTCCACTCTTCCCCAGTAAATCCCCATTCCCAGTGCAGGCAATGAGTTGGCAGTATTTGGAGGTCGTGATGTCCCAGCTCAGTGCAGCTGTCCTTCTCACGTGTTTACATTAGGGTTCGGCTGGCTGCAGTGAGTGGGCAGTTGGGGGTGTTAAGACACCGGCCAGTGCAAAGGAATGTTGTGACATTCTCAACATTAAAACTACGTTCCTACATGAGGCACTAGTCACATTGTGGTGGAAAAAGGTCTTTTGGTTTGCTTTTGTTTGGCTCTTACTCTATTAGCCTGTTGGTATTGTTTCTAATTATATTGGTGAGGTTACTCATTTCAGCCTGTGGGTATCACCAGCTGCAGGCTCTTTTGATGACATGTATATTACTCTTAATGTGCAACTCCCACAGTATGAAATTACATTGTGGGAGATTAACTGCAGTGCAAACAGATTAATCTTTTTTTTCCACATTATGATAAATGCCTGGTGAAGCAATAATAACTAAAGCAAAAACATTAGAATGTTCCTTTGAAGCCTTTTTCATCTATACACCCTCAGGCAATGAGCCTCTTAAACATGTTCAACATGTGACATAAACCACCTCAATGTTATACCGGGACCTGAACTGGTCTCTATGATTCCGTGGTTTGTGGAACCTCCGGAAATAGGACTGCAAGCAAAATGTGTTGTTTTTAAGTTGCACCTTTTAAATTTAGTTCTTTCAATACAAGCAAAAGATGCTATGACTTGAGGAGGGCAGAGTGAACTGAGGGCAGAGGACCTAAGGAATTCTTGGAGAATGAGGCATTGAGCCAGGGGTGTTGGATCATGTTACTTTTGAGCTCCAAAGTCTGGGCAGCAGCTGTTTGTATCTGTGTTTAGGTTTGGACAGGCTTAGGGGTCAGAACCCCATATGTTTAGACTGGAGAATGGGAGGTGGTCAGACAACAACAGGGGTAGAGGCAGGACATGTAGTATTGTTGGATCCATGTGCTGTTGTCTTTCTCAGTATGTACATCCTGATGAACATTATTCATGACTTTCTGTTCTCAGAACTCTCTGACACGCAGTGCTCCCTTGAACAGCGAGGCCCAGGGACGGAGCGGGGCCCGTTTCCATACTTCTTATGACAAACGTTACGTCATCAAGACCATCAGCAGCGAGGATGTGGCAGAGATGCATAACATTCTAAAGAAATATCATCAGGTGACAACAGCTTATCTCACTATGATGTGTATAAAAGCAAGCCTTGATTCTTTACAAGGTAGGTTTTATAAAAGTGTGTATTTCGGTGGAATCAAAGTACCTCAGAAACGGGATTTTGCTCTACTAAAATCCTTTTCTGACACAAACTTCAATTCAAACGTCATTCTATGAAGGTGCTTGCACAAAATAAGACAAAATTATACACACACAATTTTAATATTACTGATACCAATATTTTTGATACCAATTCTGATTCCAATACTTTGAATTTGATTCCGCTACCACAACGCTAATTTCTCTATTCTTTGTGGGAATGAAAACCTCATAACCTAATTGGTAGACCAACAATGTTTACACAAATATTAGCAGCTGATTTCTCTGTATATAAAATTGTTTATTATGTAAATGTTTAAGTGACAGCTCATTATGTAAACAGTCTGTCGTTGCAAATGACAAGAGGTATTAGTTCTTTGCAAAACCGGCATGTTGGCAACATCAAAGGAAAATGTGCCACTCTTCACTTCTGCATAAATTAGATTCAGCACACAGCACTTATTCAAATAAATGTGTCACTTTTAAAGCTGGTTGCTGACCATTTGCTGAGGCTTTTTTTTTTTTACGAATTACGTTGCAGTGCTCAATATAAATGCACTGGGATTACATTACATCACTTGCAGAAAACCTCACAGAAAACAACAAGGACAAAGTGACATCACTAATTTGTTTTTACCGAAGATTCTCTCGTCTAGTCTGGCTAAAATCACAGACTCTGTCCTCGTAATGCAGCGAGTAAGCATACATAGACGATGAAAAAGCCATGAATTCATATCATTTGTTCTCTTTTGGTAGTTCATCGTGGAGTGCCATGGCAACACATTGCTGCCTCAGTTTCTGGGGATTTACCGGCTCACCGTGGATGGAGATGAGACCTACATGATTGTCACACGCAATGTCTTCTCTCACCGCCTTTCCGTCTTCAAAAAATATGACCTCAAGGTAGGAAGGGAAGCAATGAAAAGAAAAGTGATCAGATAGTACATGAGTATTACAAGATATTTGCACTACACCACTCTCAATACTAAGAATGTTTGTTAAAGTTTTTTTTTTTTTGCCAAGATAGCACTATTCGAAGTTAGTATTCTGTAAAACTCATGTACAAGTCATGCCTTTAAACAATCAATTGTAAATTATTAAACTCAAAGTTGGGTCAAATGAGGTTTGGTTGTACGTTTAACATAACAGGCATCATCCATTGGGTAATATGTGTTCTAAAAGAGGGCTGAGAGCATCAGGTAACCAGTCTCAGAACAGAGAGAAGCCCTTTTAATCCATTTTAAGTCATTGCGCCATAGTTAGCACACTTAGTAGGGTGAGCTTCTGTGTTCAGACGTGCACATGGTTATGTGTATCTGTGGGAATTAGTATAAGTAGGGTGCCAACACTTTAGTTTTTCCCTCTCTACTCCAGTAACACCCGGGTTTTGGAGGGTAATTTCCTTTCTTTTTTTTCTAGGGTTCCACTGTGGCAAGAGAGGCCAGCGACAAGGAGAAGGTACAGTCATCTGTCAGCTGGGATCACTGTGCATACCCACACAACTTTCAACTTAAGTAACGGCAGGGCCTATTAACCTTTACTGTATGCTTTAAAGAGATCATAATAATACTAATAATAATAATAGTGCATCAGATTAGCAAAACAACACAAACATTGTAAAAAAACAAACAAACAGATAAAACGAAACAAGATAATTCACACTGTCAGTGTGTCAGTGAAGTGTCCCTCGTCTGGACTCAACTCAATGTCCATTAAAAGCCATGTAGACAATTAGAGAATGAGAGAGAACAAACTGTGTTTCCAGTGGTTTAAATAACTGACACAGCTTCAAACAATTCCTGGCTCACTGTCACCTCCCAAAAGGCCTGACTAGCACAGCTTCGGTGTCTGATTTTGTTTCCCTTTGGATGGGGATGACAGTAGCACATATCCATCTCCTTCAGTTTGCACCTACTTCATCACCCCATTCCCTTTCTAGCCCCTGCACGCTTTTTGTGTTTTTAATTTGCTTCATCCTCTCTAACATCGCTTCTGCTGTTCCATCAGTTCCCCTGCCTGATGTCTGTGTGTGAAATATTGAGGGCTGTGTGTACGTCTGTGTATGTTTTAGGTTTTGTCCAGTCGGATACCTGTGTGCGATGTGTTTTTCGTAATAGCTGTGTATCTGACTGGCCGGTATGTGTGTGTTTATGTGTTAGCATTATATTTATCAGCTTTTGCGTGACTTGGTAGTGATGGAAATGTTGCTGTTTGTGCAAGACTGGCTATTTTTAAGTTTTTGCACTTGGCTACTTGGACAGTCACTTCAAAATGAATTGTGTCACTGGAATTGTGGAGGACATAATGATTCACTCTGGTCCCTGTTAAAATTGCGTAAGCCAACAATGAAAGTGGATGGTTTAGCAGGTACACCTTTAATATTTTGAGTGATGGAAGTGGCTGAGAGTGTCCACTCTGACTTTGGACCACTTTTCGTTTGACCCGTCAGCTCAGCAGTATTGGAGGGAGATGGTTGTCCAAAGTGTTTTGTTTTTTTTTCATTGCATGTCTCCACTACGCATTGCTCTGCAAAGATTTGTCTGACCATGAAAAAGGTTTTTATATGAGAGCGTTACATTTTTGACCCGGAGGGGTTTGAACTTTCCACCGTGTTTTACAGGGGCTTAATCGTGGGGCACCATGCAGCGAGGCATGAAAGACTTCGGGGAATCCCCGAACTAAATATAACCTACTGTAAATGGAAGAAGAAACGAAACAACATTGGGGTTAAAAGAGATGAATGGAAAAACAAAGCAGCTGAGGATTTAACACACACGTGAGGGCTCCTGAGTGACCTGCGGCTCAGCTGTGTGTGAAACACCATTTACAGTCTAGCAATACAGAAGGAGCGTGATGCATTTTTGCCAAGCTAACATGAATCTTCATGTTCTTTTCTAACACACTGACTATCTCCGACTCTTAACTCACAAATGATCACAAATTGTTGCTGTAAATCTGTGGGGGAATTTTGTGGTTATTTTACCTTACAGTGAAATGCAGTAAAAGCCAACATAAGTGAAGCCTTTCACCGTTTTACTCACATGCAGAATGCAAAATTCAGACTATAATCACACACACAACTAAGGCTCTGGACAGCAAAGACAAGCATCTGACAAGAGACATGCTGCTTTCGCTACATGAAACACCCTTGTACACACATTCAGACGTTCTTAATTTAACCTGCGCTTACCTACCACAAGTGCTCCGCGTCTGTGAATAAATGTTTTTTTTTCCTTTCCTTCAAATAATTCTTCTGTAGTGAAGTCTGTTGGTATGTTAACACTACACTAACACTGGTTCACAATAGTGTGAACACTCGCACACACTGTAGTTGGCCAGTAAACTTAAGAAGAGGGTCCAAATGAAAGGAAAATCCTGACTTGTTCAGAGGGTACAGTGTGTGTGTGTGTGTGCCTGCGTGTGTGTGTGTGTGTCTGTGTATAAAAAAAAATGCTTCACACACACTCAAACTACAAGAATGGCAAGTTTTTCTCCTGACTGCATGACCGTCTCCCTTTCATGCATGCGTTTGCATGGTATATAATGTTTTTCTGCATCTTTTTGGAAGTGATATTATTATTTCTTACACATTCCGATGTGTTTGAACACCAGCTCCATTCTGTTGCACATTGTAGACATGTTCTGTTCTACCCACATATCACGTGTATTTTTCTTTTCATCAAATACGTTTGCGGCTCCTTAGCAGCTGCTGTCTCAGGGTTTCGGCTATCAAACAGCAGCGATCGACGTTCTGACACTTTTTATGTACTTTTATGTCTGTTTTATCAGGCAGATTGTTGGGTTTCCGTGTTAAATTATTTTACCCTCAAATTAACTTAACTAGAGCCCAACCTAGGAAATTAAGTCTTAAGTGGGCCCATCAAATCATTCTACTTACTTTATTTTATGTTACTTTATTAGTGGTTCATCGCTAAAAAAACTGTCCATGACCCATTAAGGACACTGACCAACAATTTAGCAAATGCATGGTCATTCGTGCGATGGCAGTATTTGTTATGTGACCTGGAAAATATAGAGGTTTTGTCTGTATGTTATTAGAAAAGCTGCTGGTCCTTGTTTGTGGAATACCACCCGTCTCCACTCGGCCTCTGGTCAGTAGCTATCTGCTACAGTTGTTTGTTGTTTTTGTTTACTCTCCTCTCTCCTCATGCCAGCATGGGCTGGTATCTCATGTGAGGTAACATGGCTTTAATGTGTCTGTATGACTGAGTGTGAACTGCCTTCATATTTTATTAGTAGCCCCTTATCCTGTAATTGTAGTGACCATTTAGAAATAGTACCACGCCTCAGTAGATGTCTGGCAGAATACAGGTTTATAGAATGCAAATTAGCTTCCGGTTGTTTGCTTGCTCTCCGTAGGTCCAGCTCCTTGCCTCTTTGGAGTAGCGCCACAAGCTACTTCCTTTCTCTACAATCTCAAATCTTTTTCAAACAAACATAATACCATTGTAGGCCAGAGCCATGCATACATTGGATATAAATAAAACCCTGTTGATAAATGAAGCTGTGAGTATGGAAATAGAAATGAGATGATATATATCGATCTTTCGCGTTCATGCCCTTTCCAACCCTCTACCAATTTGAAAAAACCAAACAAGTGTGTTCTGTTACATTTTAAACACTTTGCCTTTACTTCCAACTTCCTTCCTCCCTTCCTCTCTCCTTTCTTCTCTCCTCTCCTCCACCCCTACCGTCCCTCCCTCGCTCCCCCTTTTCTAGCAGCCGCCCCAACCAGAGGATGTGCCCCCGCGGCCCAAATCTGGTAACGTTCAGCAAAGGCTGCAAACACTGCGGATTGCCACGCGCTTTTACTGCGCCATGAAACACGTAAGAGATGTAAGAAAACCAGGGCTCATATATCAGGCATGATCTATTGAACCAATCTTTTTTATTATTATTATTATTGTTTTGTACAGCCGAGCATTTCGTTTCCTCGTCTCCTCCAAGCTGATACACTGTTATTTAAAGGCCATACTTGCACACTTTTCGTCCATTTACAGTCATCTTTTGCTCAGCAAGTTCAGATTTATTTTTGCCAGACAGTTTGTTTTTGTTGCCACCATTCACTCAGCGGCACCGACATGTGAAACACTGGAGAGCAAGAGGTGGAGGAGTACGGTGGTGGCATGAATGGGAGGGACACAATGCGTGGTCCAAAAACAATCAGAAAACAGAGATGGAAAGAAAAGGTCCATCCTTGTTACATTCGTAGAAAGTCGATTTATTTCATATTCCTTGTTTTTGTTTATTCCAAGTTTCAAATGAAACTTATTAGTGACTAACACTAAACCACATTAATGAACCTGTTAACACTAACAACAGCAGTGGACAAATCGGAGTGTATATCAGAGTGTATACTCTGATTTGTCCACTAAATAAGTGAAAAATAGTTTCTAAATAGTTGGTAGTTAGATGAGATGTCCTGGCTCTATGTCTTGCACCCCAATGCAGCCACTCTGGTTTGTTAAATAAATGCCTGGAACATGATTTTTTTAGGTGTTTTGGCATCCTCGAGTGAGTATGGCAGTTACCTGTGTCTCAGTTCTTGGTTTGTTCTGGTTTTGGGGGAACATTTCCTGTCGCTTCCATGAAATACTTCAGCATATGAAAGACATAATGGTTCTAGATCAGTGTTTCCCCAACCATTGTACAGGCCTGGCGGCCCGCCAGGCCAAGGAGACCTGCCGCCAGGCCAAAAAAAAAATCAAGCCACCAAAAATATATACCAAAAATAAGCCACCTATCAATTCATTCATAAATCAATAATCATTTACATTAGGAGCGCCTCCGCGCAGCACAGCAGACTTGCTCCGCAAGACGCGCGGCCGCAACAATCCTCACCGCGCGCCCCCGCTACGTTCTTCTTCGTGTACGTTCTTGATGTTGTTCTGATGCCGTTCCGCCTCGTTAAACCACCACGATGTCGCTTTCTACTTTGAAAACACGGAACGTTGACACTGTATTTTGATAAGCTGTTGCACTCTTCAGAATCGTGGTGTGAGCGGAACCGGACCATAGGGTCCATAATATTTATTTTATTACATTACATTATTATTTATTTTTACATAATAAAAATGCCGCTGTGTGTCTCCGTCCAAAACCCGCTGCGCTCGCGCTGTCTGCTCGCACAGATCCGCTCGTGCGCACATGCGCTGATGCAGGTCGAGTGTTGTCGAGAAATATAAGCAGAGACGGCGCTCCTTAAAAACAACATCACGCCATGTGTGTGTAGTATTAGGACGTGATGACGTATGTACAACCGGCCAAAGCCCGTTTGCCCCCCCTCCCCGGGGGGGGGGGGGGGGGAGGATTGTTTTTGATAAGATGTGGAACTTTGAGTTAACTGCTGTTGAGTAAACCTATAACTTATATTTTACTTGATAAAATAAGACAATATATGCACTCATATGTCGTTGTAGTGTTTTACAGTATCTGTAGCTATTAATGTGATGCTCATCATTTTCCAGCCATATTTTTCTGGACCCTGATCATTTCCATCAACCAGCACCTTAATAAGTCACTCACTCCTTGTGATCTTGAATACACTCTGGTTGAACAAAAATGTTGAATGCAAATATAATAATTGCAGAATTGCAGACTGCTTGCTGTGCCACCTGACTTAATCCAACTGCACCAATACACCATCCCACGCGTCTCGTCTGTTTAGGGTTTTTTCGGTGGGTACCACCGGGCCTGAAAAAAATTCTAGGGGAAACACTGTAGATAGAGACAGAAATTTGGTCATTAGGGGAATATTTTTTTTAGAGAGTGAGAGATAGGGATGACATGCAAAAAGGGCTGCTGGTCGGATTCGAACCTGTAGCCGCTGCAGTGAGATAGCAAGACATCAACTTTGCCAAAGGCCAAGATCAATTTTCCAACCCGCTGAAATAATATATTTTTATAATATCTTTTAAGTTGGGCAAAAAACGTACCTGTCAATCAGCTTTACAAGCCTAATCAGCAACCCCCCCTTTCTCCCTGCCTGGAATACATCTTTCTGTTTTTCTACTTACTACCTCAATGTAGTGCACCACTCAGGAGTCAGACATTTCATTGTAATAGAGTAACAACCTCACTGATAGAATACTATGCATGACTGGAGTGAAACGTACCACTTAGTGAACCAGTTAGAAAGAGTGTATACAACATGGATATGAAGGAGAAAAAACTGGTGAAGATTGGATGAATGTAGGAGTTGAGGTGTCGGTTAAGGTCGGCCTTATGGTGTGTCCTCATTTACACTTTATGTTGCATTTATATTCAGTCTAGCAGGTTGTGCGTCCCATATTTCTTGCTATTTGGAGGTCTATATATATATATATGTATATATATATATATTTATATATCTCAAATGTTGTATTTTGTGAGCCGTATTCCTGGGCAAAGGTGTACTCTCTGTGTATGTATGTGTGTCAGTGTGTTCTGTCCAAGCTCATTCTAGTGCTGCAAAGTGCTGTTGTGTTGCTGCTCTTCTCCTGCTGCCATAGAAGTAGTAGCTAAACTGCTGCTGCCGCCCTGTTACTTCATATCCTTCTCTTTTTCCTCAGTGACTCAAGACTAGGCCCGTCCCTCCTCACATAGCACCCCCTACAGGCTGTCAGCAGTTCTGCAGCAGCCTGCTTATGCAGTCAATTAATCCTAGTAGATGGACACCTAAATAGGAAACTCCTGTCATTCTGTCTGTAGGCTGAATAGTGGTTATACTGTCACAAAGATACAGCACACGCCGGCTTTACAGAGTTGTATAAATAAAATGATATTAGATCCAAACCACTGTCTGATTTCCGAGAAGCATCTAAGATGAACAATGTCTGTATCATCTGTCTCCGTGAGGGATATAATCTGTTATCAAACTGATAAGAACTGGATGCTTTTTGGAGACCAGCCCGGTGCCAACAAGGACTATTCATTGCTTTGAGTTGGATGTCCTTTTCTTCATGACACAAAGGATATGGATCTACCAGATGCATTTAAAAAGCTTTTGTGCAATGTGCCCAAAAAAATGCCCAATGCTGTGTTTCGTAATACTGAAAAGTGAATACATTTCACTGCAAACAATATGTAAAATATAGAATTTGGTGCATCAGACAGATCTGTATCCTGCTGTGAGCATGCTGCATGTATTCTGGGTTTGGACAGACTGCTTGTACTCTGCCAGCCTACTCTTTTGACTGGTAATATGCATCTTATATGGCTGAATCACACAAGCTTATCTGACAAACCATAGGCTCAACGCCTCATTTATACCAAGGGGGCATTTCAACATGCAGGATGTCAGGTGGAGACGGTTGAAGATGCTTTTGACATGACTCATTTCTAAGAGTAAAATCAATCTTTGTCATCAAGCATTTTGAAATGCCTCTTAATTATTGTTGTTGAACAAGACAGATATCATATTTTACTCTGTAATGATGTATTCCGTATATTTTTAAATTTGAATTGTTCATGTTTTTTAAATATTTGGGGGGAAATGATGAAGAACACTGATGCTGGTTTTAGTAAATCTTTTCTTTCTAGTCAATTTTGACCTTTATGTCAAATATCTCAAACAAATGCTAATCTCCAATACTAATGGTCAGGCGAAGGAGCTGCCCACCTACAAGGACAATGACTTCATCAATGATGGGCAGAAGATCAACATTGATGGGGAGAACAAGAAGATGTTCCTGGAGAAGCTTAGGAAAGACGTGGAGGTATGCATTCATGAAAATTACAACAACAAAAAACACCCCTGCTTCAAGGTCATCATTTTCTATCTGTATTATTCTATTTTCTCTTAACTTTCCCCTCCTTTCAATTCTTTGCCCTATCTCTTCTCTTTAAACACTCCTGCCATCTCATCACTTGCTTTTCTTTCCTCTAATGTCGTCTTCCGTCGCTCCAGTTTCTGGCCCTGCTGAAGCTCATGGACTACAGTCTGCTGGTGGGGATCCACGATGTGGAGCGAGCTGAGCAGGAAGATGTGGAGAGCGAGGACAATGATGCAGAGGAGGAGGGCGAGAGTGACGGAGGGGGCGTGGGAACGCCCCCCGACAGTCCCAGCAACACCCTGGACAGCAACAAGCCTCTGTCACCCGGAGAGTTTGATCCTGCCATCGACGTCTACGCCATCAAAAGCCAAGACGGTGAGTAGCAACGCTTATAATAACCACTATATATTATATACAGTACTAAGAGCTCCCCCTACTGGGTTTGGTTTTGTTGTTGTGGGCTGAGATATATGGATTCTCATCCAGGGTGCATTTTTGTAAACTACAGGTGCTCCAAGGAAGGAGGTTTACTTCATGGCAGTCATAGACATCCTGCAGCATTACGATGCCAAGAAAAAAGCTGCTCATGCCGCCAAGACTGTCAAACATGGGGTATGTATCCGCATGCAAGAGCTATTTGGATGGTCCCGTTAGAATTGATGTGATTTTTTTTATTTTTTTTAACCTTGACCATTATACTGCATATGGTGAATGACAGTTGCCTTTGTGTCCCGTTGCAGGCCGGAGCGGAGATCTCCACGGTGAACCCAGAGCAGTACTCCAAGAGGTTTTACGATTTCATCACCACTATCCTTTCATAGCCTCCAGGAGTGACAGGGGGCACAGAGGCACATGGGAAAGGGAGGGCAAGTGGGGAGTTGGGCTGGGAAGAAAAGTGACGGAGAGAAAAACCATCCAGAGGCTGAATTAATAAGGTGCTGTGATGGCTTTGTATCACTCTCCCTCATGCATTCTCCTCATCCCTCCCTGTTGGTTTCTCTCTCTTTCAGTGGTGTGCCACGCTCTGCAGCTAAAAAGAAAAACAACATCATTCGTTTACATTTAACCTCTCCTCTGTTGACTTTTGTTCATGTGTTATTTTGGATGATAAGGGTGTCGAAAGCAAGCATCCAAGTCATTACGTTTTTTTTTGTTTTTTTTATATATATATATAATTTGTTTTTGTCCGTATCGTCGTTTATGTGGGAATGTGGCTTTTTTTATTGCGTTTAATACAACATCCAGCACCCTGCAGTTTTGTTATGTTGATGTTCGTATTTGTCTTCCCCTTAAGATGTTTAGGGGGAAGTAGGGAAGGGTATGATGTGTATAGTGTGAGGTCAAGGGGAGCACAGAGGTCAGATTAAGGCACAGAGTGAGGCCCCTCTTGCAAAGAGAAGGTTTAGGTGTAACGGAAATAAATTCATGTTGAGCCTCACCTAATGCAATTGCTTCGTTTCAGGGAGTGGGAAGTAGTCTTCCAATAGGCCAACAGCCAGACCCCCCCATGCTACACAAGTACTCAGCCAAACAAATCTTCCCATTTAGGTTCCTGCATCACTCGCTCTTTAGACACCCCCCTTTTTTTTCCTTCTTGTACAGTTAATGAATGGTGCTTCTAGGTCATCCTCTTGCCACAAAAACAAACACTTCTCATAAGCTGAGATGAGTTCACTTGCTTGTTTCCAGCACTAATTGCACCTCCGTAGTTGTCGACGCTTTGTCCCTTTCACTTAGTTGTGATACACAGTGAATGAGAATGATTAAGGGAAGGATATGTACCTTGAAATGAGAAGACGGGGGGTTTGAGCCTACAGTAAATGCTGTTTACTTGCATTCCCTCCGAATACATTGGGCATTGTTATGTAGGCCTGGTTTCTGTTCCCGTGGCTGGAAATCACCCAGAATTTGTGTGGCTGTAGTGACTAAGAGTAAGTCACTCTTTGTGATATCTTCATATACATCAACAGCCCGTAACGTTCTGTTGCCATCAGCACCTTATGAATAAATAAAAAAATGTTGCACTTTTATTTGTTATTAGAGGTTAGGAGGCTCTTGTTCTGTTACATGTGCTGCAACAAAGAGGAAAAGGAACTCTGCTCTCTCAGAAGTGAATCTTTAGGGGCCTGATTTCAGATCCCGTCTCCTCGCAATTTCCTACCCATGAGTACTTCTTACTGTTGGGAAGACTTTACTGCAATATTAGACGGGAAAGTGGCTGAGTTCTGCTCGCAGGGCTTTTGTAAATGAACCTCTCCAGTCCTTTCTAGAAGTGCTCTGAAGTGGGGTTTAAGACCAGGCAAAAAATGTGACTGTGCTCATGGGTTCAGGGCAGACAGAAAACTGTTTACCTCCAGCATCGTACCAGCACACACTCAATGATGGCAAACGATGTGTGTGTGTGTCAGTGTTCAAAAGTTGTAAAAGGGGGGGGGAAAGCAAGGGGAGAGGTTGAGAAGATGTAAAGATATGCATTAAGTCTTTAACACCCACAGCATCGTCCTCCTCTCTGACCCCGCCTGTGAGTTTGTTGTTCATCATCGTTAGTGTTGTTATTGTTGACATTTTTAAAGGTGGTTTGTCTGTGTTTGAATTTGGCAGTTTTATGAATTGATGTGATAATAATCGTTATCTGTTTCTGTTTTGAGGTTTTGTATATTTTGCACAAGAGGAAAGGAACCAAATGTTACGAAATATGATCCCAATTAGTTGATATGGTCTTAACAAGGGAAATGCAATATACTTCTGTGTAAGTGAGAAAAAGTTGTTGTGCGTGTGACGTTGTGTATCACTTCTGGATAACCAACTAAAACAAGTAAAGTCATCCTCCTTGACTATTTTAACCCATGACAAAAGCTTCCATCACAATATCTTTGTTTAGATATCATAGATTATATTCACATTTATATTTTTACATTGGATTTTAGTCATGAAATATAGTTGTATTTTAAAAAAAAGGCCACCCTTGGGAATGAATGATGGTGCTGTGGTAAATGAAGAATGATACTGCTTGAATTTATACAATACTTAATATAGATGTACTTAAAAAAAAAAAAAAAAAGTCAGAAAAAAAAATGTTGCATGTCACAGGACTAAGTTTCCGTTTCCCGCTCTAGTCTGTGTTGTTGGCTGTTCAGGTTCTCTTTGTGTCCCCACACTTAAACCACATGTGTGAGGTGTTCAGCGTAAAAAATAGTCCCTACCATACTTTAAATAACTGTTTTTCATCGTATACACTGTGCAAGATGTGTGCCTTTATACTCCAAAATTATTTAATTTTATATTTTGTAATCTTTTTTTAAAACAAAGGTAAAAGGTTATTTTAATAATAGGGTGTTTACTTTGACATGCGTTGTTTTCAACCCCCTGCTCAACCTTCCCTCCACTCCAGCACCTCTGTCTTTAGTCCACATCACTCAGTCGGTTGAACAAAACCATTCGAACGATTGTGTCTTTTTTTAAACCGGCATGAAAAAGCGAATAGCTGTCTTAAATTTGCGTACGGTGGATCAGTTTGGATTGTGTGAATTCAGATCTTCTCATTGTGATTATTCAGTGTGTCCAGGCGTCTCTCTGCTCCTCCTCAGGGTGAGGGTAGCGCCTGCTGATATTAATCCCTTGTTCATTCACGCTGGTCCTGCCTTTATAAAGAACGTGGAAGTGCGTCGTGGAATGTGATTGTGCGTTGTTGTACTCGTCCTCGCTGCCCCCACCTCCGGGGGTCTCGTCAGCGTCTTCATCACGTCTACCTTCTAACCACAGATTTCAGGAATGTGTGTTGTGTTTGGGTTTTCGTTTAAGTGTTTGTCCAACATCTCACTTCCCGTCGATGTAGTTCTCGCGCTCATTCCTGAAGCAGGTTTACGTTTCCTTGCATTTTGTGTAACCCGGATCACCCGTTTGTTACTAGGAAGGTCTCGGGCTGATAGTTCATCCTGAGTCAGTGATTAATTGATATTTCAGTGTTCTTTCGCTAAAAATGGGCTATTTTGTTTCTGTTGTCACATAGCTCTTACTGTACATAGGTCGTGTTGTTAAGAAAACAGGGAATGAGGGAACACAATCCTTTTCTAGTCTGCTTTGCTCTGTCTTGCCCTGGAGGCTTCCCTGTAGTCGGACACGAGCAAGTAGAAAACAGAGCAGTGCATGCTGGGAGAGTGATTTTTTTAATATTATTATTATTATTATTATTGTGTTTTTATTTGGGAATATCTGGATCTCATGTAAGAAATGCAATGATGATGATGCCAGATGATGCAAATTAAAAAAAAAATGATAACACACTGCTGCTGTACCTTTGAAATGAACAAGTCCATGCTTTTGTGACCTCTCTCACAAAGTCCCCACTAGTCAACCTGCCGCCACGTTCACTTGCCAAAAGCATCTTCCGACGGTCAGAGCTACCCCACACGAGCTTGAAGAACAGTGCGCGTCTGTGTCTGTTTGTTTGTTGTTGGTTTTTTTTACACGCACTGGGAGATGGAGCGAGGTCTGCATCGCCGATATGTGAATATGTCCAAAGTTATATGAGAAACGACCCTGTGTACGTGGTTTATCAAGTGTTAAGGGAAAACTGTTTATTACAAATGCAAATGACCAGAGGCCAGGCAAGATCTGCAGAGATGGAAATATTTCCTTTGGGCTTCAAGATTCCAAATCAAAGAAATCTTTTTGGATTAAAAAAATAGAAAAAGAATAATTTTGAAATTGATCGAATCCTTTTGAATTTGCAGAAACATGTCCCCCTGCAATTGAGCTTTGGTCTCACAACAGTCCTAAGTACTTTTACACTACATCTAAAAGACTTATGCATTTGTGTGTGTGTGTGTGCGCGTGTGTGTGTGTGTTGCTGTCTGACAATTGTTGGTGAGAGTTCCCTATCTGTGGCAGAGAGGCCAAAATGATGATGTATGTTTATTGTTCTTCACATTAAATGATGATGATAATAATACACTCCATTCCATAAGCATTCACTCAAACCAATTAAAGCACTTGTTCTGCTTAACTCTCCCTCTGATGCTTTTCCTTGTTCTTAACGCTTCCTTGTGCCACATTTATTCCTTCATTTCTATCGTTTGTTTCACACTGAAATTATCTATTTATTTTTTTTGGTGCTCAGCCGTTAGCCGTCGGATTTAATCAAAACTTAAACCAATATTTGAAGTAATAATTTAATAACATTTGGAGAACAATATATGCACAAAAACTTAAAGATGAACGAAAACTTAAAAAAAAAAAAAAAAAACACACAAATAAAAGAACCCGTTTCTTTCTTGGCGTTGTGTCTTTGTTGAAGAAGTCTGTTGAACTAATCAGCAGTTCTCCCGCTGTGGAAAAACGCGCTACAAAGGAAACATTTCCTTTAGTCGCTAAAAAAAATCGTTGCATTATTTACACTATTGAATTTAGCAAAAAAAAAAAAAAAACAATAGGTTGTAGTGACATGCTTTAACCGTCTTATGCATAATTAAATGTATAGTGTGATGCAGAGTTGAGCATAATGGAGCAGTGTTGGGAGGATCAAAACGCAATAAGACGGGAATCCAATCATGGAGAAAAAAAAATCCCGCACGCAAAATGTCAAATGTCACAAATTAAAAAATGCCAAAACCAGAATAGATGAAAGCACGATAGAATATTACATTCTGTCTTCAGCGAGAAATATTCCTCCAGATTGCTTTATTTGCTTTTCTTATTTACAACAAGGATGGAGACGAACCTTGATGCTTTATTCACATGTAGTTGAACTTTGCTGCCGATGTTTTCTTCAAGGTTTCTTTCTTTTTCTCCAAAAACACCTCGGCTTGGAAGTTATTTTTTTATAACTGTTAATAATGAACGCTGCCATGTTTTTAGATTTCAATTTCACAGACGTTTTCATTTTTTACACCAACGCGTTAGAATAAAGTGTTCACCAACAGGAGTCTGTTGTTTTGTAACAGGGTGTTTTTTATTATTTATTTTTCATTTTTTTGGTTAATTGGATGCCAAGTCGAGGCTGTACCAAGGAAACCCGCGGAGGTCGGGTTATCGATCCTCTGATAATAAGAAATAATGTTCCTAATATGCCTGAATAAAAGCGACATGTACTAAAGGTGCATTCGTTTACTTAAACATACGCTTTGTATTAATTAACGCATGTGGAAAAATGTCGAAACCGCCCTGCTTTCCTATACCTGCTTTTATTCACTGGGATATAAACGTGTAGCTTCATTGCCGACCTGATAAAAGCCAACAGGCGGTAAGAGAGTCGTGTAGCTGCGTGGATCCAGACTGGGGGGTCGGGGGGGGGCGGCAGCTGCTGCCGGAGCACGTTCACGTCTCCGCCGCGGTGAGAGGCGGAGGCTCATTTGCACCGTCAGTACAATGTGGAGAACAAGCAGAGACAACACGGCAGACAATAAACAAAGAGCGGCTCGCCATGTGCGCTGCAGCTGCTGCTGCACACACACACGCGCGCGCGCTTGCACGAGCCCACAGCTGAGCTGCAGTGAGCAGTCGCGGCCGCCAGGGGGCAGCCCGGCCCCTACAACCACAGCAGAGAAAAGGAAAGCCGTGATGTTATGCGTGTACAATGAAAAACGATGCATGACATCGTGACGTGTGAGGGACGCTGCTTCTAAACGAGGGTTCAAATCCACGCGTCAGCAAGCATCCAGCCTGCAGCACACCACGTCCCCACCGTCTGCTCTGCTGAGCCTGACCTTTGACCTCTCTGCAGGGGCATTAGAGAATCATTTCTATGAAGCTCCATGAATTTTTTTTAAATGATTTGTTTTATTTATTTCTATCTTTAGGGTCTTTTACACAAATTATAATGACAATATTAGCAAATACCATAAATATTTGTCTTTATATTTGCCAACATGCATTTAAAGGGGAAGAAGAACTTAACACAGACATGGAAAACTGCTTATATTTATTGTAGAGGCACACACACACAGTACATAAACCTTTCAACAGGATGTATCAGGCTTGTAGTTATCTAACTGCTCCAGCAAGACCTCTGAGTAGCCCGGGGAGTAGAAACTGAAACAACAAACACAATCTGTAAATACCCTACACTGTGTGTTACACTGAGGATATTCTAAATTCTAACCAAACATTTACATTTAGGTCATTTAGCAGACGCTTTTGTCCAAAGCGACTTACAATAAGTACATTTGTCAAAAGAAGGAAACAAAGAAACCACAACGTATAATTGCCGATAAAGTAAGAGCTAAAAATAGAACAAACATATTTCATTGTATTTGTTTATTCTTATGTAACCTTTACTCAAATCATACAGTGGATTATTGAAGCATTTTGAATATTAGGATTGGTATGGGACGAAGGTTGGGATTAGAGGAAGAAAAACCGTAGTTCTAATGCTGCAGTCAGCTCACAGCTGATATTACTACCGTGGTCATGTGACCTGATCAGTCACGCCTGGATTACCGTTTACAGGTCTCAAAGGTGTTCCGCACACAGGGTGTCGATGTCAACAAAGTATGTGCTTTAGCAGGTGTGTGAATGTGTTTGCACTGGGGAGAGAAGCACACCTGACTATCTCTGCAGGAAAGCAGCTGTTGATGGTTGTGATGTGCTGCTGCAGAAGGGAACCGGGCTCTGCCTTGATCTCCTGCAATTTCTTCAGCCCCCCGCTGGTCACGAACCGTCGGCGAGCCTTACTGTCATCAGGCAGTATCTTTGAGGGGAGGGAAGATGGAGTGAATAACACAGATATAAAATATTGATGAAAAAACGTGGATTTTCAAAAAGCAGATCACTGATTTCAGGTTGTGAGCGTTCCAGCCGTAGACTCACTCACCTTGCTGACCTGGCAGAGCACATGTTTGAGGATGTTGTTCGGAACATCGCAGATCAGGGGCTCCAGACTTGGCATGTCGGTGCACTTCTGCAGAATACTCTTTAGAGCATTCTTACTCTGAAAAGATCAAGAAGAAGTCCTAAAAATCTTCCCCCTTCCTCTCCTCTTTTTACCAGCTGACCTTTGACTTAAAATACTTCCGTATGAGGCATTAAACGAAAGACTTTGTCTGGTTATCTTGTAGTGCTCAAAACAAATGCATTAAAACTGCATATCCAGATAGCAGTTGACATCAGTGACACAGTTAAATACATTGACATACATGACAATACATTGATTGGAAGATAGCATAATAATAGAGTAATATCAGTAATGCACAAGAGCTTTAAACACAATTTTGTTCCCTATAACACAAGCACACACTAGAACTCTGTCATCAGGCTACCCTATTTTGATTATTTATGTTATTAAATTTTATGTGTGGGTTACGGCACAATTAAAGGAATTGGATATTATTAGAAAGTCATTGAAAGTTCATAGTATAGTATGTTGTTTTAAAGTCATCAGTCATAAAAAAAATGCCATAGTAAAATATGTAAAAAGAAATATATGAAAAATGCCATAAAAAAGTTAGTGTTAGACATAAAAATGTCATCAAAATGTAGTATTTCATGAAAATCTGTGTAAAAATGATAGTATTGTATGTCATAAAAATGTAATAGTATAGTATGTCATAAAAATGTTATAGTATCTGTAATCTGTTATCGTACTGGTAGACCACAGCATTGTATTGCCATTAAAAAAAATGTAAATCCTAGTATAGAATCCTGAAAAATTAATGAAAAATAATGAAAAATACCATAGTATACCATAACAATGTCAAAATATAGTATGTCGAAAATGTAATAAAAAAAGTCATAAAAATTAATGTCATGAAAACACATGCTACATATTAGCGTAGTATGCCATTGAAATGTTATAAATAAAATCATAGTACAAATGTCATGAGTGAGTCAGAAACAATGGTATATGGCACAAAATAAAACTGATGGTAAGCAATAAAGATGATGCGAAAAACATTTCTTTAAAAGGTCATATGGTATGTCAGATAATATTATGTCATTAAGGAAATCATAAAATGTAATTAAAAAAGTAATAGCATATTAAAAGGTCATAGTATAGTAAATCATGAAGGGGGTCTAGTTTACATTATGTCAATAGTTCATAAAAATGTAATGAAAAAGTATTTTAAGTCACTATATAGTATATGTAGACTACACTATATATTTCAAAATGAGTTTGCTATTCAAATATCATAGTAAGGTCATAGTATTGTATGTCACATAATGTGAATAGAAAGCCATAGTGTTGTATGTTATAAAAATGTCACAAAAATGCAATATGCCATAATAATGTAGTATGTATGTAAAATATAATTAAAAGTCATAGTATACTATATTATTATAAAGAAATTGAAGGTGATAGTATAGTATCTCGTTTTAAAAAGTAATTAGTCATTAAAAAAATAAATATTTTAAAAATGCCATTTTAAATGTCATAATGAACAGTTGTAAGACATAAAAATGTCATCATCGTGTTGTTCTACAGAATTTCATGAAAATGTGTTTTTAAAGTAAGAGTATTGTATGTCATAAAAATGTAATAGTATAGTTTATAGTACTAAAGTACCATAATGTTGTAAAAAAAAAAGTCATTAGTGTGCCATGAATGATATATAAAAAGTGACAGCAAGGTGTGTCATGAGTAATTACATAATGTGTAACTGTCATTAAAAAAATACAGACATAAACAGACATAGTCAGAAAATGTAATAAAAATAGTAAAGCATGCTTTTAAATTGTTATAAATCATGGAAAACTTTGTTACAGAAAAAATTAAAGTCATAGTATAATATGCTATAAAAAAGCTACAGTCTAGTATGTTTTTAAAAGCATAACGTGGCATGTCATAAAAAATATCATGGTGTAGTATGTCATGAAAAGTAATAAAGTGTGTCATAGTAAAGTATGCTATGAAAAGTAATAAAAATAAAACCTGTACTGTAACCTGTAATCAAAAAGTAGTATAGTACTCCATAACACGTCATAAAAAGTCATATTATACAATGTCATATACAACGTGTAAAAATATCACATCGTCTTAGTCCAGTATTCCATGAAGTATTTAATAGTCTCCTACCTCATAACACAGTTAATATAAAACATAATATCATGGTCAAATATAAAAATGTCATAATAAACTATGCCATTAAGTGTCATAAAGTGTCATAAAGTGACAGCCTGATTCACAATTAACGGTGTGTGGCCTCTGCAGTTCTTAGACAAAATAGGAATCCACATCTGTGTGTTTTGTGCGTTAATACACACAGTTGTTGTACACACACACACACACACACACAATGTGGAGCTGCAGCTCTTACTTTAAGCTGCAGGTCCTCTGAGCTGCTGGCGTCCATGTAGAGCTCCAACAGTTTGGGCAGGAGGTTGAAGGTGGCCACCTCCTTGGCATGCACGGGGGTGTGTTGACCTATCTTTCCAATGGACCAGGCTGCGGCTGCCTTGATGTGATGCTCCTTCTCCTCGGACAGACACAGGGCCAGCAGCGGCACCCCCTGCAGGACAGGAGGACACACAACATAACAGGGGTGCTGCAGTCAATGTGACCTACATACTGAAAGTGAGGGAATGACACTGGTTTCAGTGGTGGGGTTTAACACCTTGGAGAGGATGACAGCCATGGCAAGGTTCTCACTGTGACCCGCCACGTATCCCAGCATCGTGATCCCCGGCAACCGCAGGTGTCCACGGCAACCCCCCAGATAGTCGATCACAGCTCCCGTTCCACCACAGTTCACAATCAACTGGGACAGCTGGAGACACAGACGCCGGTTACTTTGTTTCCAGGGATACCACTGGTGTGCCCACATGTGTGAGTGTGTGCCGTACCTCTGGTGTGTGTTTGACCACCTCCATCATCAGAGTGATCACATTCTTCCTGACGTAATCGTCTGGATCTTTGAGGCAGGCCATGGCTGCGGGGAAGATCTCTGCCTCTATCACCATCTCTGCCAGGCTGACCGAGTGTTTGCTGATCTGGCTGAGGGCCGCGAACACCTGCCTCTGGATGGAGACCAGAGCATGTCCATGTTATTTCCAGAGCTCTTTCACATTTTTGTGACTTAAATTAGAGCCGAATGTTGTTCCTTTCTAAAGGCAGCATCTGTATTGAAATGTAACCCTTCTTTATTCAAATCTGGTACTTTTGCCAGCTACAAAATTTTATGTAGCCAAACCTTCCTTCTGTTAATGTCAATGGTCTTTAAATCTGAAAGATTTGTGATTAAAGATAAGGTGCCACTTTATTAGTCTTCTTTATGATAATGTTGCTGGCAGGAAATTTATATTTGTACTCAATGTAAAAATACTAAAGAATATTTTTTCATTTAAGATGGGAAATGTTTCTTGACATGACAAAGCATATTTTCATGTCAGTTCAGTAAAACTGTAAATTACAATGTGTGACATGAAATTCCGATGTATATTAAGGAGGGGCAAATAGATAAAGAAAGAGCAATAACAGAGATATCTCTACAGTTGGAGTATTTGTTTTAAATATAAATATTTTCACAAATCATTCATTCATATTATGTAATAACAGTTATCTAATTAGAGAGAAAAATGACATCCAAAATAAAAGCATTAAGCAAAGGCATTATTATTATTATTATTATTATTATTATTATTATTATTATATTATTAGGGGGCACTTATGTCACATGAAAATGTATAACTTGATTTATCAGGTACTGGGTTTATTATAAATTATAATTAAGAAAAGCTGTTGGTGTTACTTAATGATTTGTTTGATTTTCTTTTTCATTCATCATCAGCCGAGTTAAACCAGCAGCTGTTTCTGTGAGGTTGTTCTCTGCCTACCTTCAGTTTGGCATCCGGGTTGAAGATCATCTGTGCCAGATGTGCAATGGCACCGTAGTCCACCACAGTCTGAGCCAGCTCCGGCGTGTGCTTGGAGATATCGCTGAGGTTGGAAGCCGCGATGCGTTTGAGGGCCATCTCAGGCTCCAGGAGACACAACACCAGCAGGGGGACAGCACCCGCATCCACAACCACCTGAGACAACGCTGTACAGTAATGGAGAGAGGGGGGGGACATGAAAACACATCAGGATGGAGAGCAAGTGCAGGACAGATTAATGACAAAGCTTGATATTTAATACATCTTATCATGGGCTAAAATGTCTCTTCAAACCAAGAAAGTGAGGAAAGAAGCAGAGGGAAATCATAGAAATGTGAGCGTGTCAGAGTGTCTTTCTTACACTCATTGTGTTGTGCGATGTTGCCTAGAGCCCAGGCAGCAGCTTCCTTCACCCCAGGGTCAAACTCCTCCAGGCAGAGCACCAGGGCATCAACCCCCCTGCAGGCCACCACAGCCTGGGCCAGCTCAGGGGAGTGTTTGGCAACCGCACGCAGCACAAACACTGCTGCCTTCTTATAGGACCTCTGCATGCAACCACACACACACACACACATTCACTGTCATGGACAAGATAAATTCACATGCACATTGTTTTATTTCGACCATTGGATTATTTCATGATTTGACTGACAAATATCCATGTGGAACCAGGAATGAGATTTGATTTTCACTCTGTCTTTTACATTTACATTAAGGGCATTTAGCAGAAATTAAACACTTTCTTTTAAACGAATTCCTGGTTTGATTTTGTGCCTTTAAACCCTCATGCAAAAAAAATGTTTTCTTTAAAATATTGTTTCTTTTTTTTACTTCTTTTCCCATCAAAAGAAAAATATTGAAGTCATTTGAGGAGGGTGGCCTTGCAGGGCCTTGAGGATAACAAACAGATCATTTGTGAGTTGTCAATCCATCAGACCTCAAAAAGTTATATTTTATCAGAAGGTTTCGGTGGAGATTTTTAAAAGGTGCTCTTTGGTTTTGAAGTAGCCCCCCAGACAAGCTGCACACACACACACACACACACACACACACACACACACACACACACACACACACACGCACACACACACCGGCCTCCAGAGGGAGTAGTGGACAACCTGTCTGTCTGAAACTGGCACAAACCAAAGGGTGAGATACTGACATTCTGCTCGGCCAGAGAGTGGACCAGTTGAGGCAGGATGTCTTCCTCCACCATGGCCTTGGCCAGGTCCACCCTGTGGTCTGCCAGGCGGCCCAGAACCAAAATGGCAGTGTGCTGGATGGCGGGGACAACGTCCAACATGAGGGGACGCAGCATGGCCATCACACCTGCAGCAGGGGACAGACAGTAATAAACACCGGAAACAGCAGCCGAAGAACAACATCCATCTAATCTAGTTCCTCACCAGCCTTCTGCAGGATGTCTATGTGTTGTGGTCTGGCTGCCAGATCAGCAACCGTTTGCACAAACTGCAACCTTGACTTCTGGTACTGTTCGAAAACTGTAAAACGACAAGAGAGACAGTCTGACTTTAAGCTCCAACTTCCTTCTCCTGACTCCAAGCGAATCTCACCTTGAATGATCTGACGTTGAGTCATGGTCGCCCTGCTTCTTTTATTCTTATCTACACGGAAAACACAACCAAGTTACCACCGTTTCAACGCCGCGTTTCTCCTGGCTCGGCTTCGGTAGTGTTGCTGTTAAGAGTCGCCGTGGCAACAGACAGGAAGGCTGCGGCGCTCCCGCCGAAGATCGTCTATCACGGAGATGACTCACCGCCGGTACTCTCGCACTCGTCTCGCACCTTGAGAAATACGTTCCGTGTGAGAGCTCCCCGCTGCTTCCTCGTCTCTGCTCCCGCTAACAGACGGCCGAAAGAAGGAGACTACTAAAAATGGCTTCTTCTTCTTCTTTTTTTAAAGTGGTCTACGAACACAAATAGATCCAGCCGTGCAAACAGACATGAGACTGGATAGTTTGGGTCATGTTACCCTGTAATTTAAACATAATCTGAGTCTGAGTGTTCATTTATTTTATTAAGTATATTGCCTGGTATTTCACTTCTTCTTTTTCTAACAACGTTTATGCAGCCTATCAGTAACAACAACGTATTAAAATGTAATTTCAAATATAGATATATAAATATTTTCCCTCCCAAACTCTTTAACTTCCATCGGATCATAACTCATGTTTTTTATTTACGTAGGCCTATTTATTTATTAATTTAATAATTGACTAATAGCGGAATTGTAGATTCTTTCGCGGTCACTTTGTGTGTGTGTGTGTGTGTGTGTCGGGGGGGTAAAAATAAAATACTTTGTCTTAATTGCTTAATCAATCAGTTAATACCGAAGAACAGATGGTTTTGTGTATTAAATCGGAATAAACCATATTTTCGTTTCGTTGCTTTGACTCTAATTTATGAAGTGATGAAGCTGCTCTGTAGGCTCAGATGGAAACACGCGGGTTCTATCTGACAGCGTGATGTGGTTTATCTGTTTCATTACTTATAGGCCTGTTCTTAAACCGCCTCATTGGGACCTTCTTATATTATTCCTAAACTATATATAGGCTTACATTGGGGTACACTCAATGTGCTGTTGGTTGATTTTCCTCTGCATTTAGGTGCTTATGTCTAAATAAATTACTTATATGATTGCTTTGATCTGACCATTTTCTCCTTACCAATTAGGCTTTTTAAAAATGTAATTTATCACAATGTTTCTCGAAAGTATATACTATATATATATATAAAATATACACATACAATATATGTATATTATATATATATATATATATATATACTTTACAACTCTACTTGTGATTTCATGCACCAAGCAGATCTATATGCTAGAACACAATTTGAATAAAATGTATATGAGAAACAAAAAAATATTTTTCAAATCGCCAATTTAGCAGCTTACTTTTAGCTTCCAAGATAGGAAGATGCCTAGATGAGTTTTTTAGACGGCGTTACTCGAGAAGAAAAAATACACTGAAATGTAATTCTGGAAGATTAAAATATATTGTTGTCCCGTAGACAAATGAGACAAAGTTCTTAGTTCATTCTCCATTAAAACCAACGCAGTAAATACAGCTAGTTATAAATCATCATTCCAAAATACTTCTTTCTCCTTTGAATGTATTGAGAAACGTGATTGGATCACGGAGCTGACCTCCTCCTCCTCACCTCTCGGAGCTGGCCTCCTTAACCAAGTTACGTTGCCCGCATCGGTGCTGATTCCCGGACAGCTGCCGGTGACTCGCACAGTCCGCCACGTTGAAGCATCCCTTTATTTGTTTTTTTCTTCATGGAAAACTCCAGACTGACCGCCCATCTCCCCCCCACAAACAGAACAGGCCTCTTCTTTAAGTGTAAAATGTTTTATTTAGATGTTTTATACTGTGCAACAGTAACAATACAATAAGTTGTCCATACAATCGAGCGATACAAATACGGGAAAAACACGGGAGACATCAAAACATCTGTCATCGAGCATGAAATGGAGCCGAACAGGAGTCCAATCCATTCCCTGTGAACAAAGGGGGAATAAGAGAATAACGTCATCGCTGATTAAATATGCATTTGTTTATATTTACACGTGGATGCTCTGAAACTGCTTACAACGTATTAAAGGCGTAGAGGATAAGCAATCCGATTCCACTGCAGCTACAAGAAACTTTTTTTTATTTTCCAGTAAAAGGCAATTTAAATTTCCTCCATGGGTTTGTTTTTTTTTCCAGGCCAACAGCGTTGTTCAAACTCATGTTCCTTATGTTGGAACAAGATCAACGCCTGAAACACTTTTAAAAAAACGTCAACATGAGACGTGTGGGGGGGGCGAACACGCAGAATCTTCTTTCAACAGAAACCCCAAAAAGTGTTATCATGAGCATGCATGTTCAAACAGACGGTTAAAAATAAAAAATATCCCAACACACATGAAAGAATCATGATAAACACGTTTGATCCGAAAAAAAAAATATGTAAAAAGCAAAATATAAAAGTCTATCTTCAGTCACTTGTGTAAAATAAAGATGTAGCTTTAAAAATGGGATAAATGCTTGTCCATCTCTTCTCCAGCTTTCTTTCTGCTTCCGTCGGCCATTAAAAAAAGTTTCCCAGCGTCCTCCTTGCTTTTATTCTGAAATGTCTCCGAGTCCACTAAACTTACATGTGACGCCATAATATTTAGAACAACAAATGGAGAGAGAGAAAGAGATAACGTCGTCTACACATTGGAACTACGTTGGCATGGAAACCGTGGGCCTATAAGCTGCGCGGGTGTCTGGCTGGTCCGGGTCGGATCCCCCGCGTCATCCGGAGGAGGTCGACGAGCCGTTCACAGAAACCTTGCGGGGCTTGCTGACGCTGTTGCCGCCGAACTGCGTGAAGGAGCGGCTGGGGGTCGGAGGAGGGGCGGCCGCCGCGGTCCCGTTGACGCTGACGGGGCCGTGCGGTAGCTGCGGGTGCGGGGACTGCGCGGGCGTGCCGGGGCTCGGCAGCGACGAGGACGTGGACGGAGCCCCGGCGGGACTTCCGGCTTTGTCGCTGGAAGTATCGCTCTCGGGACCGGATCTGCTCGCGCTGTTCTGGCCTTCCTGCTGCGCGTGGCTCACCTTCATCTTCTTACAGTTGGGTCGGACTCTGTACTTCAGCGGCAACGGGCCGTTCTGCGAGGAAGGGTTGAATAAAAGGCATAAAACTAATAATGTTAGAGCTGTTGAATTAAAAACAAAGCCATCAAATAAATACCCTCAAAAAAGAAAAATAAAGTTCTATACAAATTCTTCACACCATGTTTGAACCAACCTTACACCTACAACAAAAATGAACTCAAAATGCAGTTGTCCAAAATTCAATATGGTCTGCCACAGCCAATAAAAACGTGGTAATTATTCCAAATTAAATGCAACCACGATCAAGCACTATGAAAGTGTCCAAAATAAATTTGAAGGACAGATGAAGCTTCATATTAGCAATAATAATCAAACGTGAGCCTACAAGCCAAATTAAACGTTTGAACTGAGCTGTGCATCCCAATCCAACAGCCACATGTCAGTCAGTTTTCTATATTTCAAAACAATGTTCATCACTTATTTTCCACTGACCTCCTAATCCCAAGTTTTTTTTCTGTGTAGTGCTTTTTTGATAAATAATAATACATTAACTCAAATCTGAATACCCAAATTTTAAGATTGAAATTCAACATTAGATGCCATTATTTTGAAGTAATTAAACACTGGATTTTTTTGTTTTTTTAAAAAGCATTAAATCACAAGGTGTTTAAGCTCCAGCTGGCAAGCTGAGATGATAATAGCAACATGTATTAGACAATGTAGAAGACTTAAAAATTTCAATACAGTATCATAAACTGGCAAAATATCATTTGAATTACAACCATTGGACAGTTAAAATGTAGATAAAACTAGCTCTCTAGACCTCTTACCCGTCTCCAAGTGTAGATGTATGCTATATCCATTAACGTGTAGTAATCTTTCAGAGGCTCGTCTTCATACATGACTTCCACCTAGAGAGGGAAAAAACGGTACAATTTAATACAACAGTAACTCAATTTAAATAAGAATCATTATACAACAATTACTGTGGACCAACAGATTTATGTTTAAATAAATCTCCAATGTATATTAGTTAAAGATCATATGAACAAATAATGAATGGGTAAATCAATTCAGACCTGGTAGGCGTTCGGGATGTCCATTTTGCTGCGCAGGAACTTCCTCAGATGCATGACTGTCATGGCTGCTGGACACTGGAGGTACCTCTTGTTGGCCACCTGCAGATGTGCGTATTCCAAAATTACATATATGACAATACATCTGTATAGAAGTATAATGATATAGAATGACTAAGCATCCAAATCGGATACAGACTAGAAAATAATTTGCGATACTAATTCAATGCAGGCTTTTCTCAAGAGGAAACAATGTTTACTTCAAATACGTCAAATTTCACTACAGAGGTGGGGAATTAAATATCCAGTAGTGAAAAAAAATTGACTTCAGAAAATTCCATTAAAATATTGATGTAAAGGATGTTAATAAGAAATAATGCTGGCAAAGAAGAGAATGTGCCAAAATCAACTTGCCATATTTTGATCTTTAGACTGCTTGTCCTCCACTGCACCTCCCAGCCTGCACAGAATAAAACAGAGAAAATAGGAATACTTTACAAGTCGGATACTTGGGATTTCTATGTACCAACAGTATACCTATATGTTAGAACACTATTTGATTACCAGCAATTAATAATATATTTTAAAAAATGTATATATTTATCAACATCTGGTGATCTACTACTACTCCTGTTCATATTTTTCCCTGAAACAATATTTGACACATATTTGTGATTCAGTGCTCATGTCAACAGCCCTTAAAATGTTCAAAAGAAAAAAGTATTAATGCACAACATCAAAACAAAAACAAAAAAATGTAATTAAGGCTGAAACAGTTACATCCATTAGATATAAATTAGTTAATTCCTTAAAAAGTAGCCTATAAGAAACTATGATTGGACAAAGGCTAATTTCTTCAAGAACATGTGTCACTCAGCTGTGAGTTCTGCCCCTCAGGACCCGATCATCATATTATACAAGACAATACACACATTTAAATATTTCATTCAGCTTATTATGGCATAATAATCATGACATTTCTCGCTACTGTAACCAAGTCAAATATTAAGTGTGCCACTCTGTCAAGAACATGAAAAAGTAGCATTAATAATAAGTGGCACCAAAGATAAGAACAAAAGTCTACCTGCTGTGATCAAAGAACTCAATAGAGAGGCTGATGATCTCATCATCAGTGATTATCCTCTTGTCCTCGTCTGCCACCTCGCCACGGTCCTCGTTTGATCCGTTAGAGGCTGCACACACACACACACACAAAATACTTTAAAAAAACAACCTAAAAAAACAACATGAATCCAAAATATAACTTGGAACACTGAACTGCAATGAAACGCCTACAGAGAATAAACTCTTTCATTTCGTCCACAGTTTCAGGAGATGTGGTTCTTTCTTCACTGTAGTGACTGAAGGGGAATAACAGATCAACTCACCATCTACGGGGTGCTCCGCATAAAAGTCTCTCCTCCTCTTCATTTCATCTGGGGACATTCAGGAGGACAAGCAATTACAAGTCTGTACACTTCCCGCTTTGGCAAAAATATAAGTCGAGTTCTTAAATAACATACGGGGATAAATTGCATCAGCATAGTGGCAAGGATGTAAGAGTTACCAACGTTTGGTAACGTTACATTTAGGGGTTATTTCAGGACAGCAAACACAGCTTGTGCCTTAAATCCTGCCAAACACTCCACATCCATTTTATCATCATATTCATCCTCGTAGGAACGAAATATACGAGACTTGGCCATAAAACCAATGGGAGTTTTACCCAAACTATTTTGAGAGGTTTGATCTACGGCAGACAAAAAAAGCAGCCCGGTAAAACGACTACATGTGACAGTGGAGACGATTTCAGCTCAGCAAAAGCAACATATATAACAGATTATAAACATACTGAAAATAAGTGGAACTTTGTAAGTTGGTGTGGATAAATTATTTTGATCATACACATTCTTATGTCTTTACTTTTTACTTGGCTGAATATACATTTTTAAAAAAAAGATCAAAATCAAAAAAGGTGGAAAATATTTCACAGTCAGAATAAAAGTAAGCACATGTTCTAGACTGTCGGACTCTTACTTTTGAAGAGGCCGGGGACCAGCTTGTATACGATGTCCTGTAGAGTTTTGTCAGACCTAGAAAGAGGAAGAGAGAGAATCGAGTCAAGTCATTGTGACACTGGAATCCTCAACAAACCAATAAAACCAGTTAAAGAAAGCAGTTTACAGTCGGTTTGACTGATCCTGTTCAATGAAGCTCATGTAGAAGAAGACAAATAAAACCTCATGAAAGCACGTTGTGTGAAGGCTGAGCTTAAATACATTCATACATACAGCCACACACATTAAATAGACATTCTGCTACCAGGATTCAAGACAATCTCCAAAACTACTACTACTGTTGTAGTGTTAATATTACACACAGCAGCCTATAAAAACTTCATTTCTCTATATAAGAAATAATATAGGTGCATCCATTCAACCTATGATGGGGGTTTACTCCATGAACCTCTATCTTGCCTATAATAAATACACATTTATATAAAAAAAAAAAGAAGAAGAAAGAAAACAGAGGAAAACAGAACAATGCAGAAATGGGAATAAACAGTCCTCACCTAATGTTGAGCAGAGGCTTGGTTTTATGCACTTGTACATCACAGATTGGACAGTATTTGCTGGTTTCCAGATAGCGCACAATGCACATCTTACAAACTGCAAACCAGAGGAAAAAAAACATCTTAAGACATATCCATCTACATTTACAGCATTATCAGTTTAAATTAAATACAGGGAAACATGCCAGAAAGATCCATGGAGGCTATATTCTCTCAGTCCTGTTACATGTTAACACAGAGAATGTTCTGCAGCCATTGTTTGTGTCCGTTTGCTCACATGAGTGAAGACATTCGATGATGGTCGTCGCGTCGATGAAATATCCCCCGCACAGCACGCACATGAGGTGAGGGTTGAGCTCCGTGATCTTTATCCTGGTCGTCCGATGCATGTTGAGGGAAGGGAACAACAAGCCTGCGTGGAGAGGGGAAAAAAGAGCAAGTCAAAACAACGCACGCATGGACGCCGAGGAGGCATCAGAGGGCTGCAGGTCTCCGACGCAGACCATTTGGAAAACGAGGCTGCTTGTTTGTTTGACTGCGTTGAAGAAACACCATCTTTTATGCTAATCAAACAATAACCAAAGGGGAAGGAGCCCGACAGAGGCGCGGTGAATAATCATAAATCAATCGGTGGGAGATCGATGGAGCTCCGCGCTCCTCTCCGCCACTTCAGCGTTAAATCACATGGCAACACCAGAGGAAGAGTGCGGGTCGAAACACGCATCAAAAAGTTCATCAGCTCCAATTAAAAAAAAAATTATAATTTGGGTTTCATGTGTCATGCATTAGGATGCATTCTGTCACATCGCTCGGGTCATCTGCTGTTAAATAATGCAGCACTGAGAGCTATAGTTTTAAATTCCACAACAAGTCTATATTTATAATTATAAAACACACCCATGAAGCATTGAGTGCAGGCTGGCATTCTAAATAAATTGAGCATCTCTCGATACAAATAGAGACTTCAAAACAGCACATTTACCCAAAACTGAATAAATAATATGAGCTAGGAGGTTGGTGCTGGTGGGAGAGGAACGATGGAGATGCTGCGTCAGGTGTGCCACACGGGCTATGGGGAAACCTGGGCGTTTCTATGGCAACTCCTTTTGCTTTTTCAGCCCACATGGCTGGTCGCCAGGCACCAGAACGAGGCGGGATCCCGAACCAAAACAACAACACGGCGAGCCGCCGGGGTCCGGAGAGGCGAGCGAGGAAGGGACCGGAGGCTCCCCCGGTTCCCCCTTCCGCGCACACAGACAGCGGCTGGACTGCCAGGCTGCCGACAGCACGGCTGCCATTTTGTGGAGGAAAAAAAACAAGCCCGTATCGGTTCAACGGGCTGCGGGGTTTCCTCCGAAAAAGGGGGCGAATAAAAACCAGCATGCGACACGTTTACACGAAATGCCCGGAATCTTAGCGGACTATAAAAAAGGGGGGAGTGTGACCCGCGGAAGAATCTCCGCTTTATTCGGGTTCGCGTTGCTTTCCGTGGCGCGATAACCAGCGCGGTGCGGCAGCAACATGGCCAGACAGCAGCGGCGGCGGCGGCGGCGGCTGAAGTTGAAGCGCGCACCGGATCGCACTTATTTATTCTGCGCCGCGTTTCCACTACAGTGAGCGTCGCTAACGCTTTACGGACCCGTCTATAAACAGATCTCTGTGCCAAAGTGTTTATGAGCCATCAGATGGAAGCTCTCAACGCCATCATTTAAATCAGCGCGTTTTAATAAAAATCCATAATGACTCCTCCCTTTACCGCCTGAAGAAATAAAAACACCAGTTATTAAAAGTACAAATATAGCACTAGACACGAGGAGGTGACCCTCTTTAGATGACAGCCGGGCCAGCCCCGGGCCACCACGCGCCCAAGCCCCGGTGGTCCAACCGACCTCTCCCGGCCGACTCTGAACGCACCAGCGCGGGCACGTTTGCACTCCACACATGGACCATGATGGATTGGATAATGTCTGCATATATGCAAGGAGCCTGTTGCGCCATTAATCGATCGCCTTGTGTTTGGACAACTGCTCTCCCCCCGGTCCGCAGGGAGCTGCGTGCTCACTTAAGGAGACTCCGAGTCAGCCACGAAGCCCACCGCCAAGACGTGGATCCATAGACCCAGCCAAGATCCTCGTTATGGATAGAGAAACAATAGATGCAGCCTACACGCCACTGTTGTTTTTCTATGGGCAGTTAAATTGTGGAGTCGGTGTTGATGGCACGTCGTCAATTAATTCACAACCGCTCCTGAATCTTTAATCCTCTCGGTGGAGCAACAACAATTGCCGAGATTTTTCCCCCGCTTCTCGCAATGACCCAAACCTCGTTTATTTCCCCCCAAACGAGAGCAGCTCCTCTCGTAAAGGTTCCCCTTACACGTAAACCAGCAGCAGCTGGAAATAACCCAATTAAAATCGGCAAATGGGAAAACACCAAGCCCTCGTATTAACCCGCTGTCAAGTCAGTTTCAGAACATCTCGAAAAAACAAATCACCGGAGATTCCTGACTGACCACATGACTGAGGCTCATTACAGGCAATACAAACAAATCAACGTTGGTCGGGTGTGTTACATTGTGCCTAACACGCACTGTGAAGTAACCCGTCCAGTCTGGAGCGTCCATCCACCAGACCTGCGAGGCTTTGGACCCGAGAACCCAGAGTGGGGGGGAATACATTCATATGAAGCAATTACGCACAAACAGGGGCTGTCCAACAGCAACCATGGCTAAAATGATCATGTTTATCCCCCAAAGAGGCAGAAGCCCTGGTGTAGTCCTCCTGTCCGAGCACCAAACACAGAGCCACACTGTGCGCCAGCATTTAGCTGTATAAAGGTGAAAAGATGGAAATACATAAACATGTCAAACACACAATCAGCATTTATGAAATAAGCTGCAAATGCCGACTGTTTGGGAGACACAACCAGCCCTTTGTACCCTGGCCGACGTGTAGCTCATATTTCTTTAATTATTATTATTAATTCTCAATAACTCAGCCTTCCTTCTTAATTATGAAAACCACACACTGATTCATAAAGAGCCAGAGAGCATATGTAACGATGATCCGGCGTTTATCAAGCAGTATAGCCGTGACACATTGAGGCACAGCGACGGTTCGCCTCATTGTCACGTCTGTGGGAGCGATCCAAGTTAAGTTAATAACTCCACCATTCAGCCACACACGGACAAAAGCAACACGGCACCCTGTTTGCAACACGCCAAACATTCCGACTCTATAATATAACGACGCTGCGTGGACGTACGGGGACGGAGGGACCGTTCGGGGCACTTGCTGCCGGTCACATTCAGCCAACCGGGTCTAGTTCGCTGGAGATCTCCCACTTTACATAAATCCAAAGGACGCAACGCGAGCCCCGACCGCGACCAGCTCATACGGACACGTCCCTCGGTAGTGGATCATGCTACACCGGGTGCGCGGTGGTCTTAATTCGCCTTCGTGCTCGAGCGGCGAACATGTTTTGCACACACACACGCGCGCGCGAGAAGAAAAAAAAGTGGTGCGCAGACACACTCGCGGAGCTCCACGTCGGTGATCGCTGCAGCCGCCGCTGAAAGCTCCGCATCCACCGCTGGATCGGTCCGTAGAAACGCACAAACGCGCCGCCGCGAACCTCCCCTGCTGCCCCGGCTAGTTAGACACGATATCGAGGGAGACGTACCTGGAGGCTTGGCCGGGAAATCGCTGGGTCTCGAGGCGAATAGACAATGAAAGTTGAGAGGCGATCAGCAGAAAATGAATAGGAGCCGAGCCGCCATCTTGAAGCAGGCTGCAGACGCTGTCAGTGGCGGAGGGCGCACGGCGGACCGGAGCGCATATTCAGACGTGCGGAATCAAACTCCTCTTTTTTTCTTCCCCTCGCCGCGCGCGCGCCGTGAGCGTGTCCGATCCGCGGCTTCGAGAGAGCCCGGTAGTCCGGGTTCGGCTCGGCGGGGCTCGCACTTCGGCGCCGCTAACTTTGCCTCCAAAATATCCGCTTCACCCCCAGTAAAAACGCAGCAGTGTGTGTGTGCTCTGTGGAAACTGACACCGTCCCCAAAATGGCTTGTAGTTCGACCGCCCCGCTTTGGTCACGTGCTCTCCCGCTTAAGGGTGCCCAGGAATTACTGTCGGTGTACGCTGTTTTCCCCGGGTCTACTACGCATGATGTAGCCGAAAATAACACACTAAACACACGTATGTACATGCTAATAGGCTTTTAACCACCAACACGCGCATTTTACTCAAGACTGTGCTCTACTTGAACCGAAAGGGCAGCGGCTCGAAGCCGCAGAACAATTCCAGCCTGCTGTATGGTCTTTCTAATGCAGCCATGACGCATGATTTGAAATATCCCATAATGCACATGCATACAGTTTGATACCCTTTTACCTCGAAAAAGGCGCAATCCGTGCACTTCACGTGTATCACGCCGTCGCTCAGATGGCTGCGTTTAAGGGGCGACTGGAAAGTAGGTTAGTGATGGTGTGTGCCCTCGGTCCGTCTGATGTTAAAAATAACACGCACCCACACGCGCTCGTGTTCGTTTTGACCGTCGAAATGTCTCTCGAGCCACTCAGCTGCAACGCGCGACCCTACCTTATTAATCTCTGCTTCGTCGTTGCTTGAAAACACGTCCGTGTGACAAATAGCTCTGGTGTCAAACCTTTGTCACAGACGGTCCTGACATCTGCAAAAAAAAAAAAAAAGAAAGAAAAAAGAAAAAAGAAAAACGCGCCGCAACTTCCACTTGATGAATTGGAGCCTTTCTCCTTCAGCCAGCCGCAGAAAACGAAGGCATCTCGGATGTTTATGGAATCCGAGCCGCTGTGGTGCCTCAGCTGAGGAGCTTTGAACCTTCAGCCGGGTGGTGGATGCAGAAAAGCTTGAGAAAGTCTAGAAAATTGGGGGCGGGGGGGGGGGCAACATTGTCACAGAGCAATGTTGCTAATAAAAAAAAACGTAAGTTTTGTGTTAGTGGTCTTTTCTAAATAGGCTAAATCCCAACAAAACCCTCTGCTGTCATGAAACCATGAGGCTCCTGGTCAGGGTTGACTAAACACATACTTCATTGGCTCCATATTCAAATGAAATGTTTCAAATCTCTCACACAAAACATATGGCAATGACTGTTTCAAGCAAGTGTATTTTATTTATTTATTTAAACAAAAAAAAAACGCATGTCCCCACGATCATTTCTGAAGACAATGTGGATCAGTGTGAGCACATGGAGCCCTAGAATTATTCAAAGCACAAGGGGTTCTTTTTTCCGTTTTTAATTGAAACGTTGGAATGATAATTGTCTCACACGCATGCTCGTCACGTCAATCTGAGGTACAAAAGAGGCAGCAAACGGCAGACGTTCAGAGCTTTGTGCTGGCGAAGAAACTGGACACCGGCTTCACATCTGACTGGCTTTCTCCACACTCTTAGCAGCGTCTTTGAGCTTTCCCACCAAATCCTGAAAAAAAAAAAAAATACCCATAACCATGATTAGTAGGAGCACGTCCGGAGATGGAGTTAAATCAAAATAAAATAATTATTTTAAAAAATATATTTAATTATAGGCTACTCATTAAACTTAATAAGTATGCGTTCAGAATTATTGGTTCATTCTGCCTTGATATTGAGTTACTTTATGTCCGAATTTAATTCCCAAAAAAATATTTTTGGATCGTGTATCTGACTGCAGCCCACGTGATTTAAATATTCTAAATGTCAGCCCTCCCATCAAACAAACAGCTGAGGTCATGCTGGAACTTTATATCACATATAGTCTGCATCTATAAAGGCTTCAGCGATTATGCGTCATTTCTTTTCACCATGAATATCATCTGCCGGGTTCCTGAGCATTTATACTACATTTAACGTTGGACTGCAGCAATGAAAATCCATTTCATGTCCAGAAGAAGCGCTTTCATTGAGCCCATTACGTCCAACGCGCACATATAATGAAACAATTTAACACATATTTTCTTAGGAAATTGCCGTGTTTGAAGTGGAGACAGTGTGCCCCGCAGCTGTCAGCTCGATGAGAAGACTTCTTTCATTTCTTTTTTTGGTTCTTTCACAGGAAGGCTCAATGCGGTGCGTAAAAGTCGCAAAAAACTAACTCTGGTATAATAATGTTAGAGGAAGAGCACGTAGATTATAGAGGAGCACCACCATCCTTCCTCTACCTGTAGCTGCTCCACTGTGCAGGTGAAGCTCAGATCTTCCGGCGATTCTTCTTTCTAACAAAAGGAACAAAACGCAGTCGCCGTTTTACGCACAGAAACGTGCCAAACAAACCCAAGAAGATTTACAGCCACTTGAAGGCATGACAGACGTGCATCCGGGTCTTACCTCAGTGTTCAATGAAATCAGGTAGAAAGGCTCGTTGACCTTATCGACCTGGCCGTTCTGTCGGGGAAACAACAATTTTGCACAAGTTTGCAACCAAAAGGTAAAAAAACATATATTCCAAAAGTTTTTATGTACCTTCACGTGATATTGTAGACGCCATGACGCGTCCTTAATCTGAGGTGGACACCTTCCTATACTAGAGGAGACGGACAGAAAACACTTTATTGCAACTGTAAACTCGACTAATTGGAGATTATACAAACATTCCGCATCAAAGTCGTGTAGAAAAGGCAGACATTTGTTCTGAAAATGTATCTGAGACTTTTGGTTCGAGGTTTACCACATGCCCCGCAGTTCTGTGTGTCATGTGATATTAAAATACTTTTTATATGAATTGACATTAACAGCCGTTTCAGATCAGTTTGCAGACAACGTGGTTTTCACAACGAGCTTTTTGTTTATGGCGCGTCACAAAGCAGCGTTTACGTTGCAATCCCACTCTCTGTTCCTGACTGGACTCAAGCAACAACTTGCTTCCCCTTTCCTACATTTCAGTAAATCCAGTTCCATCTCATGTCATTAATCATCATTAGTGATCTGGAGTTTAATAAAAATAGGGGGAAAAAACGTTCTGATAATCAATTAATCATCAATGAGCAAAATCGTTCATCTTCAATGTTTTACTTTCTTTAAAGAACACCATCTCCCCAGTTTGATGTTGGAGATGTTTGATGAGTTTGTATGAAACAACTCAGTGCACAGATCTCTTCACTCACAGCTCTAAACATCACTCACCTTGCTAACAGACGCTCCAGCTCTTTTTTATGTTTCTGTAAAACAAAACATGGATCAGTGAGTTAGGGGCAATACAGACTGCATGAAGAAAAAACCACACACATTGCTTGAGCTGTCACCTGGTGTGTGCTATAGAATATTTCTATTCTCTCTGCACTGAATGTGAGTTCTTCGAGGCAGGAGCTGCAACAACAACACACTTTCATTAGATTTTTGCATCTTTTTACATTTATTTTTTTACAGTAACAAATACATCAATGCTACTTTAGTCCCATTAATGATGTCTCCACTGTCAAAGTAACATTTACACACAGGTTTGTAAATTATGGTTCAAATGCAGTTTTAGCATACGGAGACATGCCTAAAATCTGTGTTAAGAACAAAGAAATACCATCATAGGAGGTCTTAATGGTTCTTTCGCTGCATATCGGTGCTTGTTTGATTATGACACACAACAACACTTGATGGTTCAGCTTCTATAAACACCAAACACCTTCCCTTGTCAGAATAAAGGCTTAAACTGTCAGAAGCTGCATTTTAATAATAAGCTTCATCTGCTCCACTCAGCCCAATATCTCACATGCAACTGGAGGACTTATACTTATTATTTTAATGTAAACAAATGCACCTGATAAAAATAGGTTCACAAAACTTGATGAAGCCGTTTCCCAGAGCTAACAACAACATTGCTGCTGGTTCACAAGCAGGCCAGTTATCTGGGTCACAACAGCTAACCAACTCATTTGATTTGCAATATTTCAAATGCACACTCTTTTTCCATTTTACATGACATATTTTATTAAATTTGATGTATTGCTGCAATCTTGTATAGCTTCATGTTCCCCTGGTAGATCAATCAACAGGTCATTAGAAACGTTTAAACGATATACAATATAAAACAATATGAGTACAATCTTCACAGCCACGTCCTGACAGCTAAGGGTCCTGTGTTTAGGGGGCTCAAGGCTCCATAGAGGATCAACTCTTCTCCCTGAGGTCGCCTACCTTATGCTCGACTTGTCCGCGTTCTGTTTGACCGCCTCCAGTATGAAGGTGGTCGCTGCAGCGTGAGTCTGCTTGAGCAGGATCGGGTCGACCCGCTTCAGCTCGGGCTGATCTGGAAGCAACAAACACACGGTGTTTGAGGACGCAGGCAGCCTCGCAGCCCTCCTACTCTCCGTGGACGCGACGGACGCCTGTGATTGGCGGAGGCGATAGAGGCTAGTTTGCGATCCATATACTCGGATCGACGCGTGGAATGGAAATCAATGAGGATCTGCATGTGAATGGTCCTCTCAGCTGCGTCAGCTCCTTTGTGTGTTCGGCTGGTGGACATTTCACTTTGCAGTTATAAAGAGTCGGAATGCTGCACAAGTTTGGGCATCACGTGACTAGCAGTGCTGTTATTACGGTACTAGTGCAGAGGCACGGTCTTGTTTACATCGCGTATATTTAGCCTTGTGCTCAAAGCAGCAACGCGCCGCTGCCTTCAAAGATCTGCTTGTGATAAAGCGAACAATCGGACGCGTCTCCGCTGTCGGTTCGGACTGACGGGGATCGCTGTGGTCTAACACAGTCCTCCTAATGTGGCGAGCAGACTTTGTGCCGGTTTAAATGACAAAAGGCATCCCGAGAGGACGAGCGGCGGTGTGACTGCTGCATGTAAAACAGGCAGCAGCCGGAGCTATAAGACGCTGCAGCCCGGCTGACGGGCGGCTGTCTGCTCGATCAGCCGCCTCATTAAAGAGCTTAATATAAACACGAGGGATCCGGTTTACAGAGACTCGAGGCGCCGAGGAAACCCGCATAACGCCGAGGCGGCTGCTCCGCACGTCCACACGGGGAGAAACCGGAAGAGAGCGGCGCAGACAATAAAGCGGGGAGAGGCAGCTCACCGAGGACTCCGGGGTCGGCTCGAGAGGAGAGCAGGCTCCGGTAAGACACGTCCACCAGCACCTGGTAGCTGCCCTGCTCGAAGGCGGACGGGTCGGCTAGAGACTGCAGTCCTCTCTGCACTGACTCAGACAACTCCATTTTGCAAAACGGTGACCCGCGACACCAGACCACGTGACGCATCAGCTGATGCAGCGCGTCGAGCGGCGGAGGCTGAGCCTAGAGCCGAGGAGAGCTGGGGCTGGCGAACGTGGAGGAATCAGGGGGCTCAACAAGGAGGTGTTTAGGGAGCTGGGTTTGTTTCGCGTTGCTATGTTGCGTTTGTCAGGTTGCAATTCTCACCACGTCCTCTGGATTTTGAGGGCAATGTTAATATGCTGTCATTAGTCGATCCCTCTGCCGCATATTTAAGTAGCCTACCCTGAAACAAAAGTATTCAATCATAGATGGGGCCCTGCAGAGATCTAATAAACATGTAATTGTTGTGTTTTAATGTCGTCACGTGATCTACCCATGCAAGTATCTCTCTGGTTCATTTATAGCCCATTAACAGTCATAATGGTTGCTTGACATTGCATTGTCAATACACTTAGCCAACACACTGAGGGCAACTGTCATTAACCAAATATCTGTGGTTTCTCCTGTTAAATCACACCTGAGACGGAGAAAGTGATGAGAGATGGGTTATTAATTGGAACAGTTAAATGTATAAAGTCAGTTTTTATTGTTTTATTTCAAGAACACTGTCTAAACAGTCTTAATAGCCATTATTATTTATATATTTAGCACAAAAGGGATTGGTTTCTCTTATACCAAGGTGAAAATTAGAGATTGAGATGTGGATTGTGTGAATAGATGCATTATTTAAATTTTTTGTATTTATTTATGTATTTATTTTTACAATAAATGTCCTTCTGACTTGCGTTAAGTGAAGGCAGCGCACGCACTTTTAATCTTCGCCGTTCCTTCACCTGTTACTCTAAACTCGGTGATCATGGAGAGATTTTCTCCGCTTGAATCGACCGTTGTTGTGGTTCGTGTGGGGAACTTCCACGCCAGAGTCCCGAGGCAGAGTGTTAGTGAGCAGAGTAGCTCACTTATAAATTTCCATTATGTCAGGCGAAAACATGCGTAATCGGTGCGTGATGCCGACACATTCTCGAGCAGTCTGGCGTCGAAACCCCTGTGACAACGAACCCACAGCAAGGGAAACACCCTTTTGTACTCAAAAACACAACTGCATTATTTACTGTATGGGCTTGTTCTGCATGCTTGCGCTGCTGTCAGAAAACATCAATCCTAATAGGTCACGTTATCATGTGTCATAGGTGGAGACGCCGTTCCTCCAATACAAGTTCATCTGCTCTGAGGCAAACGGTTCTTTCTATTTTAGTCTCCAGACGTGTTAACGTCCCGGAGCTGCTGCTGCTGCTGCTGCTGCTGGACACGTTTACCAGCAACAGCAGCTGACGGGACACATATTGTTTCCTAATGTTGCCCGTAGCAGCTGCGCGCACGGCTTTCATCAATCCCCAACACTCATGTATAGGCTGCATCATTTGATTTCCCCTTGGTACGTGAGATCGACGTCGGCGTGTCGTCACACACGCCGCAGCTATCGGAGTGACCTCTGTGACTCCGCGCTTCGTCCAAAGTCCATTTCGGCTCCAGGTCGGGTTGTGAAACAGATCCCCCCCCCCCCCCCTCCCCTCTCATCCCGCTGTCACAGCGACGTCTCCTTCTCTCACATCATGTTACATCATCAGATTTGTTTTTCCTGCGCGATCCTGCGTCATAAACCTGACGTCAAAATCATGATTTGCAACGGACTCGCCTCCCGATTAGTTTTGTGCTGCCTAATATATTTACATATAGGGGAGACATTCCCGTTCAAAATGTGTGACTAGTTACATTTGTCTGCTATTAAATGGTGCAGCTGTTATCTCTGCAACACAAACGGAAAATGCATGATTTAATCTGAAATAGCTGACATGTTACAATTCACCCCATGTATCATACTCTGAAATGATACATTATGATATACCTGGGGTGAAATGTAACATTATGAAAAATTATTATTACAAAAACTTGGTATTGAAAACTTTTTTCAACCTTCTTGCCACTTGCCTACATGTGGAAGTTCCTTTGGTCCCTTCTCTTCTGATTTCTTCCTTCCTTTACAGAATCTGTACAGAGTAACCTGGCATATGCCATAATATTTTCCCACAGATGTGATGGACTTTCCCTGGGCTTTTGCATCATTTCATGTTGTTTCCAAAATGATTTTGTCTTTCTCTTCCAAGACATACTGAATTTCAACAGCTAGAATATAGCAATAAGCACAGTAAACATGAATGCAGTTTCATGATTTAAACTACAAACCAGATGCACAAAAATAAATGAGGTTTAAAAAAAACTTTCTTACCTGAAAGTAGAGTGAAAAGATGATTGTATCTTGTTCCTGTTTGGAGATATTGGAAGTGTTACAACTGAGCCGTGTTACAACCACCCCCGGTCTCCCTTACGTCCTTCAAAATAAAAGATGTTGTCTCGCTCAGTAATGTAACCCTCAAATCGAATAACCGACGTTGCAAATGAACCTTCTCCACATGCAGCCACCCCCGTGCTGTTTCTGTAACGCAGCCCGTATTTTCATCCCCAGGCTCATATGTTTACGTATGACTGTACAGCTGACCACAAGTGGTTTCCTCTCCATTAATAGGTCGCTTCTGTGAATATTTAAAGATGAAAGCGCACCAGTTCATCGGAAACACATTTTTTATTGTTCTCTTCTGTTGTCAGAATGAAAACCAGGCTTGCTGATCCTGCATCGTCTCTGTCACTGCATGTCGGTGGAGCCACATTCACCCTCTACAGTTAGACTGAGAAATATTACACATATCTCTGAGTTATTGAGAGATTTGGCCAAATAGTCTGTTCACCAGTGACCTCTTGAAGTAAATATGAAAACTATCAGAGAGTCTTACGTGAGTCTAGAATCTCTAATTCCTTACCTTTAACTTTTGAACGTTAATGCTTTTGCAGAAGCTAACAGTATTTAAATTCTGGACATTAAAGTTGAATAAGTCAATTATTTTTTCATCTCAACAATGATGGACAGTCCTCTAGTCTACAAATGGGTGTTTGAATAAAGTTTGCTGCAAAAAAAATAAATAAAAAAAAAATAAGGAACGCTGACCTGCATTGCTATAGCCTACTATTTTATTTTTATTTTTCCATTTCCTGTTTTGTTTTTAATCTGTCGAATAATCACTTAGTGTATTATTTCCCGCCACTGACTGCCTTCGCACCCCGACGTTGACACCCTGGACACATCCCCTTTAAGGAGACTCCGCGGTAACATGACCTTGGAAATGTGTGCATTGTCAACAGCAAGGGAGCACATTTTACAAACCAGTTAGTAAGGCAGTAACAGTGGCCCTGCTCCTCCTCCTCACTGGTGGAAACGGATTTGTTAGGACTGATAATAGACATGCTCCATTCATTGCCAAACCCTAGAGGATTAAACAGACGGTCACATTTATACCGTTTCCAGTGTTTGGTAATTTTTCCAATTATAATAATAATAACAAATACAACTAAACAAAACAAAAAAAAGTTCATATAGCCAAGTCCTGGTTTACTTTGGTGTGGCCAGATGGATTATTTTTCTTTCTTCAAAGTTGTAGTAAAAGTTTTGCAGTCATTTTCACGCGTGGAACATGAAGGGTCCGTCTAAAAGGCGATGTGACGTCAACGGCTGCGTGATTGTATGCCTTCTTGTTGTTGAGAAAGAGGCTTAGCCTAATTCTATTCTGACGATGAGTCACTACAGAGAGCGATGTTGTCTTATTAAAAATATCACTACACTAAAACTGCAAAATGGGTTGGGTGACATCAACATTTCTAGAAAAAAAAAGCAGTTCATAGAGTCCAATAAGTCTCGTGATCACGTGATTAAGGCCGTGGTGACGTTGAACCGTTCCCTCGTCCTTTAGCTGTTCAACACAACAGCTCTTTAGCCCATCTGGCTGCTATTATCTACAGTGTGTAACGATGACAGAAACAGGGTTAGTGGGTGACTTCATTCATTGTCCAATAGGCTGCACTTTTGTGATGGAAATTATGAATCACTTAATTTGCCTGCCTGATCCAAGACCTTCAGGTCCAAAGAAAGCATGCACTTCTCCCTCCTTCTACCTTAAGAGGGAAACGAGCACACGCAGTGTTTATTCTAAGACTTTCTCCTACAAACTGGTCCTGCACGAATAACCTATTTAGTAATGATTACCTGCATTTAGCCATAATCTACTGAGCAGATGTTGAGGGAGAAAAATATGTAGGCTATAGACTGCACTTTTTAAAGATGCATTCAATTTTTTTCTCAACTAACGCCTTGAAACCAGAAAATAATTTGTCTGCATATTTACAGCCAGATGCAGCTCTGCACTGTTTGTCAGTGGATGAAAAGGCATTTTTTGGAGGCACGTTTCGGTCGATCACACTCCAAAAAGTAACGTGGAGATCTAGTTTTACACAAACGATATGTAGCCTGCTGCTTGGTCCTTTTGTGTTTTGCATAAAAACCAGAGAGAATATTATGCAACGTGGCAAAATAGATTTACCAGCCTATACATGCTTTTACCCTGCCATGTTACATTCTATTATTTATAAGCTCCAAACGCCCAGATTGTGCTTTAATTAAATCTGAATTAAGCCCGGAGTAGAATGACACCACTACTCCCCAGCCACCAGCTCTGGGGTCAGGACCTCCATGTAACAATGAGGGCCCCAAGAATAAAAAGTACTAAATCCACACTGATTCATATCTGCTTATCATTTAAAAACGTTCAACTAAGCCCAAACAGTAACCTTGGAGGAGGAGAGAACAATTTCTGTTGCACTTTTTCAAAACATTAACCTATTTTCAGCCGTTTTAGCACGTTTTAAAAGTTTCATTTACCCAAATAGATCAGAAACCCTGGAACCAATCTACGCTTCTCAGATCTGGTTCAGCGGTTTATTTGTTAAACAAACAAACAGCACACGCAGCTGGGCTCACATTTGTATAAGGCTATTTAAAGGTAATTTTTAAGGCAGCTGGTAGGAGGTGAAAATTGCTTGCAGAGAAAGAAAAAACACAGCTCCTAAAGCGTTGGCTGCGCGCATATGTGGACGTGACGGAGAAAGAGAGATTTTCTTCTCTTTTTTTTTTGTGCTGAGTGATTCTGCCCCCTGTTGGAAAAAAAAAACCTCCCGGTCCCCTCCTCCCCTTCCCTCCCCTTGAATGCACCGCCTGCTATAACGTTTAAATGATTTATTATCTTTAGCTAACACACCGAATGTCATATTTCCTGATATAATCTGATATGTATATTTTTTTAATTAGGCTACCACTTCTGCCCAAATCACAAATTATGGGTTGAAGCACAATAAATGAATAAGTAAGACACATATAAACCAGTGTGTGTGAGCAGATTGGCGCGTATGAATCTACTCCAAGAATATGATTGATTAATCCCACTTAAAGGCGCAGAGGATGAGGATGCCCTGCAGAAATAAAGCAGGGCCCTATAGAATCTGTAATTAACGTCTCGCTGTTAAGTACCTCATTAACTCGGTTATATATAGCGCTAATTAAATTATTGTCCTGCAGAGCCTATATTCCCCTCTTTATTGAATCATTTTGATGTGTAATCCGTCAGATATGGTGGTGAAATGGAGTAAGAAAGAAGCGCGGTTAGGATACGACCCTCTGATGATAATATGATCACCCCCCCCCCCCCCCCCCCCCCCCAGAGGTCAGCATGGGGTCAGTGTCTTGCTCAAGGACACTCAAGCAGGGCGCAAACATGGCGGGAGAGCGGCCTATAGTGTGCGATTATTGCTTGTGAAATGTCGTGAAGTTCTAAATGCGCCGACGGCTTTTTTTTTTTAATAGCCCACTGATGGAAATTCATGGAGGGGCTAACAAAGAGCACGCGCGCACGGTCACGCGCGTTTCCGCGGCCGCTGGGTGGCAGTGGTGTGTTTCTCTCTCTCTCTCTCTCTCTCTCTCTCTCTCTCTCTCTCTCTCTCTCTCTCTCTCTCTCTCTCTCTCTCTCTCTCTCTCTCTTGTGGGGAGCTCAGAGAAACATCGGAGGGGAACAAAGAAAGGAGGGAGAGAGAAGGGGGAGGCTGCGTGTGTGTGTGTGTGTGTGAGTGTGTGTGTGTGTGTGTGTGTGTGTGTGTGTGTGTGTGTGTGTGTGTGTGTGTGTGTGTGAGAGAGGGTATGCGAGGAAGAGGGGAGGAGAGGGGGGGTCTCCCTTGTGACAGCACATATATGGAAATTTGAATGGTTCACATTCATTTGTAGCGCGCATGCCCGCTCTAATTCACCACCACCACCACCACCACCCATTAGGACTGGGAGCCCCGGCAGCGTCACCGGGTGATCCTTGGTGATTCTGTGATGTATAGAAGAGCACATCCATATAAGCTTGGTTACTCCTCCAGAGCTGTGTGTGTGTGTGTGTGTGTGTGTGTGTGTGTGTGTGTGTGTGTGTGTGTGTGTGTGTGTGTGTGTGTGTGTGTGACAATAAAAGCTTTTTTGGGGCTCTACGTGATTGTAATTACCGTCCTAAGCCTGTCCATCACAGTTACAATATGGCAGGCCAATGTTTGGAGGAGGGATATTAAATGCAAATATCACCTGACGTAAAATTCAATAACAGGGCTCATAGACTTTAACTTGCTGTTTCACCTTTTCATATCGCTGCAACTTCATTTCATAAATTTTAAATAATATTTAATAAAAATACATTTTAAAATATATATGATTCTAATATAACAATGGGCTATTACATAATAAAGGATAAAAAAAAACACATGTTGTAACTTATTAGTCTCATGAATAATAATTTAGTGCCACAGATAAGTGCAACATATAAATTACTACTGTTTTTTATTATAATAATTAGTAGGCTATATTATAAACATGTTGAAAGAAATTGCTAAACTATTCGGTCGCTTTTAAGGTGATTTAAAATAAATAAATAAAATATATATAAATCATTGTGTTCGCAACCTTTAGGCCTAATTTATTGGCTATAATACAGCGCTGTGGCTATCATCATATATTTAAAAAATATATTTTTAAATTACTAATAATATATATAATTTTTTTATAGGTAAATGGCCGGTGTTTCGCTGAGCTCGCAGTAGCCGCTGTTCCTCCTCTCGGCTGCCGGTGAAAAGCAGCTTCCTGCCGGCTGCTGCTGCTTCTGCAGCCGCTGTAAGGAGCTCGATTTCCGCCCACTTCCTGCTCGGCTCCCCGGCAAGCTTCGAGCGCGACAGTCGAGTGCGATAAAGCGAGGGAGTAATTTAGCGACTATGCGGCTGTAGGAAAACCTATTTACTGTTTTAAAAAAAAGAAGAAAATACGAGTGTTGTTTTCCTGCCGGCGGACCCGCCATGTTTAGCCCGCCTCTGCCTGAGGACGGCAGCCGGGTCGGGGCTTTTAAAGTTGAACACAGTTGGTGCTCCACTTCCAGCCAGCGTTTTTTATTTTTAGTTGAGTTTCTCTTTACCATACCCATGTTATCCAAATGTTCATACCGGAAACAAATATTACATCTGTTTTGCAACATTGTAAAAAAAAAAAAAAAAAAACTTTGAAGTCGACCAGTGGCCAACGCCGTAGCTGCTGGTTTTGTGGTGCATTGTGACGAGTCCGTCAGACGGGGATTTGTTGTTGTTTGTTCAGAACTGAGCCTGTAGGAGGCTCCCAGTCAGTCCACACGTTAAAGCCTCGATCAGATGCAGAGGTCTGGATCAAAGTGAGTTAAGTGAGTAATTGAACTTTGTGGTTACGAAGGTTACAGTCTGGGTTGACACGTTGCCAGACCCCCTCCCCCCCCTCTCTCTCTGTGTCTTGGTGAAGTGTGCAGGCAGAGGAGATTTTTTTGTGATTGTTGGAACTGCAGTATTTCACATCATATCACTGACCCAGCAGTAACAATCATGGACACCTCCTTTCACCTGCCTTGTCCAACCTCCACAAGGTCATGGTTGGCCGTCTTCGTTGGGTCCAGGCTTTGAAGCCTGGAAGTGAAACTGGTGCAGCAGCGAATAGAACTGTTTTCTATGAGCACATTTGGGGGAAAAGCAGACATTTAAATCCAAGGCCAGTTTAATAGCTGCAGCGTGAAGTCTAAAGGAGAGTGGAGCATAAAAGGATCGCTGAGATTATGGGCACGAGATGTTGTTGTGCGAAGAATCTCTAAAGAATGTTTTGTGATGCTTTGAAATGGCACTAAGAAAGGCTGTTTTTCCTCTTCTTCTTTTTTTTCTGGCATGATGTGAAAACTCACTATAGCCTGTTTATATTTCTGAAGGCTATTTGCACATTCAAGCTGCAAATAAAAATGTCCTTCATGCATGCAAAGAAACTTGAGCTGTAAATATTTGATGAAATGAAGAAAATTTGTGATCAGAAAAAAAAAAAAAAAACCCTGGAAGGAAACCAACATTTTGGTTTTCCTGTAGAACTAATACTTTTGTACACAGTTTCAGGCAGCAGACCAGACAACAGGATGTACAACGTTTTGCTGTATCCGCTACATGCCTGTTCTCACTTAGTGTTTATGCAGCAGCCACTTGTGGACTATTCTGCTGCCGATAAGGTGTCAGAGCCTTAGAAATCATGGAAATGATGTACTGTTAAAACAAGACGAAATATCCGGCACACAGTAAATAAATACAAAATGAAGAACATAGCTAAATGATTAATTGTGCTCCATTAATAAATAAAAGAAAAAACAGGCAGACGGACAGAGGGGCAGGCAGTCCAGCCCAAATTAAAACACTTTACAATCAGGCAGGACGAAGGACGGCCCTGAGGCGTCTCAGTTTCCTTCTACGTGGGGTCTTAACTGAGGATCAACTTTCATGCAAGCACTCCCAAGAAGGATGTTTCTTTGTTCTATCAAGACCAGTCTCCACAGCATCTCTCTCTCCCTCTCTCTCTCTGTTTGACAAAGAGACGAGGAAATGTAATTATGAAAGAGACATTACTTCAGAGAAGCCCAGAGAAGACCATTTACACACCGTTACCTCTCACACTGTGCAAGAAAGTTGTTCATAAACACCCTTAATACAGTCATTGATTTATTAAAGTGACAGTGTACTAATATTCCTGATAATAATACTACTAATAGTTACTGTTCCGTTTGTCCCACGTTACCCCGAGTTTCAGAGTCAACTGATGATGCCGACGGCAAGTGTAAACGCACATTTAATTGTTTGCTGATGCAAAGTGCAGCTGATGTGTGCAGAAATGCGCTCCGGGTTTGTGTGGAATGAATGCAATGTGGGACACAAAAGGAGCACAGCAGAAAGAAAAGTGGCAATCTCCACCTGACTCAGAGCCCATTATAGGGTGAGAGAGGGGTGTGTGTGTGTGAGAGAGAGAGTGGGAGAGGGAAAGACACCCAAAGGTGTATAAAGCACCACTGTCATGATCAGCGGCCATTACCAGCAGCCTGAAACTGGGTGCCAATCAGACTGAATTATTCGGCGGTGAATCGACTAGCAGGCAGTTGACCATCACGCAGAGACAAATACTAACTCCGCTCGGTCTGATTTCATTTCCTACCCTTTCTGTCACTCCTTTCATTGATTGGCTCCTGTGCTCTCAACTAGAACCCCTCTTTTATCAATCCCACCCTCCTTTATTTCTGTTGCCTTCTCTCCTTGCTGTTCTCCCTTTGTCCACGGCCCCGGCTCGTCCTGTTTTTGTGTGCTCGCGGCTGAGCACCGATGAAATCCAGGGTCCCTGTGGCAACAGGCGCTCTCAGTGCATGCATGTACGTGAAGGGCCGTGCGTGTTTGTGTGTGTGTGTGTGTGTGTCGGTTTTTTTTGGGGCAGGGCAGTGCAAGCAGCAGTCTGATCCATACTAATGTTCATTGATAGGAAAATCAATGGTGCATTGATCCAAGACTTGGCTAGGAGAGAGGGGGGTGGGATGCGAGTGTGAAGGCTGGTGGAAGAGCAACAGAAAGATGGAGAGATGGAGAAAGAACAGTAGGGGAAGGAAAGGATTAGGTAGATGAGGAAGAGGAAACGGGGCGGGGGAACGACCACTGCAGGCCTCTTCAGACGACAAAGATGAGGCAGAGCCCCGTCGGCTGCTGTTGGGGGGTGGGTAACTATATGTGTGTGAACAACCTGTCCTTTGGCCTAACTATTCCCTTTTCTCTCTGTGTCTCACGGAACTGTTCTTGAGAGTGGATGAACAAGCCTCAAATGGAACCTGAGATGCAAAAAAAAGAGAGGAGAAGAGAGGAGAAGGGGAGGGAGAAAATCAATTTTCCCAGACAGAGGCAGGCTGGTCTAATGGAGGTCTAAAAGAAGAGGAGGAGGAGAGGACATATTTTCCTCTGATTACCTCCTGTAGCCTCCCTGGCAAACGTTGAAAGCTATGATCGCCGCAGTGGCCTCGTTCATCCGACCTCTCCGCGGAAGGTATGGAGTCTTGTCTTTCACTCGGCAGCAATCAGGCTTTGACGTGGACAAGACAGTGCAGCTGAAGAAAATTCCCAACATGCAAAAAATCACTGCAAGGAAATCAGAAACAGTTACCTTAGTTTTGACTTAAGAGAATAATGTCTCCACGAGCAGAAATGCTCATTTTTCTCTTCACTAAGTGTATTTCTTTTTTAATAAACTGCTCTCTGCGGAAGTTATGTAACCGGCCGCTACATCTCTGAGAGAGAAAATTAGCTGGATTAAATGGATATAGGTTTCCATTTGGCTAAGAGGAATCATTTATAAAGTATAAAGGAAGGAAATTTGTCATTTGTGTCTTTGCCAATGGAATAGAGGTATTTAGAGTGCCCCCTTTGCTTATGATTCTCTGCTCAGATGGGCCTGTCTGATGTCATACGACCAGGTCACCATTCAATTTCCTGCAACAAGCTTGATTATTATAAATGGGTGAGTGAAGTGGACATTCTATGCAGAAGATGGAGGCAGTGATTTGCTGCGGTTCTAACTGAGTGAATTTTGGATCTTGTTTATGGCTCCCCTCATGAAGTAAAATGCATGTGCCATGGTAGAAAATATACGTGAGAATGATCCAACTGTTGTACGACAGAGTGAGCAATAAATATATACACACAAGTAGTGAATGCAAGACAACTTCAAATGAACGATTTGTGAGGTAAACCTGCCGTCTCTCCAGCTAAAATGTTGCTACAAGCCGTCTGAAGTCGGAGTCTAAAGGCTGTGACCTGCAGTGGAACCAGAAAAGAGAAGGAGAAAAAAAAGAGCCAAAACAGGGACAGATGTGGCTCCAAAACCGCAAAACCCCTCCAACAGCCACTGTACGTCTGCTTCTGTCGGCTCAGTGATGTGCTCATTAAACTTGTGAATGTTCAACCAGCTATTAAACAACGTCTCAATGAACTTTTCCCTTTCTTTGGAACTCATACTGTACAAATACCCCGTTCCTTTCCCAGGGGAAGGAGGCTAGTGAAAACGCTCACCAGGGTTTTGAAAAGCTATTAACCACGGCTGAAGGAGAGCTTGTAACACAGTGTCTGTCTGTCTGTCTGTCACTGTTTTCTGTCACTCCCTCCCTGTCTCGTTGGCTCTTTGTGTTTTCCTGTCTCTCCCGGCCTATGAGGTGAAAGTGGCTTCCATGGTAACGGCACACTCTGTTTATGCCACGACGTCTCACTTCATCACAGGCTGTTGATGGCTTTGATTTGCATGCGTGTTTGTGTGTGTGTGTGTGTGTGTGTGTGTGTGTTTACCCCTCCCATTTCTGCGAAACACACACACACACACACACACACACACACACACACACACAATACAGGTGTTTGTAAGATTAACAGGACAATTTAAAACAACAAGCCTTAACAGTATTAAGATCACAACCTTCTGTTAAATAAAACAAGTCAAAAAGCTAGTTTGGTTCTCTGATGCTTTAATTATGTCAGTCTTTTAAAGGAACATGTCGCTTTATTTAGATAAAGATCAATGACCAGTAAAAAGCATTTGTTTTTGTCATCTTAAATGGGGAGGGAAGCATAAGAACCAACCAGAACCCAAAGAATTCTCTTGAGAGGCTACAAAACAACGCAACGTATGCATTTATCTCCCGCAAACTAGAAACCTCCAACAAAAACATAGAAAGGAAATTGGCACTTTAGCTGTTCAGATTAAAAAAATGTAAATGTGATCATACTCATTTCCTCATTCTGTGAGCTGGTCCTGTACACTTAACCACTTAAATTAGCAGCAGAAACAATGATTATGACTTCTTTTCACCAAAACCAGTCGCCCCCAATTAGTGGAGTAGGGGGGGGAGAGTGAAGGGTAGGGGATACGGGTGGGGGTGAGCGGAGGAGGGAGGGGTGGGGTGGTGGCTAGCTGGACCCCCTGCAGGGCAGAAAGGGGGGAAAAATGGATTCCATACCAGGAAATCCATTAGGGCAGGGAGCGGCATGGAGCTGGCAGCAGAGAGCAGCCGCCGTGTTTTAAAAAAAATCCTCATTAGGTGTAATTTCCAAATTACAATCAGCATGGGCAGAATGAGAAGGCGAGGATCTGACCAACTCATCAGGATAATAGGGTAATAGCATGATTCGGAGTGTGTGTTGGTGCAGAGAGGGACAGAGATGAAAACCAAAGAGAGCAGAGGAGGCTGGAGGCTGCATTTTAATTCTGTTGCTGGACACTGCCTTTGGGAGGCTTTTCCTTTTGATTATTATTATTATTATTATTTTATCTTTTTTTTTTTTTACGACTAAGTGATCTAGGTAATTGCTGTGGCCAGGGCGGCTGCAGCAACAAGTTAATGGAAAGCAGGACTCTCTGTGTCTATGGGGTTTTCTCCCTCCTTCCCTTGCTGCCGTCCTGCCCTCCACCTCTGAATGAGGCAGACGTGGAAAAATTGGTGAAAGTGAAGCGAAACAGTGGAAAAGAAGGAAAGAAGAGGGACAGAAGAGAGGGCGGAGAGCCGAAGAAGAGAGGGAGTGGGAGTCGAGGGGCCTCTGCGAGGGAGAGGGAAAGAGGAGGGGAAACGGCAGGAGGGGAGGAGGGAGGGAGGGAGGGAGGGAGGGAGGGAGGAGAAGAGGTTAATTTGCACATATTAGAGAGGGCAGGATTTTTCATTAAAAAGAGATTGAAGTTGATATATGCCTGTGCGCTCCTGACACACTGTACACTCTGATTGTGTTAAGTCCTTGACAGAACAAAGGATCCCCCCTTCTCTCTCTCTCTCTCTCTCCATCTCTCTCTCCATCTCTCTCTAACAGGCATTGCAGGCGGCTGCAGCTCTGGCAGCATTTTGCAGCTTTATGGAGCTGTTTCATGGTGAATAGACGCACAGACAGAGTGTCATATCATCTCAGGAGCCCCCCCACGATGCATGTGCACACACTTACTTTCTTTCCTATGTTAATTCCTGTCCATGCAGGGGAGAAAATAGCTTTCATGCATGTATACCTCGATTTACTCCTCTGTGCGTGTGTGTGTGTGTGTGTGTGTGTGTGTGTGTGTGTGTGTGTGTGTGTGTGTATCAAGCTTCAGCATAACATTTGGTTCTCCTTCCTTACTGCAAACAGGAAGAACAAGAAGCCAACGCCTTTTGATATTCATTCCTATTTCCCCCCCCCAGACCGACGGAAGCATTTAATAAAGAGCCATTCACCACCGTGTGACCACACGGTTGCTCGTTCCGTGTGGCGATACTTCCAGAAAGGTATAGTCGGACGCTAACAAAGCTCCCAGTCCATTGTTCAAGGCCGACGTTTCACTCAGGTGAGCTGATCTGGTGTCTGCCAGCTGCCTGAGGCAAAACCTCATACTTGCTGCAGAAACAACAGAACCAATAATAACAACAGTTCCTCCTTTTTTTTATGATCTGTTGTTCGGGACACCCACAACTTCTATACGTCTCTCGTTTCTTTCTTCTCCACCTTTCTTTTATCTTGTTTCCCTCCGGCCACATCTGTCATTCGACGCTGGAGGGTTATACCTGATCTTTGACCTTAGTTAGCGGAGCCCTTGAGACCTGTTTCACACACACACACACAAGCCTGCACACACAGAATAGCAGATATTGATTGGCGATAGATAGATAGAGCAGGGCCGGCCTGATAAGGAGGCCATATTTGATGTTTGTTCTGGCGGTGGAGAGGCAGACAGAGAGAGATTAAATCACAATGAGCAGCCTGCTCCGTCCTTGGCTTCGTCCCTACTTGAGGCTTCACAGGAGTTTAGGGGTCGAGCTTAAAGGATGACGGGTGAGGGATTGTGGACAACGGCCGCCCGGTCTGCTTAAATCCACTGTGGTATGAGCCATTGATTAACACGGCATGTAACGTCATTCAAGGCAGCGTTTTTTGTACAATCCAAGGTTTACAACATTACGAGCTTTTTAGATGCACAACAACAACTGCTCCTCTTCTAAAGAGGGAACATTGTTTCCCCCTCCCTTGTCCTCGCTGGGCGATGCTGGACTGATTGACAGGCATCTATTACACGTCTGTAGGCTCACAATGGGTCACGTCTAGTTCCCTTCTATACACAAACACACAAGAGCCAATTCAACCCGCTGCTCTGCATATCCTTGTGTTCAGACATCTGTAAATACCCCTGGACAAAAGTAGTTACAGGTGCATTTAGTAGCAGCTAATAAACAATTACAAATAAAAATGTGTCACTGTTTTCTGAAAACAAATTACAAGGATAACAAGATAATTGTGGATGCTTAAATTTAAGTCGCACACATAGAGCGGGAAAAAACGACTCGGGAGGGAGTAACATCGGAGGATTGCTAACGTTAGTTAGCATTAGCCGCCACACTTTGTGGGACCAGGGGTGTGTTGAAGGGTGTTTCACTGCTTAAGAATTCAACATTATGTCTGCAAGAGGAAAAGATTGTTGTAGTCCTGCTTTAAGTGTTTTTGTGTACAACATGTGAGCATTTCCCCCAAAGACAAGTCTCCTTTTCTTTCTCCTGTTAATCTACAGGTATTTTGTTCTGTTTTTTAACCTCACGTTTGGTCACAATGTTCACTTATTCCAATGCAATGTTAAAGGTTGTGTCCTATTGATTATCACCTAAGTGTGGCTCAATCAAAATAGACCAAACCCCATTCTGGTAGCAGTGATCTGAGAGTCCCCCCCTTTTTGCATACGAGCAGAGCCAACCCAGCATCCAAATCCCCCGGTCGAAAAAGCAGCATGTGTACGTATGAAAGGCTGTATATGTTGGCCAGTGTGTGCGCAGTCTCAAGGGTTGGGAGATTATGTCGACAAAAGGTGCACCTGGTGCTTTAGATTGAGTTTCTCTCCTCCCCTTCCTCCCTTTATCCCCCTTCCATCCCCCTCTCCCCTTCTCCTCTGACCATTTCCAACATTACCCTGGGATTTTTAAAAGGTTAGACCACAGCTTTTATAATCGTGCCACTAATGTGTGTCAACAGACAGGTGAGACTAATGGAGAATCCACTCCTCTTCACTTCCTAGTTAGTTTATTCTCTTATATAATCGTGTGTGTCAGGGCAGATTGTTGAGCCCTATCCCCACGTGGAACTCAGGTCCGGTGGGTTTCTGTGCAGCTGACTGATGAACAGGTAATGCATGTGTTCAGCTACACAGTGTTAAGGCTTTTGTATCACGACGCAACAGTTAGGTAGTTTACTTAAGTGTGAACTACCAATACAACTCTGGAGAGAAGAAATACTACTTTGAATGTAAATATTCTTCAAAAAACCGACCTTCAAAAAAACGTTTTACTACAGAAAACTCCAGAGTAGACAACTTTTTTTTTTTTAAAGGGCCACAAACCAAAAATGTTGGAAACCACCGCTTTAATCTTAAAAAATGTATTTTATTTGATAAGTTTATCATAATGTTTTATGCATTCTATTATTTTGAAAAGTAGTGGTCAGATAACTGTAGTGTGTAGAAAGTAAAATGTCCTCTGAATTGTAGTGAAATCCAATTGTATGGAGTAAATGTAGTTGCTTTCCACCACTGAATAGGATTTTACATTATATATGGTTTGGATATGGTTTCCCATTTGTAAACATTAAGGTTTAACTTTTGGTATAGCATTAACTTCATCAAGAAAAATCCTGTTTTTTTTGTCAATTATATTATCATTTTCCATCTGTTTGAATAAACCTCAAAGGCAATCCTCTCCTTTTATATCTTTGATTTTATTGTGATAGAGAATTAAACATTTTTGTAATAAGGCTTACCTGCGTCCACAGACGTCTTTTCAGGGGGAATTTACAGTTCACCAGGAGGTCTTTTGTTTTCTCAGTTTTCTGAAGGCGAAACAACAGAGATACAAGTCAGCAGAGAGGCAGCAGCAGCTCCTCTACGTGTGTTTTCAAGGTCTGTGTGATCACACACACACACACACGTTCAAACAGCAAACACACACTTATCTGTTATGAGTATAAATACAAATAAATAAAGTTTACACAAAACTATTCATCAAATATATACATACTTAAGTAAAGATAACTTCAAATAAAAGTAAAAAATTGCAGAAATAACAGTCAAAGATATATAAGTGATGAGCACAGTGTAAAC